>NC_052049.1:19421590-19792840 GCF_903992535.2 Arvicola amphibius
AAATTTTCAGTCCTTTCTTCCCTTGCTCTCCCACATTTGTGATATTCCCTAACGACTTTTGCTTTTTTGTCACCAGAATTCCATTATACATTTTTTGACTTGTCTTTAAGATTTATACCTGCCATCTCAAGCTTGGCTTTCTACTTAAATAACCTACACAGGCATGCAAACACACACACACACACACACACACACACACACACACACACACAAGTTCAACCATACTTACAGCAAAATGTGTGCCATTTAACCTTTTGAATCTCCTTCATTTCATGGATTATAATAAACTTCAGTTCTAATTTCCTATGAAATGTCAAAATTTAGTTTATCAACTTAAGAATAGAAAATTGTCTGTGCCATCTCATTATCTGATAAGCAATCATGCTATAGATTATGTATTATTCTTGGTTGCTTTTAAAACTCTTCCATAGAAAACAATTTTCTTTATATCATTAGTATATCTTATGCCATTAAAACAATTATTTTAATGGCACACATTATTTTTTCCTGGCATCTTCCTTTTTTTCAGTCAAAACTGTGTTATTAATAGAGTCAGCTAGGCATTTATCATGTGTTGAATGCATGTGAAAATTTTTGCCATAATTTTCTTTTTTGAATTTGTATTTATACATTGATTTTGTATACTACAACCAGAGGTGTGCAAATGATAATCAAATCCTGGAATATTGCAGCTTTTTAGAGTTTGTTGTATCTTTTTACCATAGAGTTTTGGGGTCTGAACTCAGATTATTGCTTGATGGCAATTGCATTTGCATGTGTGCAAACTTGATGGAGAATATCACATTCATTATTTTCCAGTTTCCTGCTCAAGGATACCTAGGATGGTAGTAATTCTTAACTATTTTGAATAGTGCAACAATATATTCATTTGAGAATCTGTGTGTGATATGTTGCCTTAGGAATCTTTAGTTTTACACCTGAGAAAAGAAAAGCTTATTTTTGTCTGTTTTTTTATGGTTATGTAAAAAACCTACAGTTGTTTGGATGGCAGTGGTGTTGAAACTGTAGGTGTCTTTTGTGAATATAGCATTGTCATAATATTAAATCTACAATCTGTGATACTGAAAGACTTCTGTCTGATTTTGTCTTTTCAAACCTCCTTATGCATTATCTTAAATTTTATTGTAATTTTAGTTGAGGTAGACTACTTTTCAATAACAAAATTTGATTATAATTCCTCTGTTTAAACTTTACATTTTAAAATATTTATTTGTTTTTAAATTTTATTTTGAAAATGTCACGCATGTGTTTTTTTGGTTTTGCTTTTATATGCTTTCTACTCTTCTCCCCAACCCTGATCGTATTTTCTTCCCACTACTTCATATAATCCTATTCTTGTCATATTTTAATATTATTGCTATATGAGGAGGAATTTTCTGGGTCTCTCTTCTTCTTGAAAGGGAAAATCAAAGTTACATGGTGTAGTTCTTACTCAGAGATCTAGTAAAAAAAACATACAAGAAGTTTACAAAGTTCAGCATGATATTCAATATTACTCATACATCAATGAAAGAATGTATAAAGAAGATAGTGTAACATGTTTCTAGATGGAGGAATAGCAAAATAACATGAGAAAAATTTATCCAATAACAGAATCGAGAGGAAAAGATGTGTTTCAATACCCTGTTTTACTTTTGGATTTCAGCTTAGACTGAAAGGAGAAGCTATCTTATTAAGTGTCAATATAGGCCTTCAGTATGATTGAAATTGTTCTGGAATCATAGTGATCCTTCAGCCTTATATAGTAAATTTTAATGTTATGACATATTTCTTCTTGACAGAAAGATAGGTCTAAGATTATGAGTCTCAAAGAAGATGCAACAAAATCATTTAAGTTGCTAATCAATCTTGGTCTTGTGAAAAATAGCTTTGAAGTTATTATTTTCCACAAGAATTTTTAAAAACTTGACTAAGATTTTGACATATATTATCATGGTCCATAAAAAAAAGAACTTCTAAAATGTTGAGTATAGAATTGTGGTTATTTTAGGCATTAAATCTTTCTAATAATCCTGTCTTGAAGATAGCTATGAAAATTGACTTGAACTCTTTCATTGTCAGCATTCTTATAGACTCTGGCTAATTCTCTCTCACACTCAATATATAGAGAGAACATATCTATAAATCTGTAAAATGTTTGTTTAAGTACACACACACACATACACACACACACATATATACATATATATGTATATATATATATTAAGGAATGTTGCATGTTTATTAAAAATTATGTCTGCTTTGTGACTGAGAGGTTGGTTCAGCAATTAAGAGCACTGGCTGCCCCTGCAGAAGATCCAGTTTCAGTTTCCATCATCCACATGGATGCTCACAACCACTCCATAAATTTAGTTTATGGTATTCATTCAAATGCATTTTTGGAATACAACTTACTTATTTCTAAAATCATAATTTTTAACTCATATGTTTGGTATTAAGAACTAAGTGATAAGTATACAACAGGATATTCAGGACATATGCATTGCTTCTCAGAACACTTTCTAAGCAGAGTTTTGGGAGTTTCCCCATTACCATGTAAGATTCTTCATAACAGCTTTTGTTTTCTCTTATGGAAGTCCATGAATCAAATAATTTCAGAATATATTTTTAATATATGTAATTTTTGAAGAGAGACTAGTTTCAGAACAATATGTTCATAAAAGACTCACAGTAAAGGTTTAATTGCTATATGTTATAATCAAAGGCTGTGTCATACATAAAATTCTGCACATTTTACTTTATTAAAGTATGTAGTAAATTCCACATGTAAAGACATTAAAAGATAGATTATTATGTAAAAGATTTCATTACCTACTTTAGATAGTTGACTTCCCAGAATTAAGACTACATTTACCTCTATTGAAGAAATCGGTTTCCTAAATCTAACACAAAAGTTTAATTATTTTCAAAGTAAGAACAAAGGTGATATAAATTAATTATAATTAATTAGGTGGCATAAATGTGGTGAAATTAAGGAACTTCCTTTAAAGGGTGAAATTAAAGATATTTTATAGAAAAATATGCCAAACTTGTAAAGATGCTCTAAATGAAATAAAAGGAAAAAAATCTTTGTAGAGTTGTGGATTGGAAATATTTCAACAATTTATTTTTGCTTTAGCTTAGCTAACAAAATCTATTTCAGATATAATGCAGATAACAGAAAGGGAAACACATAGGCTAATATAACATCTTGTAAAAATAGTTTATAACATTTATGTCTTCAAAAGGCAATAGTTAACTTCAAGTAATTCATATGGCTTGATATATCATAAACATAAATAAATATTAAGTGGTCTTATTAAAGTAAACAAAACAATGTAATACATTCTTTTTCATGTAATTTTTCATGTTGTTTGAGAGAAAACTTCAAAGGGATATACATAGTGCTGTAGCCCTTCTATCTCTTACTCCACATTGTTTTTCCAAGACTAGCCTATTGATGTTACTTGAGCAATTACCATTTGCAAGTAAGGATACATTTACATTCCTGGGTGAAATTGGATTCTCATATCTGTCCTTACAAATTCTAGCAACTTCCAGAGTTCTTCACTCCAGTATCTCAAAGGTAAGTTAAATGTAATAAATTCATAGTAAAAATTAGTCAATGAAAGATACAATTATATTCATTTGCATATTTTAATATTGTGTTTTACTCATGGCCCCTATATATATTGAATCACACTACATCACCTGTCAATCATTTCTATTCAAATAACATTTCATTTACATAATGAACCCTCTCCCCTATAACTGATCCGTGCATTCTTTGATACTTGTCTCAGTGTCTTAGTTAGGGTTTCCATTGCTGCAATAAAATACCATGACCAAAAAAATAAGTAGTGGAGGAAAGGGTATATTTAGTTTACACTTTTACTGATCTGTTCATCATTGAAGGAAATCAGTAAAGAAACTCAAGTGGGAAATATTCCTGGAGAAAGGAGTTGATACCAAGACCAGTGCTGTTTACTGGCATGTTTCCCATGTCTTTATCCATCTGCTCTCTTATAGAATGCTCATAGCATGCGCACCAACCAGGAAAGCATCACTCATATTGGGATGCACCCTCCCCCATCAATTACCAATTTAAAAAAATGTGGTGTGGGACAGTGGTCTGTATTCTGTCAATTATATTTTAAATAAGTGCTGATTGGCCAGTAGCCAGGCAGGAAGTATAGATGGGACAACCAGACAGGAAGTAGAGGTTGGTCAATAAGAACAGAATTCTGGGAAGAAGGAAGCCCATTCCTCAGCAGTCCTGACCAGCCACAGAAGAAGCAAGATGTGACTGTCTCGCTGAAAATGACACTGAGTCATGTGGCTAACATAGACAAGAATAATGGGCTAATATAAGTTATAAGAGTTAATAAGAAGCCTAAGTTAAGGGCCAATCAGTTTATATCTAATGTAGACCTCTGAGTGATTTCTTTGGGATTTAACAACTGCGGGAACTAGGCAAGACACAAACTCAGTCAACAAAAAGCCTTTCAGTTATATCTTTGGGAGGCATTCTCTCAAATGAGACTCCCTTCTCTCAGCGAACTCTAGCTTGTATCAAGTTACTTTGCGACTAGTCTGCACAACCACCATTTTTGCTTCTTTCACAATCATTTTCATCATTATGAAATCCTCGAGCAACATGTTGAAAGGAACATAAGAAAGGTAGAAAGAAAAAGAAAAATAGAAATATTAAATGTAAATTTAGAGACATACATATGATTTATCTCTAAGGAAGATGTGATTGAGACTTTATCTAAGATACACAGATGCATCTGCATCTCTCTAAACCTAATAATAGTGTTTCTCATTCAATAGGACATGATAACATTCCTGTTAAATAAATTATAGTTCTCATTTTCTCTTATCCATAGATTGCTACTGATTCTGAGGTATAACACTGTGATGATCAAAAGGTACCTTGGCAAATTTATAGTGCTAAAACATATCTGAAGCTGTACAATCCATAAAGAACAAATGTTTTATCTGTGAGTGTTCTGTGTAAGGAATTCCAAGACCAAATGTGATGTCTTAGAGGATCTATTGTGTTTTTTGAATGTAGAGATTCAGAATTCTTATATAGCATAAGGCATGACGAGAAATCTGAAAGTTAAAAACAATACTGTATAGAAGATTTCCTCTAAAATCCTTAGCCTTACTAATGAGTAAAGAGGTCAGAGACCAGTTCACCCCACTCTCTAACACCATCATGCTTGCAACTCTTGATGAAAACAAGAACATGAGCAGGCAAACTGTTTGAACTGATTTCCAGATTTTTCACTTCTTGTTATTTATTATAAAAAAGGCAATGAATTCCAATACTTATCTGAGATCTTGAAGTATCACTGAATGGAAACCCATTTTTCAGTTTTGGCATCAGTAAAGATGTAAAAATTTCTCCAGATGATGTTAAGCACTAATTTGTTTTCTCAGTAGTACTTGAGTGAAAATTCTCTTATATGTAAACCAAAGACTCATATAATAGTATCATAGAGGTGGGATGGTCTACTAAAATTATAAATAGCATATAAAATAATATATATTGTACACTTATTTATATAATATATAAGACAACATATATGAAGAATTTAATATATTATATATGTATTTATATGAAGGATTTATGTGCTTTGGAGAATTCATAAAGCCAATAATTTTGAAGTTTTAGAATATTTATTGCTCCCCCCATTTAGCTCATCACATGCCTGATAAACAGTTTTTGGTAAAGTCTGCTGAGAAAAGTTGGTTATTACTTTTTTGTTGACTCCAAAGTATAGTGTTTATATTGAACATTAAGTATTTCAAAATTTTTATTATCAAACTCTTTGACAAATGTGAATGTTTTTTATTGAAAAAGTAACAGCAGAGAACCATGTACCCTGACACTGCCAATACTTAATCAGAACTCTTTATGTTAAACTTCAGTGTGCCTGATACCTTCATTTTCTCTATATACAGATGCAATTATTGCCTTATTTTCATGTGGTTTCCATATTCTCAGATTCTCACTCAGAACAACAACTCAGTTTTTACCTTGATAAATCACCTGTGAACATTTATTTGCTTTATTTGAACAAAACAACGCCTGATCAAATATATGTACTCCCCTACTGAGTCTGCACACAGACAAATCCAGAGAGCTGTGTCAATAGCAATAGTGTCCAACTGAAGAAGGAAATGGCAAATTATCTAGACGGAAGTGTTTACACTGAATATGAGTGTACGTTAAAGAATGAAATTTTACCCGATTAGTATTGAGTGACAAAGCTTGCATTTTGATTAATAAACATATGATTCCCAATACATATATATGGTACAATGAACCAAAGTGAAGTTGTTTTTATGGAAAAGAAAAAGACATTTGAGTTTGGTATTTGTTATGTTTTTTTTATAGTAAAAGTGATCAAATCAGTTCCAATAGTCTGAAAATGCTAATCAGCTCTATTATTTTCTTCCATGTCAGCATTTACCTATGCAAGGCAACACAGTGATTTTGATCTTCTACTCACAAATGTCTTTGTCTTTATTTGCTGAATAATTATTGTTCAGTCCATTATTAATGTTTCATCACAGTTTATCTTTAACATTTGGCTGTTTTATATTCTCCCCCTTAACTGAAAAGCAGTTGGAGTAGATTGCTATGAGAAGCCAATAATAGACACAAGATAAAACAAGTTTATGGACGATTTTTGGATTTGTATAATATTCAAATTAAAAAGAAATGGTCACTCACCTAAACACAACCCTATCTGAAGCTTTTTGTAGAATTTTTATTATCTATGTGAATCAATGAAAAGATTGAACACAAGGCCACAAGGAAGAAAATGCTGTTTAAAAAGAAAAGACACAATAAACAGATTTAATGCATGGCATTTGAGGAAGCTGTCAGAGGCCCTGAAAATGCAAGTAAAATTGATACATGAAAATACTGTTAAAAGATGAAGGAATTCTAAGGATACTATAAGAACAAAGTGTGGTTTTTCCACAGAATTTGTTAGATTTGCAAATATTATATCAGTTGGAATTTGTTTATAAGTAAAATTAATTTACAAGAACACCTTTATAGGTAATAATGTAATGCTGATTAACTTCATAGAAATTGTCATTGCAAGTTCATACCAAAAACAACTGCAATTTCTAAGGAAGGTGCCATGCAGTTCTCTAATTTCCTTCAATAAACTTTTCAAATGATTTATGTATATATTCATTTACATTAGTCCAATTTTCTGATTCCATGTGAATTAATGAACTTACAGAGAAGAAATTGAAATCGTAAGTTATTTTAATAGGCAAAATAACCCAAATAAGAAGAACTTAAAAGTATTGCTATATGAGGAAATATCAATTCAGTTGTGGTAAGCTCAAAGTAAAGTACTCTAAGAACCACAATACCTATGCTAAAAAGTCCCCTGGAAAAACATTCCTTCTCCCTCTGGCACACAGGATTGTGCCATCGGCAAGTTCATGTTCATGCCCCAGCTTTATTGGGCTTCCACCCCATTGTCCTGGCAGTTCCTATGTCTGTTTCCACTGTAATGATGTCATAATCATTGCTTCACGAAATTTCCTCAGGGACTTCTTAAAGGAAAAAAAAAAACAAGTATTATTTCGCTTATAAGATCCATTTTCTCTGTTACAGATGCTGGAAACTAAAAGAAATTATTCTTCCCAAAGTTCTATCATTAGAGTCTAAGACACTTTGATACTTCAGATTGCTAGTAAGACTAAAACTTATGTAGGCAAGTAGCAGAACTCACAAAGCCCCTTGCAATGGCCATAGGATCAGGAACATTTATGAAGAGAAGATGCTCTTATGCCAGGTACCATGCCTGAAAGTTGAAAAGGGATCTCATGGAAAGCAACTTTCACAAAACATCACCAGCAATGCTACATCTTCAAATTAAATTTGCTACTGTAATCACATATCATACATTCTTGTGTATATAGCTCCAATGTAATCACTGGTCTACTACTAACTTGGACTTGGGAGGGTGCATACTTCACTCTGTCAATAGTGTCTTTCTTTTGTGAGCAGAAATTTGTTCAAGTCTCCCCAAAAAGATATACAACAAATTTTGTTCCCAGCATTCAGTATTGACACATACAACTATACCTGATATAGTTGAGCAAAGAGCATGTGGCAATCAATTTGGATGTTTCTCTAGGTGGTATGAGATAGTGGATTAGACCACATTCTTTCTATTATTATGTTAACCATTCCCTGAAAAAATTATCTTCCAAATCTACCACACAAAGATTCTGTCCTAGGCAAGTTTCTATCCATGCCACTGCTCAGTTTGGATTTCTTCCCATGGCTCTGGCATTCCTAATATTCTGTTTCCATTATAATGTAGCTCTCATCTTCATGAGGGTCACCTTAAAGGAACTACTACATGTTGCTTACCTACAGATGCTTTTTGATACTATGGACCAAATCTCGTGACATGTTTAAATCTGCACATACCCTACCTACAAAGTTAGTACTAAAGATGTCATGGAGCCAATGAGCTTCTTTTCAATCCCGCTGAACTCTTTAATTCTAACCACTGTTTTTTCTTCTTCTTAGAACTAACATGAATACATGTTGTATTGAAATTCCCACTATCAGAAACCTCAACCCACTAACCTTAATTCAACTTTACAGAAGTTCTTAAGACATGAGAGGAAGGAATCAAGCCTCTTGATCAAAAATTATGAATTATTTCTCTTCTAATTCCTGATAGAGTTATTTCCCACTATAACCAAAAAGGCCAGGCTTCTGTTATCCTATATGATGGAAAAATCAAGATGACATAGGAGCTTCAAACAGTAGATGACAACACACTCATACTCAAGAGACACACAGTGATAAAAACCTGAGGCTCCTCACTACAATTGACTTCTTACTCATACTGGGATTCCAGCCATAGAATGGAACTACATACTATAGCCTAGTCATCCCACCTCATTTAACAGAGTTAAGAAAACCCTTCAAAGACATATGCAGAATCCCTCCTCTCAGACAATTCTAGAATAAGCCAGGGTAGCAAGAAATACTACCCATTCCACATGCTGTTCTAGCTTGTTGCCATGGCAGCTGCATTCTACCTGAGGTGACTAATAAGACAAGCAAGGAAGAATTACTTGGTCCTTTAGTGGTGGTGAATGATATATGGCCAGTTTTTCTCATCTGACATGCAGTGGCACGCTCCCTTTATGAAGAAAATTCAATGTTTGAGTAAAGGGATGTCCGCCAAATGGCAAATTGACTCTAGAATACATTTTAGTACATGGTAAAAAAGACCCATATATGTTGTGATAGGCAGATTGTCATTGATGTGTATGGCATCTTCCCTTTGACAGTAAGAAATGCAAATGAGACTCAGCTACGTGCATAGGAAAACAATTGCCAACTGTCTTCGCCTACTGCTCTATTACTGTGAAGAGATACCACAGTTACAGCAAGTGATATGAAAGAAAGAATTTAATTGGGAATTGCTTACAATTTCAGAGTTTTAATTCATATTCATCATAGTGGGAAATATGACTGAACAAAGTCAGGCAAGCATGGTATTAGAGCAGGAGCTGAGGAGAGTTCTATATGTGAATCCTCAAGCAGGAGGAAGAGAGAGAGAGCATTGGAAATGGTTTGGGATTTTAAAACACTAAAACCCAACCCAGGGGTTACCCTTTCTCCAATAAGGCCTCATCTCAAAATTTCACTCCCTGAACATTCAAATGTATGAGCCACTGGGTGCCATTAGTACTCAAACCACCTCCACCGCCTAAGTGGTAATTTGTTAATCCAGTACTGTGTATGGGTTTCCTTCCTAAGAACTTTTGGCTGTGCAGATCCATGACAACCAACAGACCATAAAGGCATTGCCAATGCTGTTGTTTTAATTTTTTAACTTAGTGGTAATACACTGTTATGGGAGTCTATGCATTTGGCTGCCTGGAATGGGAAATCAGATTGAGAGAGATGATATCTCCTGAGTTGGAAGCACCAATAGGTGACATGTTGTCTTCTGAGAGAACTGCCACCAGTTAGTCATAGGAGAATATCTTTTCCTTTTTAATGTTTGGTAGGCTACTGACAATCATAACAAATGCAGCTTCTGAGAATGAAAACTTTTACTATGGCATAGTGGCCAAGTATACAGTAATAACTGGAAAGTAAAGGGAATGTCTTGTTTATATTATCCGAGACAAGATTCATCAGACAAGAAGGAGCAATAAAAATGTTAAATGTCTGTCTGAGTTTGAGCTGGCATCTTCTCCAAGTTGCAAAGTCCCTCTAAGGGGAAGGAGGGATGGAAAAAACAATAGGGAACCAACAGAATTTACAAAATTTATTAGAAAATGAACTTATGAAGTTTAGATATTTGTAATAGATGGAAACCCCTACCTCTAGGGTTACATAATAAAGAAATAGTTTCTGGAGATATCTCAATAAGCTCCCTGAAACTGTGCTTCTGATTACACGGATGAAACTTTAATGAGCTACCACACCATGATGAGAGTTTTGCTAATACAGTTGTGTTTACGTCTACTGTCCTCTTCTAAGTTATCCATGATGTACTCAAAGTGGCTCTTAGCAATTCTTTTGTTCACTAAGATGACTGATAAGGAAATGTTGCATTAAAGAAAAGTGCCCTATATAGAGTGAATAAACTTTGTTCACCTCACCAAAATTGCCACATAACTGTAAAGTCTCTACTTTTTAATATAACTTTTTAAATTGCAAATGTTCAAAAGAAACACAATGTTAAAGATGAAAATAGGAAAACAAACAAAAAGAGAAAGTCAGCCTAAAACATTCATTTAAAGAGTATCTCTATTAATAGATGGTGTATCTTCAAAATAGCTGAATATGTATTAAAACATAACTAATATACATTTTAGGATTTAACCCTCGAACTTAGAATATTCATTAAGAGTTTGATGCATGGGACATGACAATCTATATTGAAATAAATAAATAAATAAACAAACAAACAAGCAAATAAATAAATTTTCTAAAATTTCAAAATTTATCATATATACATATTACTAACTTTTTAAAAAGTTAAATAATACCAAAATGATTCATATGTTTATTATTGTTATAACTTGAAGCAACTTTTAAAATTTTATAATATTTTCATGCTATGTGTGATGAATAATTGCATGGTGTTGAAGAAGAGGAATATAAAATATTTAATATTTTAATATTATTTATTATTTTATCATATTATTTTAAATAAATATTATAGATATAATTGAAATATATAATATGCCATATGTAATATATGTAATAATTGTCCCTATAATAATTATAACTAGATAATATTTAATTTTTATAATAACTATAATTAGATATTTCTGCCTGATATATATCAGGCTAAGTAAAGACAGGATGCAATTAATTTTTACTGGATTTTGCTTTTTTATATTCCTAACTCATCTTAGTTACTATTCTGTTGCTGTGAAGAAACACAAGAAAAAGACAATTCTTAAAAAATAAATCATTTAATTGGGGGCTTGCTTATATTTTTAGAGAGTTAGTCCATTATCATTACAGTGAGAAACAGACAAGTATGATACTAGGGAAAAACTTGAGAGCTTTAGATCCTGTCCCACAGGCAGCAGGGAAAGATAAAGGCATCATGAGTGGGCCTGGAATAGGCTTTTGAGCTTATCCTCGGGAACACAGTCCAACAAGACCACATCTCCTAATCCTTCCCAAATAGTTCCACATATTTAAACAGATGAACCTAGGAGCTTAATTCTAATTTAAAACACCACATTTATTCTTCAGCTGAATCTTCTTTCTTTTGTCTTAAAAGAGCAAGTACTTGCAAAACTATGTAAAACTATGTTAGAAAATGGTTGACACAGATATCAGGATTCTCTCTCTCTCTCTCTCTTTTCTCACACATGGTTTCTCTGTGCAGAGCCAGTTGTCCTGGAACTTGCTCTGCAGACCAGACTGGCCTCAAACTCACAGAGATCTGTCTAACTCTGCCTCCCTAGAGTAGGGATTAAAGGTTCATGCCACCACCAAGACAGATATCAGGTTAAACAACAACACTGTAAAAGCAAGAATGTCATACAGGTCATCCTCTGCATATGCTTTGTAAACATGTTTAAACTTCGGCATAAGCTTTCCTTTGGTGGTCATGAGAATACGTTCAAATATTCTTAAACAATCCTACAACAGTGTTTGCTGAAATCATGTGAGTTATAAAGAACTGTGGTATCTGCCAGACTTGGAAAGCTTTAGCTGTGGTCTAAGCAAGGCACTGACAAGGAGAAGAAAGCTGATCTCTCTAACCAGAGTTA
The DNA here is from genome assembly GCF_903992535.2 of Arvicola amphibius. Taxonomy (NCBI): domain Eukaryota; kingdom Metazoa; phylum Chordata; class Mammalia; order Rodentia; family Cricetidae; genus Arvicola; species Arvicola amphibius. The sequence goes on from NC_052049.1 coordinate 19,433,909, forward strand.
TGCTTAGGTTCTCATTAATCAAATTTTTATAGCAAAACTTGTATCACCTTGCCTCTACACATTTCCACTTGATATGAACTTGAGATAGGTGTTAATCACCTATATTATTAATTACATTAATTGCAACTTGAATTACAGTATCTTTGAATAAGAAAAAGTTCTGGTTAATGATTATTTAAGATAAAATATTGCTTTATTTTAAATCGTAAAATTGTTTAAAAGAAATATAATAAAATCACCTATCTAATTACTTATATATGTATATATTATCATCTACCTATATGATTTTCTGTGCACAGTATATTAATAAAATTTTTTAAAGATTTAGTTTATAAATATTAAGGTTTAAATTTTGAATGATAAATACATACCCCCATGAAAACTAATGCTTTATGTTTAAAATAATAAGTTTCATTTATTTTTATGAAGTTTAAATTGTGTATAGTTTCTTGAATGTGTCTGTTACAGCTTAATTTTATAAATTTTGTTTATTAGGATAAAATCAATAAATTTATGTGACAGGCATTGAAAATGTACAATTTGTACATAAGGTATGTGTAGGCCACACAATGTTTTTGTAACAACACAGTAAATGGTTTGGACATTTCAATTCTCACCCATAATAGTGTTTTTCTCTGCAATGTTTCCTTTGGTGATTATTCCCTCTGAACTTTCAAGGTGCCTCTTGTTTGTAATAGGCTCAGGTTTCTACACTATACTTACAGTACAATCAGAGTGAAAAGTAAAGCAAAAATTTTAGTCACTGTGTATGGAAGTAACTTCTACATATCTAATCCATTTGAACAGTTAAATCTGACTGTTGTTGAAGTAGTTCAGAGATATAACATTTATTCCACATGCATGACCTAAGGTCCCATGCCTAAATCCACATACACAGGTAAACACACACACTCTCTCTCACACACACACATACACACATACAGCCCTATACACATCCATTTTTACATTATTAATTGTGCTGTATATGCCCTGGGGTGTCTTGCCATATTCAAGATATTAGGCTATTTCTTTGAAATAAATTACTCTATTGTTTTATTATAGAAACTTTTGAAATACTTTAGTTGCCAAAAGATGAAGTGTGCTCACTGCTTTTCTAAGATAAAAATGTCAGTGGCAGTGAACTGAATTTGTCTTCCATATTCATAATGCATTGTTGCCTTGAGATTCATAATGGAGAAATTTGTAGTTAAGTCATGAATGACTTTTATTTTCTTATCATACTTCATCATATCTGAGTGCCAAGATAAGCAGCTATTACTTTCTCTGTTGCCTATATTTTTAGCATGAAAAGTTGATTGAAATATTTCATTGTTTGCAATGAGAAAAAAATATAAGTGGAAAAGTGGCTTAGAAAATAAGAGTTCAAGCCGGGCGGTGGTGGCGCACGCCTTTAATCCCAGCACTCGGGAGGCAGAGGCAGGCCGATCCCTGTGAGTTCGAGACCAGCCTGGTCTACAAGAGCTAGTTCCAGGACAGGCTCCAAAGCTACAGAGAAACCCTGTCTCAAAAAACCAAAAAAAAAAAAAAAAAAAAAAAAGAAAATAAGAGTTCACATTGCCCTTGAAAGAGTTCAATTCCTAGCACTCATGTTCTGTTGATCACAAATGCTTGTACCTCTGTCTTCAAGGTTTTCCATGCATCTAGCCTCCATGGGTACCTGTAAACACGGACCATACCCATACAGATATGGAAGTATATCATAAAAATGATTTCTCTAGTAAACATTAAATTCTGGCTCATATAACTGAGATTCTTCATGTATATTTAGTTAACAGAAATATAAAACATTTGACTTGTAGGTAAAAATATTCACATTACATTGCCAACAACTGAAGATGAAAATAAATAGATATTTGCCACGAGTTTAAAGCAGGAATATAGATAGTAAAAAAAAAAAAAGTATTAAGAATAGTTTGGTGTCTGTCTTTTTCTCTCTGAAAAGGTAACAGTTGCCATTCATTCCATGACCATAGTGGAACATCATGCCTAACACCCATCCTCACACAGATTTGTTCTGCCCTTGGTCTTGTACAGGTTTTTGCATGTCTTCTCTCAGCCAGTGTGGGGTAATACGTAGAGCATACATTCTGTGTTCAGAAGATAACGTTTCCTGGTAGTGATGCACCACCTCCAGCTCTGACATTCTTCTACCTCTTTTTCCTTGCTAGATGGCATGTTGTATTAATGTTCCATTTAGAAGAGAGAATTATACAGTCACTTTTACTCTGCATTGTAGCTTCAGTCATTGTTTATATCACCAGCTACAACAAATAGATGAGGACTGAAAGACGATTTTCTCTAGCACTAAAAGAATTAGTAAGAGCCGGGCGGTGGTGGCGCACGCCTTTAATCCCAGCACTCGGGAGGCAGAGGCAGGCGGATCTCTGAGATAGAGGCCAGCCTGGTCTACAAGAGCTAGTTCCAGGACAGACTCTAGAAACTACAGGGAAACCCTGTCTAAAAAAAACAAAAAAAGAATTAGTAATTCAGTGTCTCTTTAATACTTTGTCAATTTAGCATCGTAGTAGTAGTTAATTTTCTATACTGTATTTATTTGTGCTTTGGTTTATTTAGGTGAGAGAAAAATGCCTTAGGACAACAGAAATTTGGAATTCTCAAGGGTCCAGACTTGCAACTGATTGTGATCTGTGCAGTATGCATGAAAAGAATTGGACTCAGATCCTCTATGAGAGAAATCTGTGATCTTGGCTACAAACCCACTAATCTCTCCATTCCCTGGATGGTTCAACTTTAATAAAACAGCCAATTTTACTAAGTTTATAGAAACAAGAAAAATGCAAAGGATATTGGATTTTTCCATAAGCAAAACCATATGTAATATTTTGTGAAATGCAAGTGAAGGGGGAATATAGCTGCTGGATGAAAAGAATTTTTGGAGTGTCAGTTGGTAGTGGAGAGAGGGTAGGCTTAACTTGAGGTTAAATGAGAAAGGAAAAATTCACATTCCCCATAAAATAATAACAAATAATTTCCTTCACGGAAAATGAAAATGGAAGACATATTAGAAAGAGATGGAAAGGGAATGTGTGCTGAAAGGTAGAGTGATAATTATCGAGTGTAATGGCTAAATATTAGAACAAGTCAGAAAGTAAAAATGAGGAGGCAGCAGAAGAATTCCCAGAAGAGTCCTTTATTGTAAATATGATTTGCTTTGTAATCTTATGCAAACAATTTAGTGCCTTGGGATCTCATTTTCCATATGCAATTTATGGTTAATAAACATGCATGACTCAAATACATAGCACTGCACGATATGAAAATATACTGAGGAATAATGATGCTTCCTCAGCTTAAAATGTAACCTGATATTATTTCTCTGTGTCAAGTTTGGGAACAAAAATGGCCAGCAGAAAGATATTCTACAATTTTTATTTTGTCATCTTTCACTGTGCCGAGGTTGGTTGATATGCTGCATTTGCTTAAAACATTTATTTTCTTTCCCATTATTGCTTGTACCACTTAATGCCAGTTAGCAGAGAACATAATATCCCATTAAAATAATTCTCTGTTGGGATATTTTATTAAAATTACCTCAATCGATGCACTCCTAACAACTTTAAAATAAATTCCACTTGAATGTACCAAAGTATATGAAATAAAAGACTCTGTTAATTGACCTTGTGCATTCATATAATCTGAGCACAATGTAGTGGCCATAAAAGTTGCAATAGCCCTTAGGACACACACATGACAAGTAGCTTGTGGTATGCAATAAAGACTCAAGGGTAAGAATATGAATCAGTTTTCTAAGTATTCTGTTCACAGTAAGACAGCAATAGCACAGAACATATTTTTATTTGTACATGCAAAGGAGTTCCTGATAATAAAAATGTCAGTATGTGATATTGCTAGAAATACTTCAACTCACTGCTCCTAGAGGAATTCATAACAGACTAACTAGCCGGGTTCATTCTCTGCGGAATTCAAAATGCAAATTGATTTGTTCATTTTCCTAGTGTAGAGAAACAATATATGTCCCTGTTACCCATGAGATCCTTAGGATTTTCTTGACTGAAGGCTAAGTTCTTATTAATACTTATGAGCAAATACCCCCAGAGTCACACTAAATACATAAAAAAGTCTCACTAGCATTCGTTGAATAATGTTTAGAATGATTTGGAATTTCAAATGATAAAGATTGAAGACTTTAAACAATGCTTAAAATTCTAAACTAACCAAAATTCTCATTATGTTTCATTTTTTTCTTATAGCTCAAAACGCTGCAAAGCTAAAGCTGCCTTTAAAATTCTTTATTTAAAAGTATTTTCACTGTAGCTTAACCCACTTCTGAAGATGGTATTTACAATAGTATCTTAGATATAGATAGAAATTTTCTCAAAGCTATGTAGAATGGGACTTAAGAATTAAAAACTAAATTTTAAGCACTCTAGGGCAGAATGATCCTATTCAATAACTATGTGTTCTATAGTCGATACACAGTACACCGTATAGAGCTGCTGAAAAGTAAGATTTAAAACACTACATTTTCTCTCTTGGAAAAGAGGGTTGTTCAGAGGAGCATTGAAATAAAGTTGGCATTCTTTCTTGTTTATAAATCCTATGTTGCTCTGGGAAATACAAAAGCCGAAGCTTGCTTGGCATAGAAGTATTTATATATTTATTTCTAGATATAGATAGAGATAGGTAGTAGATATAGATAGGTAGGTAGGTAGGTAGATAGATGATAGATAGATAGATAGATAGATAGATAGATAGATAGATAGATAGATAGATAGATAGGAAGCCATAGAAAATCATCTATGCATATTATGTTATGATTTTTATCAAGGAATGCACTCAATGCATGTGGAAATGAGCTAAGTCGATAGAGAAGAACGCTATAGAGAGTGAATTTTTTTAAAAAATGAAGATGACTGTAATAGCAGATATGTCAATGCTTCTGTAGCTGACTTACACATTTGATACATACTTTCATTCATTGGGAGATTTTATTTTTTTATTAAAATTTTCCGCCTCCTCCCCGCCTCCCATTTACCCCCCTCCCCCATCAACTCCCCCTCCCTCTCCTGTCCAGAGAGCAGTAAGGGTTCCCTGCCCTGTGGGAAGTCCAAGTTCCTCCCTCCTCCATCCAGGTCTAGGAAGGTGAGCATCCAAACAGGCCAGGCCCCTCCAAAGCCAGTATGCTTAGTGGAATCCAAATCCAGTGTCATTGTCCTTGGCTTCTCAGCAGCCCTTATTGTCCGCCAAGTTCAGGGAGACCGGTTTTATCTCATGCTTTTTCAGTCCCAGTCCAGCTGGGCTTGGTAAGCTCCGAATAGATCAGCCCCACCATCTCAGTGGATGGGAACACTCCTCGCAGTCCAGACTTCCTTGCTCATGTTTTCCCTCCTTCTGCTCCTCATTTGGACCTTGGGCACTCAGTCCCGTGCACCAATGTGTGGCTCTGTCTCTATCTTTTTCCATCGCCAGATGAAGGTTCCCTCATGGTCCTGACTTTCTTTCTCATGTTCACCCTCCTTCGTCTCCTCATCAGGACCTTGGGAGCTCAGTCCAGTGCTCCAATGTAGGGTTTTGTCTCTATCTCCATCCATCGCCAGATGAAGGTTCTATGGTGATATGCAAGATAATCATCAGTATGGCTATAGGATCTGGCCTTTTCCGACTCCCTCTCCTCAGCTGCCCACAGAACTAACTGGGGCATCTCCCTGGATACCTGGGACCCCTCTAGAGTCAAGTCTCTTAATAATCCTAAAATGGCTCCCTTAATTAGGATATATGCTTCCCTGCTCCCATATCCACCCTTCCTATATCCCAAGTATCCCATTCCCCCAAGCTCTCCCTATCTTCCCCTTCATGCTTTTCTCTCCCCATTTCCCCTTTCCCCCAACCCACCTCACCCCAAAGTTCCAATTTTTGTCCGGCAAACTTGTCTACTTCCAATATCCATGAGGATTACTATATGTTTTTCTTTGGTTTCACCTTCTTTTTTTTTTCTTTTTTTTAATTCTTTATTTTTTTAGAAAAAATTTCCATCTCCTCCCCTCCTCCTTCCCCTTCCCTCCCCTCCCTTCCACCCATACCCCCACTCCCACCCTCTCCAAGCCAAAGAGCCATCAGGGTTCTCTTCACTATGTTAAGTCCAAGGTCCTCCCAGCTCCCCCTAAGTCCAGGAAGGTGAGCAACCAAACTGACAAGGCTCACAGTGAGCCCGTCCATGCTGTAGAGTTCAAGCTCATCGCCGTTGTCCTTGGTTTCTCAGTCCTCCTCCACCGTCAGCCACTTTCAGAGAGTCCGGTTTGGTCCCCTGTTCCATCAGTCCCATTCCAACTGTACTTGGTGGTCTCCCGTTAGATCTGTTCCACAGTCTCAATGGGTAAACGCACTCCTCACGGTCCTGACTTCCTTGCTCATGATCTCCCTCTTTTTGCTCCTCATCAGGACCTTGGGAGCTCAGTCCGGTGCTCCTATGTGGGGCTCTGTCATTTTCTCCATCCAATGCCAGGTGGAGGTTCTATGGTGATATGCAAGATATTCATGAGTATGGCAATAGGATCTGTACATTTCTGGCACCCTCTCCTCAGCTGCCCAAGGACCTAGCTGGGGGCGTCTTCCTGGACAGCCTCTTATTGTCTTCTCAAGGATCACGAATTACAGGCTCGATGTCCTTTATTAATGGCTAAAAACCGATTATGAGTGAGTACATCCCATGTTCATCTTGAAAGTAGATTCATTGGGAGATTTTAATAGCAAACTATAATTTCAAGCACATAAGTTGAACTGATAATATTAAAATTAATATTGTGAAAAGCATGACAAGGATTCCCAAGGTTGTGATTTGTAAAATGTGATGATGAATATATGCAGAAAAAAAATGGAGAGTCCTGAGCTGAATAAAATTGACAGTGAGAGAAACAGAAATATTCACAGAATACCTCTCTCTGTGTATATGTTTGTGTGTGTCTCTGTGTGTGTGTCTTTGAGAGGGGAGAAGCAATATTCATTCCTTTGTATTTACTACTGTCAACATAAAGTGGCCAGTTTCTTCATATTCTGGCCCACACACAAACAGATCTTCACTCAGTACCATAAGATGATAACTGTTTCCTCAAACCATTAGTCAGTAAATCCTTCCTTCCCTAAGGTGCTTTCAGGTCCTTTTTCACAATGTTAAAACAAGAACAAATCCAAACCAAAAACAGCTTGAGGGAGGAATAAAGTGCTTGAACCTGTGGGATAGAGTAATCCTAGAGTACACTAAGCAGAGATTAACTAACCAACTCGGGCAGAAATTTGTAAGACAAGCCTGCCAACAGAAATACACACTTTATAAAGACCCAGATCATAAAATTTCAAAGGGAAAGGAGTCCATTGGGAATGAAAATAATGTCATTCATGTTTCCTTCCTTAAACTGTTTTGCTGCATTGTGATTGTATGGGTATGTTTGTGTGTGTTTGTGTGTGTGTGTGTGTGTGTGTGTGTGTATGTGTAAATTTTAGGTGAGGTTGAGTCTAGTTAATAATCAACACCTGACACTTGAGTGATATTGGAGACTTTCGAATGTTAGAAATTCCAGGGCCATGTTATCTATGTCCACTAAGGAAAGGTACATACATAGAGTGGAGCCAGCTAAAGTAGAAGGCTATGTTTAGTATTCATATATATATATACATATATATATATATACATATATATATATATATATATATATATATAGTATCTAACTTAAAAAATTTTTCAGGAGTCCAAATTTAGGGAACTGCACAGTGTCTCAAAAGACAGTTTGGTTTCCAGAGAATTTAAAAACTCCTATTAGCTAGAGCACTCTTAGAGATAGACAAGATGCATTTTTAAAACAAGATGCTCATGTGACTATAATAAAAAGAAAATTTAAAATTAAAATTGTAAAGTGATGTGCCTGAGTGTCAAGGAAAAAACATGTAAACATCTGATGTTTATCATTCATTACAAATTTAATTAATTTGTAATTACCTGAAGACCAGTGCAGAATTATGTCAGAAAGATGAATCCTGAATTTGGGCATCTCCTTCTCATTCTAAGTTCTTAGGAGTAAATATCCAGCACTAAGTAGACTTCATATTTTTTGTGCCACTTTTATTTGTTTGGCTATTTTCATTTCATTGATTCCTTTCTCTTTTTATTAAATTTATCTGTTTTAATTTTTTTAGTATTTAAGTGTTTGTCTCTATGAGAGAGAAAAAGAGAACAAGAGATTTAGTATGTAGGAACACGGGGAGCACTTGTGAAGAGTGAAGAATGCAAAAGCATGTGATCAAAGTATATGGAGTAAATTAAATAAAAATGAAAAAGATTGAAAAGAAAATAATGTGGACTGGGAATCAATCTGTCTTGATGATTTGACTGTGGCCACAATGTGACCATCTGTGTCATGATCCTACCAATGTCTCTATAGTCACTTCATTATTATTATATTTTCCTCAGCATGATAGATTATACCTTCACCTTTGAGTGTAAATGACCATTTTTTCTTCAATTTGCTTTTTTTAGGTAGTGTGTCATTACCACTTACTAATATTACAATTGTGAAAATCATTTGCCTAGTTATATAAGAAGATTGTCCTACACAGGGAGGTGGTAAGATATTAAATTTTTGATAGCCTTGCAAGAGGGACAGCAAAGAGCTTTGGAATTCTTGGGAAAGGCTCATTGGTGATTATAGTCACAGTGGGTGTGTCTTAGAGAGGCAGCGCTCTAAGGACTGAAATTCCTGAGTACTTCATGCTGTTCTTGAGCACAACTCTGCTTATTGCCCTGTTTATTTACCATGTCATCTCTCACGTTCTATTAATTGTATGAAAACTCTAATTGGGTTTCTAGCCTTTTACTGGACAGTGTCACTGTTAATTTAAATAACAGTGATTGAGTTTTTCAGGCATTGCTGTTTAGAACAAATTTAGAGATTGAGATTGTTAGTAAATTTAGCTGAATATGCTTTTGTTCGTGTCTTTGATGTAGAAAATATAGGAGAAAAATTTAATGTTTGGAAAGACAGACTTTTAATCTTTGAGCTAGGAACTCATTGAGGTCAAGGAACAAGAACAAAGACAGTCTGGTTCTTATTAGCTGACATGTATTTCTTGCTAAAGATGGGATGGTAACCAAAGGCAACGATTAATTTCTGGTACCCATTTTTGCCCAACACTTCCTGTTATGATTTAATAAAAAATTGTGGAAGAGTGTGTATGCATTCTGAGGAGTTAATGTAGAAAATTGATTGATTTATATACAGAAGTTTAGATTTGTGATTATTTTAATATTTTTTATAAAATTACATATATTGAGATAAATAATTACAAAAAGAACAGGGTGAAATATACTTGTCTTGTTTACAGCTTTGTTAATCAACTATAAAGGAATAATTGCTTTGGGGTTTCAGATGCTATGGTAGGAAAATTAAAACAATGGAAAACGGTTTAACTATTTCTGGACTTCTAGAAAAACATGTAATCGGATCTGAATATGATTTCTTCCTGTAAAAAAGATTTTAATTTGTGTTTGGAAAATATGCAGTAATCTTTCCTTGCATAGAAATTTTTATATTAAAAAGTTTAAAAGGGATAAGTGAAAATAAGAGAAGGAAAGATGTAAAAGGAAAACTTAAGGAAAGTCATAGGAGGAATACCACGAAAGACAAAAGGAATATGTCACGGAAGATATAGAAGGAGAACAATGGTGATAGAGAAATAGAGGGAAACAATGGGGTAAAATAACAAAACAGAGAAAGATTAGAATAAGAACAAGCAGCAGAAAAAAAATAAAGTGAAGAATTAAGCTTTGCCCCTCAGGAAAGTATCCTGTATGTGTTTGCAGTTTGCTAACTCCATGCTTGCACTTCAGTACCTGACTTTCTGAGAGCTGGTTCTCCCGGCATGAAATTCAATAAATTTACTGTATAAAAGACAGAACTCTTAAAATTATCTTATTACACCCATAAGATGACCATAAAATTTCCACCATTCCTTCCTGATTAAAGCCATAAAGGGTGTAGAAAATGTCCCTCAATATAACTAAAATGATGTACATAAGATTGCAGACAACTTTAAGTTAAACAGAGAAAAAGATGGAATTATTGTCAGTAAAATCAAGTAGACATGGTGACCACTGTCTCTCCTACTTTTCAGTGTGCTGCATGAAGTCTTAACTACAATAAAAAAAAAAAGATGTAGAAAAGGTGGATGCAAGCAGGAATGAAAGCCAAAAAATAATTTCACATACAAATTTCACTGGCTTGTTTTTTGTCATTGGATACAATATGGAGACATCAGAGAGGAAGGACCATCATCTAAAAAATACCTCCAGATGGCCAACTATAGACAAGATTTTAAGATATTTTCTCAATTAGTAGTTGATGTGGCAGTGCTACTTTTGCTGGTGGTCCCCGTTAATATAAGAATAAAGATTGAGCCAGCCCTGAGAAGCCACCTATCAACATCACTTTCCCAATGCTTCTGTCCATTTCCAGCTTGTCTTCCTGGGAAGACTTTCATCAATGATAGACTTATTTTTATTACTTAAGACTACATTGACTATGTGGAAACTTTTGTGATTTTTTTTATGAATTTGTAAATTATTTTTATTTTTTGAATAATGCTGTTGCTGCTTGTCACTGAAATTTAATGAATTTATCTATAAGGTGTGTGGGGCAGGAAGTCACTTCCTCCCCAATGTATTTTAGTCCGAGTATTTATGACAATCAAGGCAACTTTAAGGGGCAGATGATTTGGTTATATGCGTAAAAGACCATAAATCTACACTAGAAAACTCCAACACCTGATAAAATGTAATGATGCCAAATTAGAATAGAAAATCATCACCAAGCATACAGAGAAAAATTCTGAGAGATAATCCCACTCACAATACTGATAGAAAAAAAAAGAAACAAACAAAATACAAACAAAATCCCTTGATATAATCCTAACCTAGAAAGTAAAAGAGCTGTGCAATGAAAACTTTGAAATTCAAAGACACTACAAAGTGGAAAGACTTTCCATTTTCACTTTTTGGGTGAATTAATATTTAAAAAAAATGATTATCATACATAAAGCAATTGATAGAATCAAGGCAACTTCTTTTAAAACTCAGCAGAATACATCAAAAGCTAAAAATAATCCATATAATCATATGGAAACACAAGACACTTCAAATAGTTCATATAATAATAAAAAATAAAAGTATTGCTGGATGTGCTATATAACTAATTTATATCATATTCCATAATAATAATTAAAAACAACAAGGTGCTAGTACAAAACAAAACACATATCAATGTAATATAATAGATGATGACCCAGTCATAAATCCACACACCTATAGTTTCCTGATTTTTGGCAAGGTGAACAAAGAAGCATTCTGGAGAAAAGCCAGAACACATTAACAAAATGGTGCTGGAGGGTTGGCTATTTACATGTAGAGGATCGAGACCAGATCCTTCTCTCTTCTAATTCTCATAAAAAAAAATAGCTTCAAAAGACTAAGTGAGAAACTCTGAAACTGCCAGAAGAAAAGTACTGCAGGTAAGTAATTACTACTAGGAAAGAATAATTAGCACGTCAAGAAGATTAGCCTCCTTTCCTGTTTTCCAGTATAGAGTGGTCAGTCTTGAAACCATATGCACAGACTCAGCACATTGTAGTTATGCATTGGCACATATGCATTCCTATACCCATGTATGTATCAATAATAGTCAATGGCAAAGAAACTATGAAGTTAAGAATGGAGAGAGATAGGAGGGTTAGAGGGAGGAAAAGAAAGGAGGAACACGATATTTTTTTTCTATTTAAACTGTATCAAAAAACAAAGATAAGCATATACTACATAACTGAGGAATAGGTAAAGACTTTTTAAATTGAATACCAATAGCCCAGGAAAAAGGTTACCCTTATAAAAATAAACCAAAATTATTCCAGAGATAATAAATAAACGTCTATAATTTTGTTACTTAGCAATAATTTCAATAGGTCAAGAAATTGTTGATACAGTAAACTTTACAAGGTGATATTACAAAAATTAACTTATGGGTGTCAAAGTATCTTTGTTAATTTGAAAGAAACTAAATTCGAAATGGTTAATGTACTTAGTTATACACTGAAAATTTACCATGAATATGTGATGAAACATATATGCAAATTTACCGTCCCCAGGGTCTAATATTCCTATAACTGTATCTATTATATATTTATTATAGTACATAGAAGTATCTATGTTGTATTATTCACATATTAACACTTAAATCGATCTAAAACTCCTCTTTTACATATGGAAACTCTTTTTTCACAAAACTTCTTTTGTATTATAAGTAGGCATAAATACATCTCTAAAGTATGTATGAGCTACAAATAAGTATAACATTTGCATATTTACTTGGGAGTGAAAATTGCTAAAAGCAAAGAATGAACTTAAATATAATCTTTTATTTTGTTTTTATGTCATTTTTTGCAGTTATTAGCTATTAAGTTTTAATTAGTAAAATGATCATGGGAAGCCTCATTCATTAAGAAAGATTAAGTCTAGAGAATTGGAGAGTGCTCTGGGATGCTCCACAACAAGACAGTTTTCAAGCACCTCTACAATCCCTGCATTTATGGAGGCGGAGAATGCTAAATTTAATCCCTGTACTTCTAAATTACCTCCCTCTGCAACCTTACCATGGCACGTAAAAGCTTCAGTTCATTCTTTTGACAGGGGGTAATTTTAATTCCTGCTAGTAAAATATTATCCAGAGAGAATACTGAATTACAATAATTTAGGGTGTTAAAATTTTTATCATATTAATTTGTTGGGAACTTTTTCATTGGGTTTATGAAAATTCAGAGTAAATTAATTGTAATAATGACAGTCCTGTTACCTTATGATAAAATTGAGGTTCAAATCCATTCTAATATCACTTCATTGATTGACTGATAATTTGTGTGTGTATGTGTACATGTGTGCTTGCATGTGTGATATGTGATATGTAATGCATATGTATATGTGGTTTGTATTTGCACATGTTTTTACGTGTGTCTTTGCATGTTTGTGTGCATGTGTGTTTGTATTGTGTGGTGTGTAATACATAGTTTGTGTATATATATATATGTGTGTGTGTATGTGTGTGTGTGTATGTGAGTGTGTGTGATAAGTGAGTGTGCAATGTATATGTGTCTCTGTGTGTCAAAGCATGTATCTGAACATGTGTACCATAACTGAGTTAACATCCCTGGTCTTCCTCTCCAAATTTCCACTTCATTTATTAAGACAGAGCATCTAAGAGCTTTAAGAAGAGCTTGATGTTTTAGCTAGATGGGATGACCAACTTGCTCTGGTGATTTGTGTGTCTCCAAATCTCTAGCTCTCAGTTACAGATGAATAACACAATGTAACGCTTACAGTATTATTTTTATAAAGTGCATTTTCATGTTGTGATGTCTGTAGTTTAAAGAACTAGTATTTGGTTTGAATATGAGTAAACTAAAATAATAAATATTTATTTATAATTTTTCAGACAAATATATTTATAATGCAATTGTTATTTCAGTAGTTTGTACATCTTTCACTGTGTGTATGCATGCAAGCATGAACATTTGTCTTTACAATGGAACCCAATTTAACACTCCTCATCAAGATGATATTGTCTGCTGCATTGTGTTAAGAAATACATTGAGAATACTAAAGAAGTACTTAAAATTGACACTCTAGGTTGATACTAAGTACGTTAAAATTATTGATCTCAGATCAATGCCTGGCTCCAGGGATATTTTACAAATTAAAAGCATACTGAGAATTGTGAACAAAATCTTAAGGAAAGTAGAGATCGGTTACTATTTGAAGGTCATGATAATAATGGCAAACACCCTATATTTTGGTTCTCTGGACTCTGAAGGATTTATGATATGAGATGGTTATTTAGTTTAAAACAGTCTAAGTTAGGCTATAGGCTTCCTAAATTGTGCAGAGCAAACTTTACCCTCATTTGCGAAAGAATATATGCTATATTAACATACAATAGTATCTAAGTCAATGGAAAGCAAACTAAGACTGATTAATTGTGTATTGTAGATACAATAAATAAGTTTGCTCAACAAATTATCTCTAAAAGTTATAGGGATAAGAGAGAAAATGATTGTTGGGTCTTGACATTACTACTTGTTTTGTCTCTTAATGAATGAGAAGATACTGAGGATCTTCCAAAGCTCTTGATATAGAGTCTTGAATATGTTTTAGCAGGCAGCTCAATTAGTAATGGACAAGGTTGGAGTGGAACAGCTATAGAGTCTGTGCCCTTTTGTAACTCAGAATTTAGGCAGAAGAAAGGAATACAGAAATAGGAAGGACAAACATTTCATTGAATAAGATTGATTTTCTGGCAATTGCCATTCCATTTATTTCAAAAATGACAGCTCAAGACAATGCCAGTCATAGTTTTTTCCAAAAACTAACACTTCTGCTCTATTATCTTCTTATATCACTAAAAAATTAGATTTGTCTCATAATGTCTAGACAATGGCATTTTAAATATTAGATAAGATTTAATCAAAGAGTGTTAAGAAGAATAAGTTTAAACAAGATATACTTGTAATTAATAGGCTGAACTATGAGACAGGATTGTTAGTTACTGAGGTATAATCCTCTGTAAAACTGATAGGTTTACAACATATAGTAGGTTTTATTAATTGGTTTTTCAAGAATGGGTTTCTTGTAGGTTTGGTTCCTGTCCTAGAACTAGCTCTTTTAGAGCAGTCTGGCCTTGAACTCAAAGAGTTCCACCTGCCTCTGCCTCGCAAGTGCTGAGATTAAAGGCATGCAACACTACTGCCCAGCCATTTAGTAGCACATGGGATTGGATCTAGAAATTCTCATGCATAAGATGATCACCAAATACTTGATTATATTAAATACAGTCATGTGGAATTTGTGTATGATATAAGTAATTTTTACTTGAAATTGTCTATAAATTACTGATAATACCCAAGCATAATATGAAATCTAAGCTAATATATTGTATGCTTACTCTGTTATTTAGGAAATGACAAGAAAAAAGTGTGCACATGTTCAGTACACAATTTGCTACCATAGACTGAGCTTCAAAGTTTACAGAGGAGTTCTGGGGCCAGCATTGCCCAAGAAAGCACTGGACAGAGCATGTGAATTGAACAAAAGATACTTCCAGATAGACCTAAATCTTCAAAACCAACCTCTCTTCAAATTGATCAGGGAAGTTTAAGAGACTTTCAAAATAATATTGGTTATTACCATTGCCCTTAGTTTCAACCCTCCAAAAACTGAACTTGGAGGAATTGAGCTGGAAATGACTTAGAATATTCCCATCGAAAGACTAGCTTTCATAGCATCTAAAAATACGATACAATCTATTAAAATTAAAAGCAATTAAAAGCTCTACCTACTCAGATGTGAAACCTACAAACTATAGTGATGAGAAGAACTGCAGGATACAAGAACAAGGGCAAGAAGGATACATATCTCAGCATAATCAACAGTCACCTAATTGAGCAGGACTCTTCATAGAAGGGATTTCATAACTATTATTGTAAACTTAGACAACTACCTATTAATGAAAGTAATGGACCTTGCAGTGTAACCTACTATTGCCACATTCCTAAGCCAGCACAATTCCCTACTACATTCTAAATACCTGTCTTATATTCATAGGTAAGTGTAGCTTTTGCCTTCATAAAAGAATTTCATTTTGCACCTACTAAAGCCATTAATGGTACATCTGAAATTCAAGTCCTAAAAGTAAAACACAGATAACATTGAAGAAGAGTATGTATTTGAGTCAGAGGACCACTACACCTGTTGAAAGGCAGTGTCTTTTCTAGACATAACAAGGAATAACCTAGGAATCACAAGCACATGGTTGTCCAAACCATACACCCATATTGAGAATACAACATGACCCCACCCTAATTGAAAAGCTGGAGACTGTCACTAGGTGCAGAAACACAAATAAACAGTTTATTTCAAGGTCAAACCTCCTTAGTGGTTACTTAATTTAGTGAGATCAGCCCTAAACACTTATGTGTACGAATACTTCTTCATGGGTAAAGAGAGAGAGACACACACACACACACACAGAGAGAGAGAGAGAGAGAGAGAGAGAGAGAGAGAGAGAGAGAGAGAGAGAGAGAGAGAGAGAGAGAGAGAGAGAGAGAGAGAGAAAGTTTGGGAACAACTGGGAAATTGAGAGTATATTAAGGGTTTTATTGGTGAATATTTTCCACCTAAATTTGTTTATTTTTCTGTAGACCTTATTGTAGGAGTTTGATTGTTAACTAAAAGTTAAGATGAAATGCTAATTATCTAAGTGTACTTTTCCAAGTTATGATTAATCTTTGGATTCATACAACAATAGTGTAAATCACCTTACTTTTATTTGATCAGCAGTTCACTTTTAGTCAAAATGTTAATTCATATCCACTATGCTTTTCATTCAATACTCACTTCCAGCTAAATTTCATAGCCTCAGTTTGTATAGAAGGCAGGGAAGTCTTTAATATATATGTATGTGTGTATAAATATATGTTATAGTGTATTGTAATGTTTTCTGTTTCAAGTACAGATAGATAACCTATAAAAACTCTGACATATATGTTGCATTCCATTTGTCAGAAATTTAAGAAAAACATATAGGTCATGAGTCTTTTTCCCCCAGTAATAGCATTGCTGGCAGAAGGTGGAATCTTGCCAGATTTGTATTAGTTAGCTTTAAAATCCATACAAATTGCAGTTTGGGAATGTGTTAGCTACTTTCCACCACATCTGAATACTGAACATCACTCTTGTATCTAAAGCATTAACTATATGTTTAAAATTTAATGCCCTTGTGCATCAACAAAGTGTTCTTGGCATTATGTGAATATAAAATGAAGAATGGTTTATTCTACAGCTTTTCATGGAGCTCTATTTCATAGAACAGAGGTCAAAACACATTCTGTACTTTAATGAGGTTGCTCTGCAATATTAAACACACAACCTGACCAGAAATTTAAACAACACAGATGCAAATATGTGAACATTAACTTCACTGGCATGTGTATTTTGTAATTAGTCATAAAGTTCATGAGGATAAGGTTTGAAGCATACTAAGGATAAAAGGAAGTTGATCTTGTGAGGAAATGGACTTTAATACTTTTCTTCAGAAATAGTATGATATGTTCATCATGAGAATGAGGGAATAGAAAAAAATCTGTGGATTATTGCTGTATGAATCATTGGTCAGTACAAGTAAGAAGGTCAAAAGTATAAAAATGAGAAATACTTGGAAGAATTATAGATTACTTAAGTATTAATTTCTCAATATAGCTAAAAATTATCTTATACACATTTTCTTTTATTATCAATTAAGTTTATTCATTTATTTACATCAGAACCATAGTTTCCCCTGCCTCATCTCTTCCCATTCCCTTCCCTCTCCTTTCCCACCAAGCTCCCCAATCAACTCTGCTCTTTTTGTTTAGAAAGGGGCAGGCCTCCCATAATTGTCAACAAAGTCATTAAAATGATAGAACATGGAGATCATTAAGTATGTGCATTCTATTTATATACATATAAATGCATATACACACATACACAAACATAACATTTTGCCACCGTGCATGTATAAACAAATTTTTAGGCATGGCTAGAACAAACAGAGCTACTGACATTTTATAATTCTGAATACTTTAAAAATATATTAGTTAATAGAAAATATATCTTAGTAGTTTATTTTTTAAAAATTGCTGAGATACAATGTTTTCTCTATTCTTTTTGCTTCATTTTGCTATTTTTGTCTTCTATATCTTAAATCCACATTAAAGAATGCAGTATGTCCATGCATTTTTTGGTAACATAGCTTGGAAATTTTCTAGATTACATTATAAAATATTTGAGTATTATATTTCTTGTATAATTTTTGCTCTTTAAGAAAACGGAAGCAATTATTCGATATGTAAATTAACATGAATATTGTGAAATAAATGTTTTGTATAGTTTATAAATACTTAACATTTTTCAATAAATTTAGACAGTATCCTAAAATTATCACTTAGGAATATGTAGTTAATGTATGATTACACTTATTATTGAATAATATATATATATATAAGAAATATATACAATATATAAGTAATATATGTATGAATGTATAAAATATATATAAATAATAAGTCATAAGCAATTTGCTATGAAAGAATTTAGTGAGTCAAGAGATAGTAAAATAGATATAAAAATTAATACATAAATCTACAAAATACTGAGGTATTTTATTGAATGATAAAAGGCAACAGATAAAAATAAGGTTTTAAAACTATTCATATTAAACATGATGCTTAGGTTAATTTACTCATGAGCGGTATCATTTCTATAATTGTCTATCAACATAAACTAATTTATTAAACATTAAAATTTATAAGCAATATTTGTTTAGCAGGGCTATCAAACTTCATGGTATATAATATAAATTGCCATGATAAAATTATATGTGTGTGTGTGTGTGTCACATACCATGTTATTATGTTACCTGTACCATATACAGCTATTTTTTTTGCCAAGATAAATAAAAGACCGATTGAGTAATTTATATTGTGAAATGCCATTAAAGGTAAAAATATCATGACTGTAAGGTTTACATCTGTGCAAAGACTTAAAGGAGATGTCACAGAAAACTATAAATTTCTGAAGCTACAGAAAAGAAAAAAATAGTGAAACTTAATGCAATTTATAATAAAAACAGCAAATATAACAAGAAAAATAAACTATGTATTTTGATTTTCTAGTATAGGACTATAAGAAGATGGATATTATAATGTAAATACTAAAATAATATATAGCTGTTGGAACACTGTGCAAGAACAGAGTCCCGTGAGAAGAATTCTGAGAGTTTGTGAGAACACTCCAAGAAAAAGAGTCTTATGACCTCAGTTTCTTCAAAACAAGTAAGTGTTCTTTGTGCTGTTTGTGTCTAATTGGTCCCCATAATCTCAAGAGGGTGGCACTATTAGAAGGTATGACATTTTTGGAGCAGATATTTTGAGAGAAAATGTTACTGTGGGTGCAGGCTTTGAGGTCTCATATATGCTCAAGCAACACTCAGTAAAAAAAAAAAGACCACTTGCTGTTTTCTGTGGATCAAGATATAAAACCTCTCAACTATTTCCCCAGCACCATGTCTGCCTGCGGGCTGTTTTTTCATGACAATAAAGGACAAAATCTCTTAATTGTAAGCAAGTCAGCACAATTACATGCTTTCCTTTATAAGAGTCACCGTGATCACATGTTTCTTCACAGCAATAGAAATCCTAACTAAGATTTTCTCAGAATGTATTTTCATGCTCCTCCATGGTATAGCAGATAGGAGTGAGTTTACTTCAAGTTAGTCATTACAATCAGCTGTTATTTGTTTATATGCACATGGTTTGGCTTCTCTGACTCCTGAACTGTTCCTTGTGATTAGACACTCTACTCATGTGATTCCTCATAATCCTCAGATTATAAATAGTATGACACTACAAATAATGTGGGCTATTTCATGAGACTTTAGTCTGTCTCATTTCATTGGTTCCACTCCTAGGTTCAACTATCAATCGAGAGATAAGCATATAATAAGTAAATTTACACTTAATATATGTATGATAAAGGATGCCATTGTGAGGTATTAGAAAATATTTAATGTTAATAACAGGAAACAGGTAAGGTGTTAGAATATGGGAACCAAGAGAAAGACTAATGTTGATATATAGACCACTACTTATTTGTAGAGTAAGGCATTGGTGACTTTCTCCTGGTGGTTGTCTAAATATTTTGATATTTTATGGGAAATAAGTATTGATAATGGACAGAAGACGTTTTTAAGTACAGCACTGAGCAGATATTTTGTGAGGCTCCACAGATGTAATCCTGTACTAACTTGACTAAAGATCACAGAGTTTGAGCTTACTCTTGCTCTCTCAAAGGTTTTGAAACAGATGTGACTACAAGCAAGGGATCCTGACTTAGAGTGTGGTTAATTAGTACTTTGGGTAAAGAAGTGGATCTGCTTCACCTGGACCAAAGGTGGAGAATTCAAATCTATTCCGTAAATCATGTCAATTAAGTCTGTTGTATCCCTTCTCCCCTTTTGGAGTGACATATATAAGATGTGGAAAATAAACATGGGTGATTTATTAGTCACCGAATTTCCCTCTAAGTGCTGTTCTGTGTTTCTGTTGTTTATTTCTCTCATATCTTCATTCCTTTCGTTTAATAATTCTGATCCTCAAGCTTCTACCCTGGAACGTGCTAATTTTGTCAAGGATGGACCCAGACAATATTGGATTGGTTTCTGTTGACAACTGAAGATGATTCTAAAGGGAGGGCTGTTCTCCTTGCTGATGTAAAGAAGCAGAAATGATGCAAAGCATAGTAAAATAAACTAATGAACAAGCAAAATGCGAAGTGAAAATATATCTGGCCTCATATGATCCAAACATGTCTTGAAAATGCCTTTAGTTTAGCATACCTTCACACCATGTATTTCGTTCAAATACATGAGTACTGATAGTCCATGATTTTCTTGCAAAGTTGATATTTACATCTTAAGTTTCTATCCATGATTAAAAAAATCTTTGATTACTAGAATGAGCATTTAATAATTAAGTACTATTACATGCCAGTCTTCGATGCTATGAAAACATGTTGACATAAACGGTCATTTGGAGATGAAATCTGACACATAACACAGTTTTAGATGAGACCTCTGTGCAGCTTCCAATTTGGAGGGCCAAAATTACTTTTCCCACATAGTAGACTTGTTTCATATTCTAGTTCTAAAAATCAATTAGTCTTGGAGCAGAGTAATTAATGAACTAATTACACGTTGATTCAAATTAGAACTCTACTTCCTTGGAAACATTCTTGCACTAAATCATGTGTAATCCAGGATGTTTTTGCTGGTGTTTTATTGTTTTCTAGAAAATACACTTCTGTAGAAAAAAATGAATTATATTTTATTTATTTATTATTCTTGCTTTCCCAAACTTAGGGTGTTGTTATAAGATTAAATTCACACAGAAGTTATGCTTTACTACGCAGGTCTGCTGTCAACTTTAGCACAGAAGTTAATCTTGTTGCATTATTTTTGGTACATACAATACTTCAAAATGATTTGACTTTCTTTCTGATGCAGCTCTGAATTATTTCATTCATTCCCAGCTCATATTAAAGTCTGCATTTTGTCTAATATTTTTGCATTAGTTTATGATTTCCTTTAAATCCTTATCTGAATTGATAATGTAGCTGTTTCTCAAACACAATGAAATGTGTAATGCTATTAGATACAAAGTCAAAAGATATCACATCACAATGAAGAATAAGGCTAGAATAAATATGTGCTATTGTATATGACTAAAGAGATTACAGAGGTTTATTAGGTTTTATAATGTCATTATATTCAGTTACATATTTTCCTCTAACAAATATATCTTTTTATTTCTTACAAAGATAAAATATTTCCAGTTGAAAACAGATGGCAGGGTGGATTCATTCAGCATGGCACACATCAATTAATAGACCCTAATTCAAATTTGATGCACAACATTGTTCTTTGATTTTAAAGTTCTCCAGAATATCTTAAGGGGGAGACTATTTTCTCATCTCACTTGTATTTATGTTCATGCCTAAATATATTTTGGATGTATGATCCTGTCATTGCTAAGTTATGAAAATCTGAAGTGTTATATTGTCCTGAGAGTCAGCATCAGTATTTGAGTGCAATTTTTTATGTCTCTCTCACTCTGTGGGCAATCCCTTGGTTATGTCTGTGCATTATCATCTGGGAAAAGAATGTTTCATTGGACCTTGATAAAATGTAATCTGCTCATCTCTTATAACATTATTATATAGGTAGCCAATATGCCTAATAATCCTTTGCTAAGCTTCTTTAAGCCTGTTTCCTTTTTTTTCTACTGTGCTTATTTTATAATTGCATAAAGCCTGAAACACAGTGGTTCTTTTGTACATGTGAGAGAATAGATAACAGGTGTTTGGTGGCTTTAAAAAAATAGCATAGTAGTTGTGTATAACCACCAAGACTCCTGCCACAGAACCTGAATAAATTTTTGAATGCTTATAATATCTAATATAGGACAAAACTATGTAAATCATTATGCTATGCCATTTTTAATGAATCTATGATAAAACATGTAGCTATCTATAAATCTATTTATCAAATATAAATATGTATATAGAGAGAGCATACATATATATTCAAAACAAATATTCATTGCTTTTCCAATGTTCTATACACAAGATTGATTGAGTTTGTGCTATCCTAGCCTTGGGACTTTCTTCTTGTCTCATTTCAGTATGACTCAGACATAAATTCTAAGACAAAGTCTCAAATTCCTTTTAATTGTTCCTTAATGAGAATTATATTTAATATACTTACTGCATATTTATTTTCATCTCTGCATAGCATCCCTTTTCAATATAGTCTTGTTTCCCAGTGAATCAAAACTTTACATAACACCCATAACATTTAAATGTGAAATCTGTTAGTTTATAGAATTGTCAAATATAATTGGAAATAGGGGTTAAACATTAAACAATAATGATTAAACCTAATTTTTCTGTGGATCTGAAAGTTAAACTTCAGGGTGAGTTATCCAAAGCATGGAGAATTTAAAGTGTGGTGTGAAGGAGCATTGTGGCCCTATAACTTGGACATTGATGGCTATGTACAAGGATACACATGTTCATGTTAAAAGCGTTAAGACGACTACTTCATAACAGTTAAATTACGTTGTTCTAACAAGGCTTATAGAACATCAGTAGCTTGCATTTCATTTTATGTCCCAGTTACAGTCCTCATATGGTTGAAGAAGTCTGAGTTCATCAATAGGAAAGATGATTTGTTACAGGCCTATAATGGGAAACTAAATTTTAAAAGCAATATAGAGTACTAGCTTGGAGATAGGTATTTTTTAATGGTGTGGGACTGGTCCACATTTCAAAGATTATTTGTTTTATTGGGTGACTCATGCCTTGAATTCTTTGCCACTTTAACATATTTTATTTCATATTCTTCTCCAGAAATCTGCCACATCCTGTTGTGTTTTGCAAAAAGGTTCTTTAAATGCCAAAGTATGAAGACAAGTAATATGGTGATGTTTTAAAAACATCACTCTTACATCAATAACTTCAGTTTCTAAAGCATCATAACTACTTAAATATAAATATTGGGCTTTAATATATCTCTTAATGCATTGCTGAGTATTACGTCAATTATTATTCCTAATAGACTTACTCTTACTGGAATATTCTTATAATGAGATCATGCTGGGCTTATCTGAGTAAGCTGTAATATGATCAACTAACAGAATATTTAATTAAAATGTTCATTCAATCTAGATAATTCAAGTAGGAAAATTTTATTTCTCATCAACTTTTCTTCTCATCTCTGATTGCAGGACAAATTAGTGAGACATGCATGTGCTATAAATCATATTGATTTACAACATTGTAAATATTGATGTCTAATGTTGTACACATTGTTATCTAAGCTACATCATATAATTATTGAGCCATGTCTTCTACATATGAATAATGAATTCATCACCACATGATTTCCACAGTTAGAAAATGAAATGAAATGCCTTTTCAAGAAAACCATTTATGTTTTCTAAATTATGAATTATGTGAATGATATTTAATCCATATGAATGAAAAAGTCAACCTTATTTGACTTGGTAAAAGTATTATTCCATTGAAAACTACCCTATTTCTTTCTAGTACATTAAAGGTAAGCAAGCCAGAAAGAAAGAAAGAACAGATATCTACAAAGGACTGGGCATATAAAATTATATAATTTATTTTAGCTTACAATACTGGAGTATAATTCTGTTTGAATTACACCAAATAAAAGAAAAAGAATTACAACAAGATGTAATGAATAAAACATCTTGAATGTGGTTTACACAATGTCATCTATCACTTTTAATTCAGTAAAGTTGCATATGTTAGAATGTATTTTTCTTGTAACGAATATATACTTTTTGCACATTAAGTTACACGAATACTCATCTCTTAGATGAGTGCATGCTGTACTAGTTAGTTTTGATGTTTTCTTTTTTCTCTTTCTTTTTACTTCTTGATTCAAAGTAGTGTGATCTTCAAAGATGAGCTTAAATTGAGAAAGAAAAACTTTCACAAGATTGCTCTGTAATAATGACTATGAGACATTTTCTTAAATTAGTTATTAATGTGGAGGCCTAGTACACTGTGGGGATTGTAACTCCAGGTAGATGTTTATGAGTTTTATAATAAAGCGAGATGAGTAAAAGAGGCAAGCAAGGGAGCCAAGGCCTCTGTTGTATTTCCTGCCTTGAGTTCCTGTCCTGACTTTGCTTAGTGATAGAATATGGCCTGAGACTTGCAGGATGAGATAAATCCTTTTTACCGCAAGGTGCTTTTGTCATGATGTTTTATCACAGTATTAAAAGTAAAACACATGCACACATAGTGCAAATACATTCAAGCTCAAGACTGTTGTTATTGCTCACTATCACTTCATCAGAAATTCAAAGCAATGAAGATTGCACTATGAACTGAATGTTATTATTGTGTGTGTTCAACTTGGCTCTTCTAGAAAAAGATAGGAACATAATAATAACCTCTTATTATATCAGCAGCTATTTCTTTGGACTGGATATATGAAGGTTACTCTTATGCCAACTAAAAGATCTGCTGCTGCTGCTTTTAATTACAAAGAAATGAGCCGCTGTGTAGCATGTTTGAATATATTGCTGCGGGTTTAGTGGTGACAGTCCACCATAGCTTGGCAGCTTGCTCTGAGCTCGGCAACATGGAAACTTCCTCTCTCTCCAACAAGGTTTCCTGCTCTTTACCTGGCCTTATCTGCAGAATGTCCCTGGCCTTAGATTACTGACTTCATCTAACATCTGTCTCTAAACCAGACAGCTGCCTGATTCTACTTTAGGTTGACCATTGACACAGATCCTTGCTAAGAAGGCTTGTGTTAGGAGCTCTGCAATAGGAACCTTTTTCTACATGCAAAGAATTGTGATTGGAGTGTGTCACTTAATGTAAATTAGGATTTGTCCTCAGACTCTCCAATTCTATATATTTCTTATACTCTTGGCTGATTTATGGAACTCTGTGTCATGGAGGCCCCATTCTGTTCATGCATATAGGCCCTGTACAAAGTTTTATCCCTTTTTTCTCTTTCCCCATTCACTCATATGGCTGACAGGTAGAGAGGATCCCCCCACTATAGTCATGGTATCTCTCCTCACTAGTATTATATTGAAATATAAAGAGTATTGTTGATACTTGAGGGACAATAGCTCCTCTTGTTCATGAAACTTCACACACACATTTAAATGTAAACTGTCCCCCACCCTCCCAGGGCATGGGAGATGTATTGCCAAGAAAATGAAATATACAGGGACGTGGGATGTGATATCTGCCTTCAGTCTTTAGGAAATGCAGTGAGTCTAATAATGCACCATTAAAATAAATACTTATTTTTATCCATGAGCATAGATGTGTGTTTTTTAGTTGCATGTCATATATATGCCATATAGCCTACAAGGTCAGAAGATGACATAGGATGCTCTGGAAGTTTAGTTGCACTTGGATATGAACCACCAGAATTATTGAATAGAAGCAACATTCTGGCCCTGTAGAGTAGTTAATGTTCTTAACCATTGTGCCATCTCCCCAACCCCACAACTCCAATTTTAATGAATAATTTAAGTCACCTCTAAGCTAAATAAGTACAGTGCATTATGGTTCCCTGAACAGATGATTTCAAATGAAACTTTCACATATGTTTTCAACAGGTGATGGAGATTTTCTTTAAGATACAGGAGTTCTGCTTAAGTTTGAAAGGAATGTGCTACACAAAGGACAGGCCAATGACCTTCTGTCCAGAAAAATTAACTTTCTCATATTTTCATCGACAGTGTTTCTACTGAAATTAGACTCCAACTTCTCCATAGACACTGGGGCATAGAAGAATTTCTTAATATTTACATTTCAAAAAGCTGACTCCAGGTTCTTGAGAAAGACGTTTCAGTGTTGTGAAACAAACAAGAAGCTTTTGAATGGATTTACATCAATCTCAAAGGGTAAAAGGGGAATTTGCAATGAAATGTCGTCTAAACATGTTTAATAGAGGTAAATGAAGCACAGCAGGAAAGGAAGGAACCATTTCTAGCTGAATAATAGTGAGGGGGAACACAGCAAGCATTAGCCACAAGGTTCACAGTGCTTATGAAATGTGCTTTTGTGACTGAATTATTGAAAATTTACCTCACTTGAATTAAATTAATTAAGGTAAAATGTAATCATCTATGTACAGCTACTTGGTTAAGTACTGAAGAGCGTAGAAAACACTGATCCCTAATCAATGGTTATTTTCTTGAGCAAAGGTAAAAGTTTAATTTAAAATGAAAAGAAGTGATATAAAAGCTTTTGAATTTTTGTCTGAGATATCGCATACACCCAATTTTGTTGTTATTTTCAACTCATATTTATTGTTTTTATAAAAATCTAGTATTTGTTTTGGAAGATGTACACTATATTTCCAAGTTTATCTTGGTACCTGTCACCATCCCCAAATCCATTGTTCCAGTACACAGATTAGTCATCCTGTTCTATCCAATTTTAAACATCAAACCTTTACACCTACCCTCCCTTGCATAGTCTAATGTCCAAGTAAATTATCCTATATGGGAAGCAAAGACAGCAGAGTCAACAAAAGCCAACACAGGAACAAAAGAAGTACTCCATGTATGCTTTAATCACTGGTTCTATTTATTTTTCCCTATGGAACTAGGGACTGAATCTACTTCCTCATATTGGGGAACAGGTGCTCCAAGACTAAGACATGTCTCCAACCCTTCCTTTATTATTAACTCATAACACACATATACTTTGGCCATTTTTAGACTATTAATCAGTTTACTAAGTCAAAGGGGATAAATATGTAGGAGTTTAGGCACAACACCTGTAGAAGGAGAGTACCACATTCAGTCAAGAAACAGATCCTAGGTCTCAGCATGGTAGCCACCTCACAGAGTCAATTTGAAGGAGTTTGTGATTTTTATGTACTCCCTTTTCCTTTATAAATTGTAATGGCACTAGTGTGTTTCTGGGAGTAAAACAGATTAACTCACGGTAAAATGCAGTTCATATTCTTAAGTATGGATGTCTGGAACATGCCCAATGTTATTAAATATTAATAATAGACTGAATAAGTTTGTGTGTTCATGCTCAATGAATACTTGCTATTCATTTCAGTGGATGTCTTTCGAAGATAATTCTTAGTATCCATTCTGACTGCCAAATCTTTGTTGTCTCTCATAAAACTACGTATTTTCAGCCTCACCCATTTAGACTCACCCTACCCGCCCTGTTAACATAGCACAGTGGTTGTTGTTAGAACAATCAGTGTATCAAATAGAAAGTAAGCCGCAGTTTCCCTTAACTCCTGTACATCGAAACAAATACTTCCCTTTGCTTTTGGATTTTCTCCATTGTCAACCACCAATTTTAACAGACACATATCTCCCAAAATTTGACAAACATTTGCTTTCTGTTGGTCACACAAATCATGTGGCTATTCTTAGTATTAAATGAATAAAAATAAAAAGAAACAATCATCTAGGTGAGAATTGCTCATGTGAATGACTGAGGGAAGACAATCTGTCAAAGCAAAATGTGTGCTTAGTAAGAAGTAGTCTAATTTCTCTCCCTTCAAACTTAATTATCCGACCTATGGTTTGATTCTGCCTATTGTTTCCTGTCCAGTATAAAATTTGCTTTGATCTTTGAAGTTCCCTAATTAATCTCCCATTGCTTAGGAATCATCCAATAGCGCTCTTTTGCTAAAAGCCAGAGCTCAGAAGTGCCAGTCGGTTTTCCAGGGTTCTGGTGCCGTTGAATTCTCCTTCTTCATCCTTCTAATTTCACTCTGTTTGCGCTCTTTATTCTCTGCTCATAAACAATCTGATGCTTTCCAAAAATTGGGGATAGATCTGTAATTTTACTTGGTCACATTGGGTTTTTTTTCTTCAAATGGCTTTATCTTTCAGAAGTCAAAGATTTTGTTTCTTGATGATCTAATTAAATCAACACTGTGAAAAAACTCGTATCAATCAATATTTACAGTAAAATTGATTATTCTAAAGTTTATAAGTGTTGTTTTTTCTCTTTTACATTAAATTATAAGTTGCTGATAATAAGGTATAATTAAAATATATCTGTATATTTAATTCCTTTATACAAGTATTTTCCTTTGTCTTTTATATCCATGACAAAATTTAAATTCAATATAATACAGAAAAATTTCATATTGTATCTGATTTTTTTGAGATGATGCCTTGTACTTAGTATAAATTCATTTAAAACATTTACCTCTAAGCATTAATGATAGTCTGATATAGTTAATAATGTAACTAACTCGTTATTTCATGATTTAATACTATGCAACATACTAACAAATAGTTATATTACATTATAGAAATTTTTTTCTCCTTTTTTAGATACATTTTTGAAAACATTTCCTATTCATAGTGGGACCTACAGATTTGGTATTTTAGGTCATATATCGCCATCTGGTGGACATTTCAAATTTTGAAGAAAGGATCTGAAATAGCCATTGTGTGGGATGCCATTGAGTAGTGTGTTAATAATCTTCTAGTTCTTCACCAGACAATACTTTCATTTCAGTTAATGAACTAAAATATATTATAAGATAAAAACAAATAAGTTTTTTAATTAAATGATTGTGTGTTACTGATAAAATTAACAATGTAGTCATATAACAAAATAACTACCATTGTTAATATTAATACCATAAAACTCAGGAAACAGACAAATAAACAAGTGATAATTTTAAGATTATATTTAGCATTTAATCTAAGCATGATTAAGATTAGCATCCATTAATACTGGAGAATAACAAAGGAGTTATTTTTAAAAATTAGAGAGCTAATACTTAAACATTTTAGAACTAATCATAGAGTTTCCAATATGATAAATTGATGCTAATAACTCCCTTGTTGGGTAGAGTTGACTTATTATAGTATTGATCATGCCCTTAATGTAATTTTTGACACAAATTAATTCCAAAGGTCTTTTCATCTAATGAGTATACTGTTTTGTTTGGATATTATTTACTTCCAAAAAAATTAAAATTTAATCTCACCGTAATAGAATGTTTACCCAGATATGCTAGGCATGACAGGCATGATGTATGGCTTTGAAGTATAACTAAATTGCACAGAGCCCTTGAGGAACCTTACAACAAACTGTAAACAATTCGTAAGCAATAAAATATTAACATTGAAGAATTTAAAACTATCTTTATCCACTAGTGGGTCTTAAAGCTCCATTTCACCATGGAGGTGAAGAGTCTTGTTCATAGATACCCAGTAATTTTCACTGAACATTAAATGTTATTTAGAGTTTTGTTCAACCTCAAAGAAGAATGGAATGTAGGGAAATGAACGGAACTCAATTTTATGATAAGCAACACAAAAGAGGCCAGAAAGAAAAATAAAATGTCAGTTCTCTTTTTTGTGATAAAAATTTTTTAAAGAGAAGAATTAAATCCAGATAATTGGGGATGAAGAGGGCGCGACATTGGTCAGGGAGAAAGAGGACAACAGAGGAAAAAAATCAAGAAAAAATGTACATATGCAAAAATTAATAACAATATGATCATAATTTACATATGATATATGTTGTAAGAGGCCAGCTTATTCTTATTCATTTCCCAACTGCCAAGACTCCCTGAATGATTACACAGTGCATATTATTTAAATTATTGCTTGGCCAATGTTTTAAGTGTATTGTTAGCCAGCTCTTACATCTAGAATTTAACTCATTTCTATTAATATGTGTATTTCTAAGTGGCTGTGGCTTACTAGGTAAAGTTTCAGCTTCTGTCTCCAGCAGGGCTACATGGTTTCTCCTGACTCTTTCTTTTTCCCCCGGAACACAGTTTAATTTTCCCCTCCTAGCTCTGCTCTACCCTATCATAGGTTCATGACAGTTTCTTTTATTAACTGCATAAGAGGGGGATTCCATATCACCTCTCCTTTTCTGTTTAAATCAAAAGAAAGGTTTTAATTTTAACCTAATAAAATTACATATAAAAAACAGATACCTGCCGCACACTGCACCCCCGTGTCTGCACTCGGTGTGCTTTTACCCAGTTACTGAGCTTCGGGCAAGGGGCAGGAGGTTAAAATACACAGACACTCAGACACACAGACACTCAGACACACAGACACACAGACACACAGACACACAGCGACACGGGTCATCCTTGAATTCCTCACGAATGCCCCCTTTATTGTGTTCAGGGGCAGATTATATAGAGATAGCCATGCCCCAGCCGAACCCACCAGAAACCACTCTCCTGCCATCAGGAACTCCTGAAGGTCTCGTGTTCAGAGCAGCTGTAGGCACTCAGATCAGGGGAATACAAGAAATTCAAGATCTAGGGTCTCACTGTTCCCAACAGGTACCAAGTAAGAATTACAGTTACAATACTTATATAAATTTTATCTCTTATAACTAAGTAAAACTATAACTATAGCTATCTATTCTTCAACTTCATCAATGACTCCAGAAGAATATAATGTTACCTAACTAAACAGGAAGTGCATTGTAAACAACAACTTCCATAAACTAGAATTGACAGAAACATCTCGCTGCCTGGACAGGTCACCCAAATTTCTTCTGTACCACTGGGGCATCCATCTTCAGCCTACAGGCTCATAGTGTCTAACAGACTTTTTCATGAAGCAGGAAATTCCAAAGACAGTTCCACCTGTATTGGCAGTTTGTTGGACACTTTATTCTTTAATTTGGAAAATATATGGCAGACTTTTTCATGAAGCAGGAACCCCGAAGGACTGTCTGACCTTTAGGCAAGTTCATCAGTCATCTCTCTGTAGGTCCTGCATGCCCAGTTTATACAGCATAGGACCAAGCAGTCCAGTCAAGAACAGTTTCTTGCCCAAATGGCTAAGAAACTCCATAAGGAGCCTCTTCAATCCTCATCTTCCTCTTGAAGTAATTGGTGCTGCCAGGAACAGATGTGTCTCATTGCCATGAAAAGTTCTAAGTTCTTAAAATATTTTAAATGACATTTTCTATTAGTCTTTGAAAGGTTTGAAGAACACCTATGTAACTAAAATATATCTATATACATTTAGAAAACCCAACTTGCATGCCTATAAGCTTGACTATAATAGATGATTATCTATTAACTGATATTTCTTAATTATGCATTACATTTTACACATTACATTTTGAATGAGCTGTACAAACATAATACTTTAATCAACATCAAAAATATACATATAATAAAATTGACCATAAATTTGTATCAATAAACCAACATTCATATCAGTGCAAATCTCCATAGCATTTCCCCCTTTAAATGTAAAGAATAATTTATAAACAATATTTGTGAATATGGGCATAGTTCTCTCCAAACTGCTTCCTGCTTTTTGTTGGGCTAATTAATTTTAGGGGGTGTTTACAGTGACCTTTTGAGGGGTCATGGTCCATCAGACTACATTAGTCTGGAAGGAATCCACAGGTTCTCATCCACTGTGGAAACAAAAGAAGAACCTCTTTTACAAATTAACAAATCCTTAGACCCATATTTTGAAATCAAGGTATCCTTGAAGTATAGATATTGGCTTAGCTTAGCAGTCCCGAGTATCAAATGTCTCTCTGCAGTCAAAAGATTCAAAAAAAGCACAATAGTATACATACTCCAGACTCCTAAAAGAGCTAGAGTTCGTTCTGGCAGCATGGCTCAGAAAGCTTCTGTTTATAAACCACAAGGGTTTTGTTGATACTGCTGAGTCAGGAAAAAGAAAGTTAGGAAATACATGGAACTAGAAAAAACTACACCAAGTGATATAATCTAGCTTCTTTATTAATCAATGGTATTCACAGCATACAGCAGCGAATCCCACATCACAGAAAAGCATTACTGTAAGATTTGTGGGGAGCATCAGTGATATCAAAATCAAAAATGAGCTTATGTCCTAATCTCATTTCCTGGGTCTGCGGTTATTTCAGATTATACACTCATCTAAAGTTTTGTTTCAGAACTAGAGTTAAAAACTAAAAGAAAACATAAGCATTTGTCTATCTAAGTCTAGATTATATCACTTGGTGTAGTTTTTTCTAGTTCCATGTATTTCCTAACTTTCTTTTTCTTTACAGCTGAATGTAATTCCATTGTGTATGTAACCATATTTCCCTTATCTGTTCATCAGTAGAAGAGTGAATGTCAGATGAGATTTCAACACTGATTGTGGGGATTGCCTCTTCATACAAAACATGATCACCTGCATAGGTTAGCACTGTGCACAGCACACAGGGCCCTTCCACAACAATTCTTAATTAAGAAACTAGTGCCACATAATTGCCTACCAAGAATCTGAGGGAATCAAATGCAAACCAGTTGCCTTTCCCTTTTCCCAGATGACTCAAACTTTTCTCAAGTTTACAAAAATTAACCATCATACTGATCTGCTGGATTCAAGCACCTCTGAGAATATTTTCATTACACAAGATTCATGTAGCTGGGTGGTGGTGGCACATGCCTTTAATCCCAGCACTCGGAAGGCAGAGACAGGCGGATCTCTGAGTTCAAGGCCAGCCTAGTCTACAAGAGCTAGTTCCAGGACAAACTCTAGAAACTACAGGGAAACCCTGTCTCGAAAAACCAAAAAAAAAAGATTTATGTGAACACCACATGAGTTTTCTGTTCCTTTCTTTTCTCTATACTTTCTATATTAAATTTCCTCTATTCTTCTGGTTTCATATCTACTATATATAGAGGCACAAAAGTTACGGTAATAATCACTTCATTGGATTAGAAGTGTCCTCTACAAAAAGGAATTAATGTAGCCGGGCGGTGGTGGCGCACGCCTTTAATCCCAGCACTCGGGAGGCAGAGGCAGGCGGATCTCTGTGAGTTCGAGACCAGCCTGGTCTACAAGAGCTAGTTCCAGGACAGGCTCCAAAGCCGCAGAGAAACCCTGTCTCAAAAAACAAAAACAAAAAAAAACAAACAAAAAAAAAAAAGGAATTAATGCCTAGTATTGTAAACTTGTTTTAGGAAAGAAAGAAAAATATGGCTGGAGAGTTTACATATCCTGGTGGAGACAGAGAACTTACTACTTTTGTTTTAGGAGTTTGATACATCATCAAGCTGCCTTTCAATATTGTAATTTATACTCATAGAAAAATATTACTCCTTGATCAGTGAAGCTTCTCTTTGTGTTGAATATCCATGAATGCAGAGAATCATGATTGCTTAAGGAAGTACAAGTGAATAAATGATTGTTGAATACTCTGCCCCAGTAGTATTTTTTTACTCCCTCTAAGGCTCAAGGAACACACTTGAAGGAGGGGTCAAATGAACGTTAGGTCTAGAAAACAGGGAGATAGGTCATGGGATGTTATCTTTTAGACATGATATACTCACTACAATCATAAACTCACAACTTCTGACATGGATGAAGGTGTGGCTCCTGGGATCCTAATCTTTTCTATGGAGTTTTTGGTTGTTAATGGCTGTGGTTAGTATTTTCCTCTGTATCAAAGGGTAAGTCAATCAATCCCCAGTGGATCACTCCACAATCATAGTCATGCTGATGGACTTGGTTCGTAAGAAAAAGAAACAAAAAATCTTGAATGTAGGAAAGAGACTTTTGTATATATGGTGGGGAGAGATTAGAGATGCTACGGATAAGAGAAATCAACATTCATTGAAATTGTCAGGGGATGAATTTATCAGTTAAAATAGACTCATGATTGAATTAATTTTTATCATAGGATCTCCATCAATACCCAGAATTAACATAAAAACTATACAATGCATATTTCAACATAAATGAACATATGACATTGAGAAAATTGTATTCATACTTCAGTCATTCAAATTATGACTCACAGTTTCTCTAAACTTGGTAAATGGTACCACAACTATCTCCTGTCATACTATTAATTTTATTTCTCTTTGTTGGAGTAGCTAACCATACTTTTTAAAGGTCTGTATCACATATAAAATATTCATTTATTATCCATTCTCTTTTAATTATGGCTATTGCCTTAATCAAGATAGTACTAGATATTTCTTTTATAACTCTATTAACTTCCCATAAAAGTATTTCATAATTAGTCTACTATAAACCAATTAACTATCTATCCAGGCTCAACTATTCTTCTCAAGAGTCTCAAAGATCTAGTCACTTCTAAACTGAAAACCCTGCAGGCAATTTCCTCTGCTTCAAGCCTTGTGTCTAAAATCATCACCCATGTCTGGAAGGCACTGTCTCATGTCTACTTTTGAGCTTTTTCTCTTCCATTTTCAGGACTCTGAAGCAGGCTGCTGTCACTCTGGCAAGTTTTACTCTGTCAAGTGTGCCAGCTTTCTTTCTACTTGCCCCAGGTCCTTTACGCATATTTTTCTTTTGCCAATTGATACGTTTAAAGGAGGGGTCCCTATTTCAATGTTACTGTTTTTGTTTCAGCCACCATGTGTTAACACTGTGTCCAAGTCTAGATCTGGTGATAAAATATCAAAATTGTATCTTAATTGATCTAAATGGTTTTATATGTTGGTGTCTCTGAGTAAGCAGAAAACATGGAAAATTGTAGAGTATTTTTATGCAGTTTTAAATACAGCTCTCAGTAGATAGTAAGTGTTTAACCTCAGTACTTTACATCATCCAGGTATGAATTTACAAATCATTTTAAAGTTCTTAATAAGTTCTCAAAAATATCATACAATCTGTCTGAATCACATTGACTCCTCCCACAACTATGGATATTTTTTAATTAGTCACAATTCATGAGAATATGCTCAGACAGAATTTGAACTCTGTAAATACCTATATTTATAGAAAGTATTGAGTTATTTCTTTTGTTTTTTAAAGAAGGTGGTATTAATTATTCAATCATTAAAAGTCAAGCAATTTCTAGTAATATTCCATTTTTGCAATCACTCAGTCTAAGCTTTCTTCTCCATTTCTGTTACCTGCTGTATATCATTTAATGGCTGCATTGGCTTTTTCTTCTCAATGTCAGTCTCCGAAGCAGTATATATCTCAGACTATTGTTTTAGTGCTCTGCTTTCTCTGCCACAAGAAGGAGTGGATAGTATTAGTTACCATTTACACTTCTGTTCTAGTGCCTTGTTTAAACTCAATGTTCAGGAAATCATGGCGAGGAGTATAATGATGAGATACTTTTTATTCAAATGAGGAGAATTTAATCACTTTTTTATTTTTACACCATGTGAGACTTTATAGTAGCTTTGTTGTTGTGACTGTTGCAAGAAATTTAAATCGAACAGAGAGCACCAGGCCTGGTAGATAACCATTCTACAATTGAGCTATCTCCCAGGATAATGATTAGGGATTTGTATATCTAAATTTTAGGGAGGGATTCAAGGAAGGATAGCTAGGAGACTTTGGCATGAGGAAAAGGGTATATGTAAATTAATTTATTTCAATTAGACATATAACAATTTTAATAAAAAGAGGAGCTCTAAAACAGAATACAATTGTGTTTTTTGAAAAAGAGTGATTGTTATTAAAAATAATAATTTTAAGTAGTTCTGATTGTTATATTTACACTCAAAACAAAAGGCCTATTTTTGATAATTAATACTGATTGTCAATTGAATAGGATTTAGAATCACAAAGAAAAAATGTTTCTGAGCATAACTTTGAAGGATTATGCGTTATGTTTAGCTCCTTTAAGTGGAAAAAACAATGTCAATTATGAGTGACACATTTCCATAGGCCTGTGTTTAGGACGAGAGAGAGAGAGAGAGAGAGAGAGAGAGAGAGAGAGAGAGAGAGAGGCACACATGCATTCATCTACTTCTGCATCTGACTCCAGATGAAATATTACTAGCTAACTTATGTTTCTTTTGCCATGTTCATACAA
The DNA here is from genome assembly GCF_903992535.2 of Arvicola amphibius. Taxonomy (NCBI): domain Eukaryota; kingdom Metazoa; phylum Chordata; class Mammalia; order Rodentia; family Cricetidae; genus Arvicola; species Arvicola amphibius. Next base: position 19,469,925 of record NC_052049.1, read on the forward strand.
TGACGGACTGTTCCACCAAACTAAATAACCAAAATAAACCTGTTCTTCCTTAACTTATTTTGTCAGCAAATTAATCATACCACGGAAACAAGTAACTAATACACTTCTGATGAAAGAAATGGCTTGGAAATGGCTTTGATAATGAAAAAAATCTTCCTATGTATGAACATATTATATCAAAGCCTCTTTTAGCATTTGTTTTGTTTTGCTTTCACATCCCATCTGCAGTTTTCCATCTCTCTTTATCTCAAGACTCTCCCCCACTACCTCCACTCCCATCCTAAATCCTCTCTTCAGGAACAGAGGCCTCCCACAGTTGTCAATCAGACATGGCATATCAAGTTGCAGTGACACTAGTTAGCTCTACTATTAAGGTTGAGTAATTGACTCACCAGGAGGAAAATGTCCCAAAAGCAGGCACCAAAAATAAAAATAAAATTAAAAGAAAATTAAAATAAGATCTGGAAACCACTCATTCTGAAGTTTCTTCTCAGCTACCAAGCCCTGGTACATGGCAAGTGAAAACTTGTTACAAACAAATGATGGTGTCTATAAAGTAAAAATGCCTTGCAATATGTGGAGAGGGTTAGTGCTTCAGCTGCCTTTAATAATATAAAAAGTGGGACATGTTTTGAAATTCATTGATTTAAGAACTAATTACTTAATAATATTAAGAGAAGAGGGAGGGGCTTGTGACATTCGTAGACATGGGAGCTTGGTTATGACTCAACAACTAATGTGGCTGATTCTCTTCTGTGTTGCATGACTTTTAAAGTTAAAATGTAAGTATGAGAAATGGTAAACATTTTGATGTATTCCAGTTGATGGCCTGATAAGATACATTCTGTTTCAGAAGAACGTGAATACTGAGCGCTGCAGTGTCTTCAAAGAGAAGAATGACAGCTTCAGATTTTTACTGAAAGAATCCAGGCATGCCAAAACCAAATATGTAAGATGTATAAAACTAGTTAATTCTGAATATACATAAAAATAGGACGTATGAGTATGTCTATTTGAGGCCCTTGGAGTGAGTAAAGATGCTCATGGGGGATGAAAGAGGGAATGGAGCTGGAGTTACAAGTGGTTATTAGCTGTCTGACAGGGGTGCTGGAAAATGAACTCAAGTCCTCCACAAATTGCAGTAAAATCTCTCAACTGCTGAACCAACTTTCCAATTTGCCCTTGTTTTGAGTACAATTCCTGTCTCATATTTCTTAGTAAAACTTTTCATTTTTGGCTTATACTCGAAGTTTCTTAAGATGACATTAATTTGATTACACTGACAAAGAAAATTCTTTAGAGAGCTTTAATAATCAACTGAAAACTGAAATTTATAGGCAAACTGCAAGCCGTTGCCTATTTCATGTTATATCAATGATTAAATAAAGTTAAATAACATATATCTTCCAAGGTGACATGGTAGGTCATTTTAATTAATTTTTATGCACTGGTTATTATTTTAAAACAATGGCAATAGACTGCATTGTATGCAATATTTACATATTATCAAAATATATGTCACTTCTTTTAAGCACCTACATGCCTCATTTAAATAAAAGTAAATGAAAATCCCATTTCTGGAGTTAAATTTGTATAAAATGGGTTATATAATTTTGAACAAGTATAATATTTTATTTAATCTGCATTCTAGAACATTTAAATTATCCTGTGTTATCAAGAGAAAGTAAATTTGGTATTAGCAACCTAGCCCCATCCCCATTACATAAATCATATGTTTTGTAGAAGAACCTGCAAATCCCACTTTACTAAGCCATTGATAATTCCCAATTACACTCTAAATATCTGTGCTTGTACTGACTGATGAACATAGTCTTCACCCATTACACAAAACATAGACAAATGCAAATGCAGACTTGTGCAGCCAATCCCAATGAATACATCAACAGACAATTTGTATAACAAAGGAAAACACAGAAGTGCCAAATAGACAGGATACAGGCCATGAGACCTCATATCTACTGATCACCTCTAAAAATAATGTTGTTTATGTACCTGTTAAAGACATTTCCAAGTTGTGGAAAGTTCGCCTAAAATGGAGTCGAGAATAAGTCATGGTTGTGAATTTTATCAAACGAATAATCTAATAATATGGAAACATTATCGAAGTTTTTTTTCCAGTTTATTTATTTTTTATTAAAAATTGCCATCTCCTCCCCTCCTCCTCCCCCTTCCCTCCCCTCCCCTCCACCCATACCCCCACTCCCTCCCTCATTTTCAGCAGTAGTATCTTGAACCATTCTCCATATCAATTCCTAGAAACTATACTAGTATGTAGAAAAATATCTGCTCATAATGCACTTATGTAATAAGAATAGGTCCATTGTGAGCTATGATCACAGCCAAAACATGTATATCATTTAGGCCTACAATCAGAGCAGGGGAGCATCAACTCAGAATCAGAGTTAGAGTCATTCTCCACACATATGATCTGACACAAAATGTGGCAGCATGTGCAGTGACTGTACAGGTCTAAGTCTGATGTGCTCCCAGCATATGAAGAGGAATAGATACAAGGCCTCATTCTTAACCCAGTAGCTACCTCAAATTGAGAACTGCTTACAAGGGAAATCAGTTTCCCCCAATGGAGTCTTACTGGTTATACAAACAATACTTAATGGTACTCAGTGGTGCTTTTGGGGGTGTTTTGTCTATCACTTTTTTCCTTACTTGGTTTTGTTTATATATTACAGTTTCTGGTGATGTACTTTTTGGGATGTGTGTGTGTGTGTGTGTGTGTGTGTGTGTGTGTGTGTGCATGCATGCGTGTGTGTGTATGTACATGCATGTGTGTGTGTTTGTGTGTATGTGTGCTTATCATCTTTTTTCTAAAGATATGAAGAAGACATGGAGTTGGATGGATGGAAAAGTGGGGTGATTCTAGAGATGAGGAAAGGGAAACCAAGATTAAGACAGAGTATATAGAATAATATTTTTAGTAAAAAGGAGGAAAATTCAATCTCAAGATCAAGTGAAATAAATAATATAACCATTTTCATTTTATGCATGTTCATAGAATTCGAACTGAACTTGTTCTTGGACGAGAGTGAAGAAAAATCGCCGCTGTATTCACATTTCTCTTTGCAAAGAATCACAGTGTGCAATAGTGTGCAAAGCAGTGAGTAATGACTCAAAGTGTTCTTAATAAAAATTACTCATCTTCTTATTGAGATGGAAATTTTCTGTATTATTTTAGAACAAAAAGGTCTTTATAATGATGTATGGTTCATTACTTCAGATGTGCCCACAGAGGCACTAGTAAACACCTTTTCTCAAGCTTCTACAGGATAGGAAAGACAGCATTGTCTATGAGAGTTACTCTCTATGCCTCTATCTACAATCTCTCTGTTTTCAAATTGCTACATAATCTGGCATAATTTTCAAATTGCTACATGTACAAATGTTCAATTTGTAGTCATTGTTTCTTATTTGTGTCATTTGAGAGAACTCTTTCCCACATACATTACTTGAAATCAAAAAGCAAAACTTCTTCCTGAGAATATGTTATAAAGAGCTGCCTACATTCAGGGTTCCTTACTCGAGTATATAGATTTGTTTGTTCTCTGGCTATAGAAGCAATGAACAGGATTCTAAAAGTATTAAAGGGAACAGCAAAAGATATTCAGAAGATAGTATTGATTTAACTTAATTATAAAGTTTATATTTTTCAGAGGCCATTAATTGACAGTGCTCTTTCTGACTTTCATCTTTCTTTCTTTCTTTCTTTCTTTCTTTCTTTCTTTCTTTCTTTCTTTCTTCTTTCTTTCTTTCTTTCTTTCTTTCTTTCTTTCTTCCCTTTCCTTTCCTTTCCTCCTTTCTTCCTTCTATCTTTCTTTTTTTTTTCTGAGACAAGGTTTCTCTGTAGCTTTGAAGCCTGTCTTGGAACTAGCTCTTGTAGACCATTTTGGCCTTGAAGTCACAAAATTCACCTGCCTCTGTCTCCCGAGTGCTGGGATTAAAGGCATGCAAGAGCCAGGCTGGTGGCACACACCTTTAATCCCAGCACCAAAGGCATTTGTTTCACTTTGCCTACCTAAGGCACCTGATAGGCCTAAATATAAGCTGACCATCCAATAGCTAGGCAAGAGAAACCATGGCTGCCAGGCAGGAAGAGTAAACAGGAGGAGAAACTTGGGTTTGAGAGGAAAAAACAAATGAGAGAAGGAGGAAGAGAGAGTGAGGGAGATGCAAGGGGACCAAAAGCAGGCAGCCAGCAAAGAGCCAGACAGAGAAACAGCATCAAAGTAAGTTAAAAACCCTGAGGGAAAAGATAGATAAAGAGTAAAAGGTTAATTTAAGTTAAAAGAACTTGCCAGAAAAATGCCTAAGCTAGAGCGATCATTCAAACCTAATAACAAATTTTTGAGTCATGATTTAGGAGTTGGTTTGTGGACCAAAAGAAAAAGATTGGTAGATATATTATAATTTTCTGGTTCTCTACAATTGGATATTGCTTTAGTCATTAAAAGAGCCTTGTCATATCAATAGCCTGAAAGCCAGATTTTTAGTGCATGGAGCTGTGAGAGACACATATATAGCACAGGAGAATATCTAGGAGTATATAGCCAAGGACAATGTCCAGGAATATATAGCCTAGGAGAATGTCTTTGAAAAATCTACTTATACTTAATATTTAGCAGATAATGTTTCCATGCTTGAGCATTTAATGTAAAATGTTTGTATGCTAATCATACTACAGTCCATAAATGCATGGAAAAGGAAATAATTTGGGCAAATATGAACACAGCCTTTGTGATCTTTTTGTAAAGAATGTGGTTACATTCTGCCCTTGTCCTAAGAATCTACCTGAAGCTAAACTGAAGAGTTTTGGGGTATTTTTTGTGGGGCAGAGGCTAATGTTTTCAAAATTTGAGAAAAGCTATCATTGGTGTTTTTGATTTTACCCATTCTGACAGGTACAAGACGATATCTCAGTTTTGATTTGCATTTCCCTAGTGGCTAAGGATGTTGAACAGTTCCTTAAGTGTCTTTCAACCATTTGAAATTTGTCTGTTAAGAATTCCCTGATTAGTTCTCTACCCAAATTTAGTTGGGTTATTTGGAGTTTTATGTCTAATTTCTTGAGTTCTTTATATAGTTTAGAGATCAGTTCTTTGTCTGATGTGGGGTTGGTGAAGAACTTTTCCCATTCAGTAGGCTGCCTTTTTGTCTCATTGCCTGTGTTCTTTACTTTATAGAAGCTTTTCAGTTCAGGAGGTTCCATTTATTTATTGTTGCTCTCAGTGCCTGTAATACTGCCCCTCAACCAAAGAATGGATAAGGAAAATGTGGTACGTTTACATATTAGAGTACTCCTCTGCAGGAAGAAAAAAGACTATGACATCTTGAAATTTGCTTGCAAAAGTATGGAACTAGAAAACACCACACTGAGTGAGGTAACCCAGAGCCAAAAAATGAATATGGTATGTACTCATATTCATAATTATAAATGGATACTAACTATAAACAAAGGATAATGAGCCAATCATTTATGATCCTAGAGAAGCTAAGTAACAAAATGAACCCTAAGAAAAACATATATAAATCAACCTGGAAAGTCAAAAACTACAAGATTGCCTGACAAAATTGGAAACATAGGCGTTGGGGGAGAAGGAAGGGTAGAAGGAGAAAAGGAGGGGAGAAGAAGAGGAGTGAGGAGAACTCGAGGAGATTGAGGTAGGATAGAGATGAGAGCAAAGAAAGGCATAGCTTGGTTGAGGAAGCCATTATGGGGCTAGCAAGAAACCTGGCTCTACATAAATTCCCAGGAATCCACAAGGATGATGCCCAGCTAAGATCCTAAGCAGTAGACGAGAGGGTGTCCAAACTGGCCTTGCCCTGTAGACAGACTAATGACTATCCTACATGTCATCATAGAATCTTCATCCAGAAACTATGGAAACAGAGGCAGAGACTTGCATTAGAAAACTGGACTGAGCTCCCAAAGTCCAGTTGAAAAGTGGCAGGAGTGAGAATATAAGCAAAGAGCTCAAGATCGTGATGAGTTCATGCACTGAGACAGTCTATCTGAGGTAACTGGAATTTACCAACACCAGCCAGACAGGGAAAGAAGAAGCATAGGAACAAACTAGTCTCTCTGAATGTGGTTGACAGATGCATTCCTGGGGCAGACTGAGGGGCCACTGGCAGTGGCACCAGGATTTATTCCTACTGCTTGTATTGGATTTTGAGAACCTATTCTCTTTGGATGCATACCTTACTCAGCCTAGTTATAGTAGGAAAGACCTTGGACCTCCCCCAAAGCAATATGCCTTACCCTCTCTGAGGAGGGGATGGGGGTGGGAGGGTATGTGGAAAGAATGGGAAGAGGGGAGGGAGTGGGAACTTGGATTAGTATTTATAATGAAAAAAGGTAATTTGTTTCTTAAAAAATATAAATAATTTTTTTAAAAAAATTTGAGAAAAGTGTTTGAAAAACTTGAAAAAAACTGTTCAGGATCTTCAGATATTGGGGAAATACAATGCATTTCCTGACATGGTATCTATACTTTATACTGCTAAAGTTGCTAAGAAACTGATGCTAGTTAGGAAATAGGCTTTGGGACAATCCACTGTTATTATTCTTCTAAAGGAAAACATCAGTAATAAGCCTCCTAATGACATATCAATAAGTGCACATATCAGTACATTGATCAGTGATAATCAGACAAGCTTCTTGAAGTAGACAGTAACTAACAGAAACATGCAGCTGGTTAATGTATAGAAAAAGAGACTTACACTGAGTCACAGATTGGATGGTTTTATAAAACCTCTCCCCTTAATAATCATCAATCTATGCTAAAGAACAGGCAAAAGTATTGAAAGAGAAAGTGGTGGTAGTTTACTCCAAGGAAACAGTCTTGCAGACATGACAGTGCTGATACTTATAGGAAGCCAGCATCTGTGACAAAATGCTCAATGCTTACCAGGTTTAAATCAAAATCCCAGCACCGAGAAAATCATGTAGAGGCATTGTCTCTTGGGGTAAAATATTTGTTTCAAAAGTCATGTACAATGCAATAAAAATCCCTTGATCAGGCACAAAAATCATGCTTTTAAGTTGTGGTTCAATAGAATCCAATAAACCCCCAAACAATATTTGCTGCAGACATGAATGTTTCTTCCAGAAACTGTTGCCAAGATGGTATTGCTGAAGACACCATGTCCTTCTGACAGAGAACTTAAATATATATACATCCTAGGGTAGAAATGCACACACACACAGACACAGACACACACACAGCACACACACACACACACATGTGTGTGAATACACATGGGTGTAGACATCTACTTATATATCTATATTTGTAAATATTTATAAAAGTATTATAAGTAGTACAAACAGTATGATCCTTTATGGCTTTTTTATGAACTTTTGAGTTATTTATTACACCCTTCCTTCTCATTCTCCATCTATGTGGTCCTCCCCCTTTCTTCAGATACATACAAGGGACTCAACCCTAAATACTTTTATACTGATAATTATTATCATTATTAAATGAACTTAGCAGGTCAACATGCTTTATTTATTAATATATCTGCATATACTTATATGTATTTCTGTATGTAAAATCATAATAATTAAAAAGTAATAAGACATACATTTGAGAAAGTGTGAGGGTACATGAGAAAAGTTGGTGGGAGGAAGTCAGTGATGTAATAGATATTCATATATTAAATTTTCAAAATTAATATATTAAACAAATGTAAATATAGTCAGAAAAAAAGTTACTTAAAGTCTAAAAATATGTGCTGTAAATTCATGCAAAATTTATAACCTAGATTTCAAGTATTCTTGCTACTAAAAATTCATATATATGTATTCAAAGTTTTCTAGAAAGAAACGAGACAACCATGAAATTAATTTACCTATACTCATTAGGAAAAAGTACATAAAAATCTCACTTTTCCAGAGCAATGACTCACTCTCACTACTGAACAGGAAAGAAAGCTTTGGGTGAAGAAATCAATCATTATACTTGAAGTGGTCTGTTCAGAAAGAACTAGAGCAATGGTCTAATGCAGGGCATAATGTCTCATTGTGGAGTTCAGTTTAATCTATTAGAAAGCTTATGACTGTGATAATATAGTCCTGTAAATAAAGATGAAAACATATGTAGAAGTCACAGAGTTTTCATGAAGAGTCTTCCCAGCCCAAATTCTAAACATGCTGAAATTGTTCAATACCTTTAGTTGAAGAAAGTGCATAAATAATAGATGGGAGAGAGTTTCTAAGTAGACTATACTAAAGAGAATTTTCAGATGGCTTAATAGCTTCAAGGTATAAGTACAGTTGCTTAAAATGAAAATAATATGCTAAGAAGTTGGTTCAAGGGAATCTGTTTATAACTAAACAAGTATGATAATGAGTTGTGCAATTCCCTTAAAATTTAATTATTTCAATCAAGGAGCTTTGTAATGAACCAAAACAAATGTAGCAATGGGAAAACAGACTAAAGTAAGTAGCACAAAGGAACTGGAACAGGAGATATGTTGCAAGAAGGATGAAGCTAATGAGACAAATATTAACCTCTGATGAATTTAATAAATGATAGAATGCTATTAATTTTACTTTAGTGGTAAATATATGTGATTACACACTGTCTGAAACTCATAGTCTATAGAAATCTGAGTGAGCACTGAAGTACCAGAATTTTCTCATCACCTGCAATATGATGTTTAACTGATGAAGGTAACAGCACTAGGAGAAGTCAAAGAAGAGCTTTATACTCTTTACTCTGTACTCTTAGTTTATAAACTTAAAATTTCTCAAAAACAGTTCAGTAGGACAAAATGAGGTTTTCAACAGCTGAAGGAACAATGTGTCTTCATGGGAGGAAAAACTAAAAGAATGAATTCCAAAGATGCTTTTGTAGGATAGTAAACCAAAAAGAGGAACATATTTATGTACACTAGAGGAAAGACAATGTGTGATACAAAGTTATAAGTGACTAAATTGCAATATAATAAAGAAAGAAGTTTTGAAAATTAACTTGGATATTTAGATAAATAAAATTACAAATTATAAAATAAGCAGCCTGGGTTTTCCACTGATTTTTAATGCTTCTAGAAGGTTTAGGTAAAATAGAGAAATTGTGTGTCTAAGATTAACTGATATTTGGTTTAGAAAATTTTTGACTCATTCAATTTAAAAACTGAGAAAAGATGCTTTGATAAAAAAAATATAAGGCTTATTGGACAATTTAGGAAAGCTGATATGCATGCAAGGTTTAAAACAGGTGTTTAGTTATGTGGAAAATGATAAGTGGGTACCTTTAAGAGCAGGAGATTGAAGTCTAATGAGTGTTATGATATCTGACAAGACTTATGACAATTTTGTAGTACTAAATAGTGTGACTCAGTAGAAGGAAAGATAATATTAAAGTGAAACGGCACGAAAGCTAGCACCATGGAATGAGGGGCCCAGCACTAGCAGAGAGAGAAACTGTCAATAGATCTCTCCAAGGTAGAAAGGAAAAAGTTCCACCTGTAGCCCTAGGGAATGGATCATCAAAGCTGAATTATTGTCTGTTCGTTCACACTGTGGAATTTGTTCTGTTAGTTTCATACAGGTTAGAGATTCAAGGCTCACATTATGCTTCCAATATCTACCTTTAACCTCTGTAAATTCTAAGTCTATATGTGGTAAAATTGTGAGTTCTGTAGAGTTATTACAGTGTAGTAGAATAAAGTTAGCAGCTGAAAAGTTTAAAATACATGGAAATTTCAAACAATACTGATGAAAATATTATCAGGAGGAGATCATTATTGGGATTATAGCAAAGTAATATGGATTACAACACATATTGAATTTAATAAGATACAGTTAAATCAATAGATACGTGTTGATAGAGGAAACTTATCTGAAGAAAAGAAATATTTCAGAATAACATCCTGAAAACCAATTAAAATTAAAAGAATCATTAAAAATACAAACAAATAAAGAATAATGCTAAAAAAATAGAAAAATATAAAACGAAGAGTGGTAGATTAGAGAGATAGCTGAGTGGTAAGGGTAGTTATAGCTCTTGCAGAGTACTCTAGTTCACTTCTGAGCATCTATGCTGGACAGAATAAAACTGTTAAAATTCCAGATCTATGGAATCTGACTCTCAACTTGTTGGGCACATGCATGTGCTTCTACCCAAACAGACACAATTTTAGGATTGAAATAATAAAATTAACAAATTAATAATCTTCAATATAAATGTCAAATATCCATGCCAATTTCAGAGGGAGAAGAACCAGCTTAGGACATCATTGCATAATTACATAATACACAATCTCTCTCACGCTGCCTTACATAGTCTTAAAAATACTTTTAATTGTTCAAAAAAATCTGTCATAGTCATTCTGATATACATATGCTACTCTTTAAAACTTACATTTTCACATACCCCCAAAATTCTTGTGAGTTACAGGGAGCCAAATTGAAGGGTCCACCTTAAACAGGCCAGATACCCCCCTCTCAATTCCCCAGTCCTAATTTTTTCCCCTAAACATAACTTTGTTCTCTGTTCTGCCAATACCTTAAACAGGTGTAAGAGATATCAGACATGTCCATACAACAACCATTGGACAGAAACAAATAGACCAACTAGCCCAGGATGTGACCTACACCAGTTTTCTCAGCCCTCACCCCAAGATGATACCCACAAATAAACAGGAAGCAGCCTTGAGAATCCACCATCCCAATTACTTTAACCTGTTGTTTCTAACCTCCCACCTTTTTATTATAAAAAAAAAAAAGAGATGGGAAAGTAATGGTCTGTTGTGTCCCTCTAAGAGACAAGCCTTGCCTACTCCCTTCCTGCCCTTCATCTACTGAGACAAGCAGATCTTCCACCCACTTCCAGCCTGAGAAACAGCTTCTGTCTCTCTACCTCCTCCCCTTCCACCTCTCTTTTTTTCTGTCTGTGTTTCTCTCTCTCTCTCTCTCTCTCTCTATGCGTCTCCTCTCTGTGACTCTCTCTCTCTCATCTCCGATCTCTCATCACTATCTCTCTCTCTCTCTCTCTCTCTCTCTCTCTCTCTCTCTCTCTCTCTCCCTCTCCCTCTCCTTTTTCTCTTTCTCTTTCCCATCCATAACCCACAGAATAAATACCCACTATCTCTGCATGGCATGCCTATCTGTCTCTGTCTCTCATACACTGTGTGGCTCCTTGCCTGAGACCTGCTGCCCCTCATGTACCATTGGTGGCTAGGGGAAGTACAGCATTTTACCACCACAGCTCCTCATGGCCCACTGCCTGCTGCAGCCACTCAGGGAAGAGCACCTTTTCACATTTACCATAACACTGGTAATCATGTAGATGGAATTTGGTGCCATTTACTCCAACAATATATGTTTTTCCTTAGTCCTTCTCTTTGTATCATCACCCCTGTCTTTTTATATTTTTTCCAAGTCAGGATTTCTCTCTGTAGCCCTGCCTGTCTTGGAAATCCCTTTGTAGACCAGGCCGGCTTTTACCTCACAACTATTCATCTTCCCTATGAGATTCTCCTGCCTCTGGCTCCTGAGTGCTGGCTTTAAAGGTAAGTGCTACCATTGTCCCTACCCCTGCTAATTTTCATAATGAATATTTTTGTATTTATTTGTCTCTCAGTCTTTCTTCAACTTTCTGAAAAAATATTTGTCATTCAATGATTAGTTAGCAAAACTTCACTTAAACTTAAGGTAGGATGCTGGCAAAATGAAGAGTTATTAAACAGGGAACTTGCACTTAGATCATTTTAATCATTTTAATATAACTGTTGTGGATACAGATTTACAAAATTTATTTTTGATATGCAAGATATGACTATTCTGGTACTATTTTCTGTATTTGACACCAACAAACACATTTATTTTGCACATCATGATGTTTACTATACTACAAATTGATCACTTACATGAAAACACACACATATATATATATATATATATATATATATATATATATATATATATACACCAATTAATGAATAAAGAGGCCATAGTTTTGAACAAGAGAAAGAAAGGTTATTTAAAAGAGTTTAGAGGGAGCAAAGTGAAGGGGAAATGCAGTAATTATATTTTAATCTCAAAAATGTAGCACAGTTAAATTAATAATTTTTAAAGATTACTAAAATAAATTTCAATCTCTAAAGAATGAATAAAACAATAAAGTATTTTACTTTTCATCCATTACTTTCTTTTTTTAATGCTTTTTGTTTTGCAGGATAGAATTCTGACTAAAATGATTTTTCTTTTTGAACAGTATGTTTAGACACTTCACAAGGTATGTCTACTGGGGTTAAATTTCCTGAAGTTTTACATGTCTTCCACAGTTTTTATTTACCAGCTAATTTTAAGAGTAATTTGATTAATGGATTGCAGATTTCTTTAGAAATTCACGTATTTAACTTGACTCTTGTTTCTCTGGTTTCTTAAGAACTGTCTTACTAATTACTTTTTAGGTAATATTTTCTTTTTCTCTGTCTTTTTGAAATTTTTGCTGTCATAACATTCTCAAACCAGTTTAACTAGGCTCTATCTGTACTGGTACCAGCTGTTTCATTCTTTCCATTTATTTCTGTTCCCAGAAAATGTATGAAAGAACAGTGTCGGGAGAGAGAAATAAAAGCCACTAATGAACTGATACAGATTTATGTGTAAAAATACAAATAACTTTTAAAATTCAGTAGGAAAACTACAAACAACTACAAAATAAACACAAACATCAGAATGGACACCTTTACAAAGTAAATGTACAAATATCAAAGGGTAAATGAAAACGTAATTATATGGCACGTCGTTATTGAATCGTGGCTTAAAAGATCAAGATACATAAATTTCACTAGAAGGGATAAAATCCAAAACCATGCTAATACTTGTGGAGGCCAGAAAATAAGAGCCTATTTCCACATTGACCAAAGGTCAAAGAGTTTGAACACACTTCTAGTTCCTTCAAGGTTATTGTGCTTCTACCTCAAACAAAGGTCCCACCTAGACATAGACCAGAGAGTTCTGCTCTCTCAGGTTTAATGTTAACAGGTGTGTCTAATAAGCAGACCTTGTACTTCAGGAATAAAGAAGTAGATCTATTTCTACCTCAAACAAAAATCTATGGAGCCTTCTAAGTTCCAGTTTCCATGGGGAGATAACTCTGGATGCAACCCAGGGAGTGGTTTGCCAACAGAATGTTTTGGTCTAGAATGTGAGCATGACATACTTTGTTCTAGCAACAGAATGTTTAAACTGTGGATGTAGCCTGTGATCTTCAACTGGTATGGTCATTTCTTGTATCATGGTATTGAGAACAAAAAGAAAACCAGGAGCTCTCAATAGAAGGAGAAATCTTGTCTATTACCTTGACTCAGTGACCAAAAGGAAACATGTCATAGATGAGTTTACTGTACCCATACTCTCTACAATGTGTGTGAAATCTTTTGACTTCAAATTACAATTTGAATTAAATGTTTACTATATTCCTCAGATTTTCATTACAAATTTGCAACACAGAATTGTTGATAGTGAAGTCACATCTTATTTCTCAATTCTTAGACCTTATTATTTAACTGAGGACAATCTTGAGGTTCTAACCCTTCTAACTTCCTCTCCAGAGTGCTGTTGGAGTACAGACATGAACCACTGAGTTTGGTTTATATGAATATGAACATTGAACCCTGGGCTTTAAGTATTCAAAGAAGTACTCTGCCAATGATTTCCATTTCAAGCTTTATTTTCCAGAATATTTCTCCTACTTCTTAAGCAACTTTACTTACATTGGGAAATGCCTTGATACACAGATGCTGGAATGATGACTAAGCTGTTCCAAGTATCAGTTATTTTGACACAGGATTCAGGTTCAGTTCCCAGCATACACAGAAAAGCACACAACCAGCAGTGACTCTATTTTCAGGAATTCTGGCTAGTTCTGACCTCCCTGGAACCGGAAAGATATGTCATGAGGATATATGCATACAGGTAAAACAGTTGTATATATAAAATAAGCTAAATCTAAAATTTAAAAATTAAAAATAGCTTAAAAGAAATTTATGTATTTTTTCAAAATTTTTTGTAAGTAAAATAGTCTAAACCTTTCCCTAAAATTTTATATGTTCTCTCCTTTATCTTTTTGTATCTTTGTTAACAAATAACATAATTTATTAATAAATGTCATGTTATAGGCCTACTTTAGATTGGCTAATATGTAGGTTCCTTATTAGTTATTATTAGTTCAGAAAGACTGACCTAGCACATATAATTTTGTGTCATGCATTGCAATATAAGATGCAGTTTTCATGAAAAGAATAACATTGGCACAAATACCACATTGATTAATGTAATAACGTGGATATCTTGCCAGTTGACTTTATAAAAATCTTAACTTTTGCTGTGACAACATGCCAGTAAAGATTACTGTCCAAACTCTTTTGATTAAAGAGTTCTTTATCACAGTTGTGTAATGGTTTGGCTGCTATGAATATGGTGTAGGCTAAATGAATTAGAGTTCAAGAACTTAATCAGCTTTATCTTGTTTATATCCAGGCTCCTCTCCAACCCATCAAGGTCATTTTGAATTTTTAGCCAGCTTTTAAATGTGCTAATTGTCCTACTAAATTGGTGTCATCAGCAAATTTAATAAAGATACATTCTGGTTCATCACCCCAATCATTAATATTAAAAACCTGTAATAGTAGCCTACTAAGTAATGACCCTGAAATACTATACTGAGTACTTAAAGTTTCAAAGATGATGTTGTACCATGAATCTCTTGACAGCTTGATATTTTCCTTTGGCTAAATACTTGATGTTTTAATTTGTTAAATAATCATGTCATGTTCATCTGTGTCTAAAAGCTATCATCGGGTATTATAAACTTTGGAACTTAATGTAGGAGTTCTAGCTGCAGGGTTTACTTCTGCAATTTGCTCAATATCACTTTTATATGAAGTATGCAAAATTCCTGTGTTCTGCCTGCCATCCCTCCCTCTTCCTAAAAGACAATATCCTATGTTTATAGCATCCTATTCTCACTGAAATGTTAGCATATTGTATTTCACCATTTTCTTACATAAGTCATTCATAGCATCTTCCAATGGTCTGTGTACTTCCATTCCACCTTTCTGTATGTGTATACACCCATTTACATGATCATATTTTAACTTTTAATGTTATATTCTAAATATGCAGAATTTTATCAAATTCACTTGTAGGTTATTTTATCTAATTAGAAAATATTGTTCAATATGGATCTTACATAATTTCAATAAATATATCATAACCATGATGTCTCTCAAAATTTCCATTTCAATTAAAAACTTTTTCATTCTTGAATGTGAGATGGAATATCTGTTATTTAATGTTGCAATATCCTTCTAATAAACCACAAAGAAACACTTTTTAGATTTTTCATTGTGTATTTTTACTGATATTAATGGTTTCTCAGGACTCTTAAGACAAACTAGAAGGCTTTGAGCAACAGTGCTACCGTCTTACATTTCTAGAGAATAATTCAAAAATCAAACTGTAGTCATTTTCATTTTATTATGTTCCTGATTTGTGTTTCTGTAGTGTAACTTTCAAGCCCTTATAAGGATAGAATTCAATTTTATTAAATATAAGCAAATCTATACAACTATAATAATTCGATTACTGCTGCACCCCTAAATATTATTTACTAGGAAATTGAGTTTTCAGACTTAATTGCTCCATCTTTTTGAATCTCTTCCTTGCTTGTAGGAGTAGGTAAGAGGTGCTGGAAAGAATTAATAGCTAGATGCTTTTAGACTCATGAACTCACAGTCACTGTGGTTGCCTGAAAAGATGAGCAAAGATCAATGCAGCTACAATTCTGGCAGAAATATTCTTCAGGCCTCACCCATAAATGAGGAACTGTTGTTCCTTGATTACTTCTGAGACAAGACAAGAAAATTATTCTTGTTGAATTACTTCCATCAATGGAACTAGATCCATTCATATATGGGCAGAATTACTTGTACTTGGTTTTTTATAAAAAAATAAAATAACAAAAATGCATAGTTGTCACAAACCATATTAGGAGAATATGGAGAATGGGAGGAGGAAAATAGTAGTTAAGTTTTGATTATATATCACTGTGTCTTTATAAAAATTTCTCAACAACACATTCTAATTATAATTTTATAACTCTCTTTGCCAAATAAAGTAAAATTCAAAACTTCTGGGTAGAAATAGGGCTTTTGAGATACTAGATACAAAGTACACTGATTAAGATGCTTAACCTGAAATTTCAATTTTATTTCTAGTTTAACTTTGCCATATCATTAATGAGAATAATAGTCATATGAAATATTTCAAAATCATCATAAAAATATTATTATTACCCAAAAGTTTATTTTTGTTTATTAATAAATCAAGATTTTATGTACACAGTTATTTTAAAGTTAAACATGTCATTTGAAAACTAACAATGCTTTGAGTTTATATTTAATTTCAATAACTTGATATATTTTAGTAATACAGATTATGGTAAAAAGATATTATTGTGAACAATTTATTGCTTTTTGTAGAATTAATGTAAATGATTTAACAAAGTATCAGATAATTAGGTGTAGTTCACATTCAATAATATATATCTGAAAAAGTAAATAAAAATCGTGGAAGATACTCAAAATTCTCATTTAATCTTTAGTATTAGAAGTGGAAATACGTTGGAAAATTTTGTTAATTTGTTTATTTTGTTAATATAATTATTGGAAATACCAAAATGCTTACCATGCCAAAAATTATATTTATCAGCACCACAAACATCACTAACATAAGATTATTTAATATTATAACAGGTTAAGAACCTTATTAGCCTTGCAGATTGACCATTTTAATGAACCTACAATAAAACTCCTTCTCACTTCACTTCAGATGGCTATTAACAATTAATTATGAGGATATAAAGACTGAAGAATGACTGATGATGATGTGAATTAAAAACATATGACATACACATCTGGAGGAATGTAAAAATTATTGTCATTACTTTAAATTCTACAAATGGGACTAATATGATTCATCTACATAATTTCAGTATTTATTCAAAGGAAATTATGTGAGCCTAAAAAGACATATCTTTATGTCTTGTCTATACTGGCAAAACTGAGTATTTTTTGTAGATAGATATTTATGATAGTAACTATACATGGGAAGTAGAAAAAAATCTCCTGAGTAAATTGGGAGCATGGCTACCATGGGAGAGGGTTGAAGGGGAGGGGAGAGGAAGGGAAGGGAGCATAGAAAAATTTATAGCTCAATAAAATCAATAAAATACTCAACATTAAAAATAAAAGAAGTAACTTAACAATTTTTATGTTTTATAAGTGTTATTTTTCTTATGATATAACTACTAGAAACATAATTTAAATTTGTCATTATTTAAATCTTAATTAAGCAAAATGAAATTGATATAATCAACAACTTCAGAAGGAAGAAATCACATTCTCAATAAGTTTAATAAAGTTCTCTTTCAAGTAAGCCTTTAGAAGCAATAACGAATAAAATAATTTCAGTATCTAGGCATAAGCATGAAACATTTCCTATCATTCGATTAGAGAATATTATTTGATTTGGTTGCCTGTGTTTTTCTAGTTCTTCTCAGAATAAGTGTTAGCAGCACTACAATTTAATAAATACAGCACAATTCAAATTAAATTGTCTGTGATATACTAATAAATGTAGTGTCAAATACAAATAGAGCAAGATTATGTTTAAATAACTATAGCTAAGAAGATAAAAGGTTCTCACTCCCTATTCAAATTTAAAGCCATGTTTTGCAAAAAGTAATATCTGAATTTACAAAATAAACACTTAAAGGTTTATATATTTTATGGTTATATTCCTAAGATGTTTATATACATTTTATTTATTAGTTGACATTTATTTATGTGCATACTACAAAGAAAATATTTCACATTTTGAAATATATTCTGAGAAATTCATATTCATATTTTAAATTTATTATGAGAGTTTTATATAGAGTTACTGTAATTAATTTTCCATTTCACCCCTTTTCTTTCCTACACATGCTCCTGTGAGCCTCCCACCTTTCTAAATGTGTGACCGCTTTTTAATATAAATAATATACTTATATATCATACACATATATAAACATATATTATAATATATTCATATAGTCATAAATATATTAATAAATATATTATACATATATTACCTCTCTCTCTCTGTCCCCTACATATATGTGACTTCTTCGTCCACTTGGTGCTGTTTATACATACATGTGTTTTGGGAAGTGTCCTGGATTAACTTTTGTTGGCTCATCCTTATTAAAGACTAATTCTACCTCTCTTAAATGCATGAAAAAAAAATGAAAGTACAAAATTTCCAGAAAATGAAAGGATCTTGAAAATATTATATTGGTTTATATAAACCACTCACAGTAAAACATATCCATCATTGTCACTCATATTTAAATGTCAGCTCTAAATAATTAATTAACATGGCATCACATAGAGTGACAGCATATTAAAAGAAAGTAAGAGTAACCACATATTGAGGTAAAGAAAATTTAAAGAATGGGGGTTGTAGGGTATAGGTTCTCTGAAGGAGGAAATGGAAAAATGAGTTTGGGACTTTTCTGAAAAACGGGGAGGGTTTTTAACACAGAAGGAGATAATTTATATGATGATACATCACTTCTGTCACAATGTGCCCTTAAGATCCATAAACTAATTACAATACATAAAACAAAACAAATCTCGGGGCCACTCATGTGGAGCTTGCTTAAGAGATGTTGGTTAAGGGAGGCCAAAAGATGCCCCCCAAAACAATGTAGGCTGTAGCTGGGTACTAATTACTTTCTCAGAGAGGGGATGTGAATGCACAACGTAATCGATATAGAAATCATGAGTCCAGAGAATGGGATACAGCATACTCGTTTATTTAGCAATAGGCAAGAACATATACACCCTCTTAGCACCCAGATTCTTCCAACCATTGACATTTCGTGGTCTCCCCACATGTGTTAGGCACAGTCAGAACCTCTGACAGCAATTGTTGCCAACTCCCCTGGCAGCATGGCATGGGCATTCCTCATTGGCAAAGCATGATCACTACCTCTGACAGTGCAAGGCAGACTTCTGGTTGATTCCTCTTTGAATGGTAGACCTTATCTTCCTTCAATAGCCTATTTTAACTCCTTTGGTTTCCCTCTGAAAATAGAATATAAGACTTTATTGTTGAAATAACATATGTTAAGGACAAAGAACTTGGAAACTTCAACCTAAAACTGAGATGAAACCCTCCTCTTCTGTAAGAATTAGCTTTAATATCACATTAAGTTTCTCTGTAAGCAACCAAAGGTAAAACAATTAAAAGTGTAACCTATCTCTAATGTTCCTGAAAAACCATATGGAGCTGAATGACAAGATACCCATGAGGTATGATAACTGCACTTACATACTGGCAGTATCTAAAAGCCATCTCATTGTTTTAATTACAAGGAGGAAATTCATGTTTGCTTCTGTACACTTAGTCACGTATAGATACTTGGTGAAGTCATGGATGTTATAAAAGAACATAATTCTGATACTACAATTGAACCAGTGTAATGTCTAACTGTACTCTCAATACCTATTTTCACAACAACACATTTGTGTAGCTATCAACCCTCATCAAAGAAGCATAATGTATTTTTGTAAAATACAAGAGACAGATAAAGAAATATATAACAAATCAAAAGATAGAGAACAACGATTTTGATATGTTCAGCAGCATCAACACCACCAATACAACCCCCAAAGCTAAGATTTCTGGACATTGTTGAGGGAGGAGTTAGAAGATAATTGTAAGTGACAGAAGACCAGAGTTGAACATCTGCTGGGAGAACATGTCTTCTATATATGATTTTAAAAAAAGCTGCACTCAGGAAATCTCAAGAGTATGGTTGCTTTAATAGGACTTCAATTAACAGTAAAAACTCAACCCCTAACATGTATAGAAAAATTCTTGCCGGGCTTTGACCCTAGAAGACTTACAAACAATTAATGATTGTCAAGAGGAGAAAAAGTATTCTGCAGCAAAGCCATTAACAGATGAATATTTTTGAAGAAGTCAGCTTAAAACACATATGAACAACACTAAATTACCTCACAAGACTATTTCTAAAACACACAAACACACACACACACACACACACACACACAGATATAATGGAAGAAAAAGAGGCCATGATTTTGAGAAGGAACATAAAAGGCACACAATGAATAGTAGGCATTAGAAGGAAGGAAATATTTATATAAATAATATAATATGAATACTTGAAATTCTCACAAGTAAATAAGACTAACAATATTTTTTAATTAATATTTCTAAATTCTTTGCAATATTGCCAGTGAAGTACATGACTACCTCGATACATATGAAAACACCAATATAGATAGAAATACCCAAGAACTGGACAAAAGGAAGAAAGAAGAAGCCACAAGAAAGATGCTTGTGAAAACGAAATTACATTAAAATAATATGTCTGCATAAATAAGTATATAACTTATTTTTTAGAGTATTGGTGTTTTTTGATTGAGCTCAGTTTTCTAATGAGCAAAGCTAAGGCTCCTTCTATCTCTGCTTTCCCAACTCCTCAACTTTCAACTTAAATTTTTAATGCATGATTCATGTAAGAGGCATACATTACTTAGTAATTAAGAAAGAGACCAATGTTGATATTAAAGGAACTTTGCAAATTCCCTTAAAAATGCATTAATAACTAAGTACATCTTAAATGGAATTGTTGAAGTGTTGTTTCATTGTAGGTTTGTCTTTTGATTTCTTTGCTGAGACACATTATATTAAGCTGTCTCTATGACATCAATAAAGAGACCCACGAAAGATCTGTTTGCAGAGTAGCATTTTCTGGCTCAGCCGGGTGCTTTCACTATTTTATGCATCCAAGCTGAGTTTTCTATTCCTGAGGTGTCCGGAATGTGTATCACTTTCATCAGAAACATCTCAAATCCAAGGGATGTCACTTTAAAAATAACACTGACTATAAACCATCTGCATTTAAGTGCTTGACATTTTGGTAAAATTCAACAGCTCTACAAAAAAAAAGTCTTCAAATATTTGACTTGAATCCATTTGATCTTTTTTTTTTTTCTTGTCTGTTTTTATGGGGCAAAGGTTCAAAAAAAAAGCACAGTTACTGTTTAATGAAAACAGCAGGCAATGCTTTGCACAAACAGAGAACAGCTCTCCAATTCCCATTTGAAAGACCTGAATTTTAAAAACACAATCTCTCCTTGAAAGTCATTCCACTTTTTATTCAAATTGCAAGCATTCAGGTTACCAACTGTTTGAAGAATTAAAACAGAATTTCAATTTGAAATTGACATAAGAATCCTTTTGTCTTCCAACTGGGAAAAGAAATTCAGGTTGAACAATTTCTATTCATAACACATAATTTCTTAACAACAAAATGTATTCTGTAAACCTTCATTTCTTTTCTTTTTTTCAACTTTTCATCCTTTTATTACATCTTCATGCCCTCTGTCCTGATTTCCTCAGTTTTCCACTGCTTTCTTTTATCTATTTTTCTTTAAGACGATATTATCATTTTCCCTGAGAATCATAAGTATTGGGAGGTATCAACTTCACAATCATCTGCTGCATAGTTGTGTGTGACTGCCATGATATGTACCATACACCATTCAATATACTACATATTAGTTTAAAAGCGTTAAGATGAAATTATTTTTCTTTTATTTTTTAAACTTCCTCTTTATTCTTTGTGTCTTTCACTTCATTCATCACGATCTCATTTTTCCATCCCCTCATATTTACCTTGCAACTCTCCACACTAAATAAATTTTATGAGAAAAAATAAAAAGGTAGAAATAAAAAAAGGAAAAAAATCTCTTCATAGAAGCTGTAATGTAACATGGTGATATCACACAGTAAACACTTTTGTCCATATTTCTTGTGAGTGTTCACTGCAAAGACTCATTGGTCTAGTTTATTGCCTCTGTTTTATGCTACACTATCCATGTTGGAGTCTCACTGAGATTCCTTTTAGATAGCCTGTTGTTGCCCTGTGTTGTAAAGATCCTGTAGGGGATTCAGGGACAGCTCCTTCACACGCTCTAGCAGAATATAGATAAGGTGGATTTTGTGATGGGTCAACTCATAACACTGGTTCTGGGCCTGTGTAGTCACAAGGTTGATCAACCTGCCATATCTTCTCTGTCATCACCATGAGTGTAGGCTCCAAAAAATTAACCCGAACTTGTTCATCCCTTGCAGCAATAATCAATGGTTTGTGCCTATTCACCTGCTCTCATGCCCTCATGGTAAGTTTTCCCACACCTATACCATCATCAGGACCAGATCATATCTCTTTTTGGACGCTGCCCTTTTCTCCCCCTTTCTAGTATTACTCATCATGCCCCATTTCCCCCTTTAAACATTTATACCCTTTTTTAAAGAGCATCCCTATCTAAGGTCCTTCAATAATTCACTAACTTCTTTTTTGTATTGTAACTTTTTTGTATTCTACAAAAAGCAGTTTGAATCAATACCTCTACTAGACACTATGACTAACAAAGTGTGAAGTACCAGGAACGGATTTGGTTTTCTTTTTGAGTAGCTGTCCAACGAGTTTCCATTGATATCCAAATATTATGGGCTATTGCCATTGCTCTTGGTCTCCCTCCCACCGTGCCAGTCCTAAAGATTGAGTGCAAGACCTTAATGATAAAGGGAAAACATAATTAAATCATAATACATAGAAAAATGGAGCTGAGGCAGTCTCCATGCTTCTCCTCTCTGAGATGGACGCAGGTTAAGACCTCTCCTGGTAAGCCATCCCTCGTGGTGCTATGCAGATCACTAATATGGGTTAAAGAAATATGAGAATCAACCAGTAAGAAGCTACAGATAACGGGCCAGGCAGTATTTAAAAGAATACAGTTTCCGTGTAATTATTTCGGGTGTAAAGCTACCCGGCGGCCAGGTGGCGGGACGCAGCCCCGCCGCTTCCTTCTACAGATTGGCACTCCAACGTGGTGACTAAATCCACTTAAAAACCTGAGAGAGCTTTAAATAAAGGAGAGAGAGAGTTTAACACAGCTTTTTGCTGTTTGCCTGGACGTGCCGTAGAGAGATTTCCTGTTTCGGCAATAGCGGCAGAGAAAACGCTGAGTCATTTTAAAACGCGGCTTCCTGGTGCTGTGCTGCCAGTGCACACTCTGGCTATAAAGCATTTCAGTGGCTTTTATGGGCCTGGATATTTGTGTTCCCGCTTGGGATCGGAAGGAGAGTGCACTGAGACCAGGCCAATGGCTCCCTGCTCCCTGCCTGCACCTGAGCAGATGGCAGAATCAGGCTTAGGTGAGCGGGAGAGCATGGAGGATTTCTGCCGCCATACAGAGAGATGTCTTCAGACTGCTCAGTGCTCTGTGTCTCAGATTTGGCTGTAACTTGTATGAAAAGAGTTTCTGTGCTGCACGCTCAGTCTCAGAGTTAAAGTGCTGAGTGCAGCTCCTACCTGGCGGTCTCAGAGCTAGTAGAAAATGGTACATCCTCCATTTTGAAATTGGAGAGAGGTGGAGCCAACATCCAGAACAGCTCACCGCTCTGCAGCCCAGAGCTGCAATTGATTCAGTCACAAGTGGCTCCGCCTTGTTGAACTGGGCGTGGCAAGCACACCTGCTTTTGACCCAGGAATGTCACAGCTTAGAGTCTTAAGCGCTTAGTGATTTAAAGGCGCAAATCAAACACGTTTCTGGACAGTAAAGAATTACAGATTCACAATAGGACAGATTCAGACATAGAAGACCCCAATACGGGTCACAATGTTAGATGAATGTATGTAGGCTTGAAAGAGAGAAAAAGAAAATATAGAGAATAAAGTTAATGCCTTTAAAAAAAAGGGTAAAAGCCGGGCGGTGGTGGCGCACGCCTTTAATCCCAGCACTCGGGAGGCAGAGGCAGGCAGATCTCTGTGAGTTCGAGACCAGCCTGGTCTACAAGAGCTAGTTCCAGGACAGGCTCCAAAGCCACAGAGAAACCCTGTCTCGAAAAACCAAAAAAAAAAAAAAAGGGTAAAGTGTTTAAAGAGACAGAATAAAGTAAAGTGATAGAGTAAAAATAAGCCACGTAAAAATGGAAAATTCACAGAGAGTCTGGATTATGTATTTTATTGTGTTTTCTTTGAAATTTTTGACTGTAAAGGAGCTAAATACAGAGAGACAATTCATTATATGGGCAGCCAGGCTAGACCAGAATGGACATTTTAACGGTATGACTTCAGAATTTGGATCTAAGAACATGATGCTTTGGAAAAGAGGGTCTTCTTTTGTTTTCACAGAGGATGACACCCTGTGGATTGCTTCTATCCCAATATGGTATGATAGACCACGCCCTCCTGAAAGGTTGCTGTAACACCCTCAAAAGATTACTTTGCTCAACTGCCGACTGAGATGTACCTAGCACACAGGTTATATACTATGGAAGACCTAAATAACAGTGCCCCCATTCAGCAGGAAGCAGTTTGGAGAGATTACTACGTCCATATTCCCAAATATTGTTTATAAATATTCTTTTACATTTAAAGGGGGAGATGATATAGATATGAATAATTTGCATTAGTATAGATTTTAAGGTCATTTTTGTTATATGTATATGTATTTCTGATCTTCATTAAGCTATTGTGATTGTGTAGTTCATTTTAAAATGTAATGTATAATTAGGAAATATAGGTTGTTAATGGATAATCATCGATAATAGTCAAGCTTATAGTCATGTTAGTTAGATTTTCTAGATATATAGAGATATATTTTAGTTAAATAGGCATTCTTCATATCTTTCAAAGGCTACAGAATATGGCATTTTAAATGTTTTTAATAACTTAGGGTTTTTTATGACAATGAGACACGCCTGCTCCTGGCAGTACCAATCTACTTCAAGAGGAAGATGGGCATCGAAGAGGCTCCTTATGGAGTTTGATAGCCATTTGGGCAAGAAACTGCTCTTGCCTGGACTGTTGCATAAACTGGACACAAAGAACCCGCAGAGAGAGGACTGCTGAACTTGCCTAAAGGTGAGATGGTCTCTCAGGGTTCCTGATTCGTGAAAGAGTCTGCGAGACGTTCTGCAGGACACAGCAGAAAGTGACTGAACTGTCTTTGGAATTTTTCTGCTTCATGGAAATGTCTGCTGGATACTGTGGGCCTGAAGCCCGAAGATGGATGCCCCAACGGTACAGAGGAACTTTGGGTGACTGTCTAGGCAGCGAGTTGTCTCTGTCATTTCTAGAGTTTTTTTTTTTTTTTTTTTTGGTTTTTTCGAGACAGGGTTTCTCTGCAGCTTTAGAGCCTGTCCTGGAGCTAGCTCTTGTAGACCAGGCTGGTCTCGAACTCACAGAGATCCGCCTGCCTCTGCCTCCCGAGTGCTGGGATTAAAGGCGTGCGCCACCACCGCCCGGCTCATTTCTAGAGTTTTATAAGTTAATTATTTCTTCTTTACTTAGGTAGCATTATATCCTTTTGGAGTCTTTGATGGAGTTGAAGAATAAATAGGTAGTTATAGTTTTCCTTAGTTATGATAAAAGATAAAATAAATATAAATATTGTAACTGTAATTCTTGCTTGATAACTCTTGTTACATGTAATTTTACTATGTTAAAGTTAAAGCCTTTCTTTTTTATTTAAACAGAAAAAGGGGAAATGATGGAGGAGTGTCTATGTGTTACTTTCATTATTAATAAAGATACTGCCTTGGCCCTTTAATAGGATAGAAAATTAGGTAGGCGGAGTAGACAGAACAGAATTGTGAGAAAAAGGAAGTAGAGTTGGGGAGACGCTTCAGGCAGTCGCCATATGCAGTCTTCATGCTTCTCCTCTCTGAGATGGACGCAGGTTAAGACCTCTCCTGGTAAGCCACCCCTTGTGGTGCTATGCAGATCACTAATATTGGTTAAAGAAAGATATGAGAATCAACCAGTAAGAAGCTACAGATAATGGGCCAGGCAGTATTTAAAAGAATAAAAAAAAAGAAAAGAAAAGAAAAGAAAAATCGAGCTGAAAAATTCATACTACAGGCTATTTTTATAGGGTTAGAAGATGGTATGTACACTTTAAGAGTGAAAGAAGTGTTGATTTACCTAATTATAAACCGTATAAGTTACAATTACCACCAAGATACCTGTTGATGAAATACTGCAAGGAGCTTCATGGGAATAAAAAACATTTTTTAAAAATATCTTCTCTCGCCTGGTGGCAGTGGCACACGCCTTTAATCCCAGCACTCGGGAGGCAGAGGCAGGCAGATCTCTGTGAGTTCGAGACCAGTCTGGTCTACAAGAGCTAGATCCAGGACAGGCTCCAAAAAAAAGCTACAGAGAAACCCTGTCTCAAAAAACAAACAAACAAAAAAATATCTTCTCTCACATCCCTGAGAAGGGATCCCTATAAGCTAGACTTTTAGGGTCCCCATTAGAACACATTCTGACTAAAGCTATCTTTCCTCCAACCTCTCCCATTCTTCCACCTTCTCTCCTTTCCTATTGTTCCACTGCCCACTGTCTCCCCACAGAAAAGAGTAAGCTGCCAATAATATCAACTTAACACAGCCTAAACAAATGCAATAATAACAAGGGACAGACCTGCCTCACACTGCCCTCCCTCCCCCGTCTTCGCTCTATGCACTAGAATCCAGTTCGAGAGCTTAGGGCAAGGAACTGGAGGTTGCAGAAACACACAGAGAGACAGACTGACACAGGGACCTCCAATAGCTGATACAAAGCCCTTCTTTTTTTTTTTTTGTTTTTTGTTTTTTTGTTTTTTTTGTTTTTTTTGTTTTTTCGAGACAGGGTTTCCCTGTAGTTTCTAGAGCCTGTCCTGGAACTAGCTCTTGTAGACCAGGCTGGCCTCGAACTCAGAGATCCACCTGCCTCTGCCTCCCGAGTGCTGGGATTAAAGGTGTGCGCCACCACCGCCCAGCTTTCCCTGTAGTTTCTAGAGCCTGACCTGGAACTAGCTCTCCGGAGGCAGAGGCAGGCGGATCTCTGAGTTCGAGGCCAGCCTGGTCAAAAAAAGCCCTTCTTTAATACCAACATGTAGGCTTAAATACTTAGTAGTCAATGGCCAATAGGTGAAAATCCCATCCTCTGATCCTCTAGAGAAGGCACAGCTTTTAATAACTTCAATTAGAAGGCTCTAGCAGGGAAGAGCAGCTGAATGCCAGGATTCAATTGGTCCCAACACAAACCCTCACATAAAGATTGGAGGAAGCAACCCAAAGGAAGACATTGATCAAAATTGAAAGAGAAACAATAGAAATTAAGTTCCACTCACTAAGATGACACTCCACCAAATACAGCACAATTATCAAGATAATAGTCTATGGTAAGACAATCCCTAGGACCTAGGAGATACACAACTATTATTGTTAATAATATGTTAATATTGTTAATAATATGGCATAGTATTAAATGGATCATAATAACTTATTATTGCCCCCATAGTTTTATATATCCCTCAAGTATCTTTAGAGTGTTTGCTAATTGTAGTAGATAATGTATAACACAGAAAAACATGACTAAACAAAGTACACAAAATAAGAAACTAAGATTCTTAGCTCTAAATGGACCAGGTATATACCAAAATATTTCTTACTATAATTTATGGAAAATTTGGAAGAGGAAGTGAAAAGAGTGTAAGAGCCACATTTGGAAGATATTCAAGAAAACATTGCTTTCTGGACATATTAGGGCAGCTACAGTTATGAATTCACAGTGGTTGCAACAACATGTGTAACCTGTACAAACACAAGTAAACCAAATCCCTGCACAGAGAAAGAAAATTAGATAGAAACTTCTGCTGCTCATGAATTCCATCAAAACACTAAACTGGAAGCCATAATTTACAGGTAGACCTGGTGCAGACCTGGTAGACCCTGTGCATGCTGCTTCAGTCTCTGTCTGCATATGAGAATTCTTATGTTCATATAAAGGGCATATTCTTATGTTCATATAAAGGGCATATTCTTATGTTCATATAAAGGGCATATTTCCTTGGTGTCCTCCTTCCCCTCTGGCTTTTACACTCTGCCTCCTCTTCTGAAGGATTTCTGAACTCTGAGGGAAGGGATTTAATGGATATAGTCTTTTAATATACTTATATCTGTGTCTAGCTTAATAATTATTTTGATTGGCATTCAAGTTAATGGGATAATTTTTTTAAAAAAATAGATCTTCATTGGAGACTAAGAATTTAAAAAAATTACATAAAAATTTTCATCAGAAATCAATTATAATTATTTGAAGAAATGGATATATAAAATATTATGGCAAGGACCCTATTTTTATACACCACAATGAAGACTCTCTTCTAAAATATTCAAGACACAACAAGAAACTCACCTTATATAAATCTAGTGCAGGACAAGGAAACAAAATATGGGATATTAAGTCCAGTAACAATTTATGTTGTATTGTTCACAAACAAAGGTTTGAGGGGCTGTTGAACAGCCCATGCTATTTTAGTAGCATCAGGAAGCAGCCTACTCTTAGGCAGCTGACACTGCACAGTCATAGCTGAGGCAAGAATATGCTTGAGACTATAATTCTTTCAATTTCTAAATAAAAATGTAACTTTGTTATTTTACATTAGTCAAAATATCAAGAAAAAGCATATATTTACAGAAATAAATCCATTTTTAAACCATTTGACCTTCATACTGGGTTATTAAAAACTAACTTGCCACTTGTTTAAGAAATCCAACACACCAAACATTATTGTGGTGCAATTCACAGCATAGAAATGCCAAGGTACTCGAACTGATTCGAGTATGAGCCAAGTATACTTGAAAAAGTTGTTTGATTTACGTGAAACTGATTTTCTCAACTGAAATCTTGGAGATGCGGATTTTATAATTGTAATAGCAATAATAGTAGTGTGTTTCCACTAGCATAAGGGATATGTGGCTGTGGCTATCCTTTGCATATCACTGCTCTGTAGAAACCTCTTTATCTATCTATCTATCTGTCTGTCTGTCTGTCTGTCTGTCTGTCTGTCTGTCTGTCTGTCTGTCTGTCTATCTAGCTATCTGTTTCTCTGTATGCATGTACATACGTTATTTCTAACAGATTCTTCAAACAGATCAGGGTAGTATCTTTGACTTGAATATCATTTTTATGTATTATGAGATAAATTGAAATCCATCTTTTCTTTAGTATTTAACAAAAATTCCAATTTATATGTATCCTTGTTTTCTTTGAATTCTTTTGATACTAATGAAATAATACAAATTGTGGTTGTATCATGAATAAAAATTATATTCACATATCAAGTAAGTCATTCCATAAATGCTAATTGCAATTAAAGGTTCATCACTAAAGACTTTACATTTTCTCTGTAATCAATGATATGTTTTTTGATTTTTTTTCCTAAACTACAGTCTCTGTACTTTGCCACATCATAAGATAATGTGAAAGTCATAAAACAATATACAAAAACGGTTTTATCCTAGGGGGGTGGATCCTGAAAAAAGAAAAAAAACAATATTGTTCAATAAAAAGAATTGAAATTTTAATCTCCACAGCCTATATAAAAAGCGGGGCATGGCTATATGTTCTGCCCCTTCACCTTTCCATCTCCTGAGAAGACCTAACTAGAACAGCAGGAACTGAGTTCAATGAGAGACCCTAACTCAAGGAAACAAACTGGAGAAAGATAAAGATATTTCCTTCTGGTGCCCACGTATGTACGGGAAGGCAACTGTAAACTCATAACACTCTAACCACATAAAAATGAGAATAAAAATTAAAAAATGACACACCTTAATTGACATTTTAAAGAAAGTGTATTATTTTGGAGATTTAATGACACTTGAAGATTACTGAACAAAAGATTCTCAACTTTTCTTTCTATATTCTAAAGTTCTAACAGTCATTCCTTCATATTATAATAATATGAATATCACTAAATTCATTATTTGATAATATGTGATATTAGATGTTATATCTTCCTATATATAACCTCTACTGAAAGCAACAAGGTTAATTTTATTTTTTTTGCAAAGAATAATGATGAAGTCCAGGACATTAAATGTTCTTTCTCTGTTTCGTGTAGAATCCATAGTAAATAAAATCTAGGAAGTTGGAATTTAAGAAGTTTGCACTTATAGTGTATTAGAAAATTCTATTTTGTTTGATTTTACATCCTTGACTAGCTTTGGGTAAAAAGAAAGATGGGCTTAAAGTAATAGCAGTGTGCTTACTTAAGCTTAATGAAGTTGTGCTTCTCTTTGCAGCCTTGGGCTCCTTAATGGTGAAATCAATGTAACCAAGACATTCTGTGCTCAATGATTGAATTAATTAAACTTTCTTTTATATTTCCAGGTTAAATAGACATACATAAGCAGTGTCCTTGAAAATAGAGCATCACTCCTATGATACAGAGGGAAAAGAATAGTGTGTTTCCCAATACCCAGATTTTAAAAATATATATTTATTATAATTCCTTTATTAAAAGTCTCTCTTTGGGGAAAGTAAACTTTTCATGTATTTTCAATTTCAGCTACTTTTTATTAAAAGAAAAGCAAGTGTGTACATGTTTATATGTCCTTGTGTTTCTGTTTTTTGTGTGTGAACATATGTATGTAAAACAGTAGATAAGAAGAATAATTATGAGAATGATATACATGATCATATAAATGAATTATCTCTATTTTAATTTTAATAATATAGTTTGCTAGTAGTTGATTAATATGAAAAATAATTTAAAATTTTAAATTATAATTTCAAAGACAGTATTCAATACTATGATTTAAGGACTGTCCATAGGACTCATTTCTTAAGAGCATTATTACTACACAGGACCAAAAACTAGGTGAATTTGGTCATATCAATTTGTAGTAATATATATGTAATATATATATACATATATACATATATATATACATATACATATACATACATACATATATATATGGAAGTAAGATTAAACCAAATATAGACAAATAAAATCTAAAGAAACACATAAAATGGTAAGAGATTGAAACTACAATAAAATGTATTCTAACTAAACAATGCCCATATGCATTCAAAGCAGAATACAAGACTTTTAAAAAAGAGCAATCAATAATCAAATGATTCATACAACAGAAACAGAAGAATTATTCACCAGCTCATTCTATTTAGTATTTAGTATTTCTCTTATGCCTGGCACATGGTAAAAATACAACATAAAACAAAAGTATAGGCTAATTTTCCTTTCAACAATAGATGCAAAAATTATCAATAAAATACTGACAAATTTTATACAGGAATATTTCAATAAGAAATCTACCACAATCAAGTTGGATTTATCCTGGAAATGCAGGCAGGTTTCAATATAAACTAAAAATGTAAGAAATCATTCAAATTTATTTAAAGAAAGAAAAATATCACATGATTGTATCAATAGATGTAAAAAATTGTTTGACAAAATCTAAAATACTTCCATATTAAAGTTTTTCAACACCGAAGGCACAGTGTGACTATTACTCAATATTTAAAATATACATATAAGAAACTAAGAGCCAGGCAGTGGAGGCACATGCCTTTATCCCAGCACTCAGAAGGCAGAGACAGGCAAATCTCTGTGAGTTTGAGGACAGCATGGTCTACAGAGCAAGATCTAAGACATGCTCCAAAACTACAGAAACCTTATCTCAAAAAAAGAAAGAAAGAAAGAGAAAGAAAGAAAGAAAGAAAGAAAGAAAGAAAGAAAGAAAGAAAGAAAGAAAGAAAAAACCCAGCCAGGCATTGGTGGATTGTTGTCATATGCCTTTGTTCCCAGCACTGGGGAAGTAGAGGCAGGCTGATAGCTGTTAGTCTGAGTGAAGCCGGGTATACAGAGAAAACTCTACGACAGACTACAAAGAAGAAGAAGCCCTGTCTCAAAAAACCAAAAAGAAAGAAAGAAAAAAGAAACCCTCAGCTAATATCATTTTAAATGGAGAAAAGCTTGAAAAGTCCCAGAGTATCCCTATTCCTTTTCAATAATGTGCTCAAACAAGCAGCCACAGGTATAAGGCAAGAGAAAGAAAATCAACTTGTTTAAATTGAAAGAATAATAAATTATTCTTATTTTTCAGGGGTTATACACAAAGAATCGCAAAATTTCAATCAGAAAGTTTATATTAACAATAAAAATTATCATTGAAGCGTCAAGGTACCAATTTAACTGAAAAAATAGAGTATTTATACAACAATATCAAATATACTGAGAAAGAGACAATGGACCCCTTTCCATTTATAAAAGCATCAAAATTAGAGAATATATTGGGATAAACCTAACAAAGTTAAAAACCTGTGTAATGAAAACTCCAGGACACTGGAAGACAAAAAGACATCCCGTATTCATGCACAGGTAAAATTAATATTTGGAAATAACCATACTACCCAAAATAATTTATAAATCCCGTGCAATCCAAACCAGAATACCCACAGATTCCTCGTAGAAATAGAAAACACATCCAACACTCTATAAGGAACTGAATAATACTCTGGATACCTAAAGTAATCATGAGAAAAATGAATACTAAAGCAGGAATTGCCATCAGCCTTCAAGATATATGATAAAGCTATAGTAATAGAACTAGAAGAGTTAGCACACAAACAGGCATGTAGACGAATGAAACAAGAGAAGACATATGGTAAGAACAGCTTAACTACAGCCACTTGATACTTAACAAAGAGGACTAAAATATCATTGAAAGAAGCAGCATTTTTTTTAAAAAAAAAACTGTTCTAGTAAAAAATGGTGTTTATATGCAAAGAGTGGGAAAAATAGATTCTTATCTATCTGCCCAAATTTGTATCTTCCTTTTTCTTCAGTTCATGGCGTCCATTTATTGCTTTCTGTATAATTTGAGGTATGTGCCCATTCTCTGGAGCAGATCATATATCCAGTGGCAAAACTCTTCAAGAAATGCAATTATACAACTCCCAGCTCTGTTGTAGGCAGAGCGCGCTGTGTTCTTGGCCCGGCTAGCTTAAGCCCCGAAATAACCACACGAAATCTGTATTAATTAAATCACCGCCTGGCCCAATAGCTCTAGCCTCTTATTGGCTAACTCTCCCATCTTGATTCAACCCATTTCTAATAATCTGTATGTCACCACGAGCCCGTGGCTTACCGGGAAATATTCAGCATGTCTGACCTGGCAGTTTTGTGGTGGGCGGCTCTCTGCCTGACTTCTTCCAGAATTCTGATCTGTCTACCCCACCCACCTAAGGGCTGCCCTATCAATAAGGCCAAGGCAGCTTCTTTATTCAACCAATGAAATGAACTCAAATGCAGAAGGGCCTCCTACACCACCCAGCAGCTAGCAATTAGCAACCGACTCTCACCTAGTAGTTGGACTTCATAGCCAGTCCTTCCCACCCTTCTATGTTCGCATTAAGATTTTACTAAAATGATCCCTGAGTGTTAGTGTAGACAGTGTTAGTGTTACTGCTCTGGAAACCTATTTTCACATGAGCATTCTGAAGTTCCTTATTTCCTACATTTTGACCAACTCCTGGTTTCTTTATAAATCAGTGCCTTTTGTAAACAGAAACTCCTCTGATTAGGTTTGAGAGCTTTACTCTGGTTCTCCTTTCATAGGGATCCTTGGCCACCAGTTCACTATGGTGGAGCACAAGTGGATTTAAAAGATTTATAATTCCATCAGTCCCAGTCCAGTTGGCCTTGGTGAGCTCCCGTTAGATCAATCCCATTGTCTCAGTGAGTGGACACACCCCTCGCAGTCCTGACTTCCTTGGTCATGTTCTTCCTCCTTCTCCTCCTCATTTGGACCTTGGGAGCTCAGTCCAGTGCTCCAATGTGGGGCTCTGTCTCTATCTCCATCCATCGGGACTGATGGAGTATGTGATCAAACCGATGTCTCTGAACGTGGCTGACAAGGAGGGCTGACTGAGAAGCCAAGGACAATCGCACTGGGTTTTGATTCTACTGCATGTACTGGCTTTGTGGGAACCTAGTCTGTTTGGATCCTCACCTTCCTAGACCTGGATGGAGGGGGGAGGACCTTGGACTTCCCACAGGGCAGGGAACCTTGACTGCTTCTTGGACTGGAGCGGGGAGAGGAAATGGGAGGAGGGAAAGGGAAATGGTAGGAGCGGAGGAGGTGAAAATTTGTAAAAATTTTATAATTTAATAAAAAAGAAGAAAAACTATAAAAAATTAGAAAATTAAAAACAAACAAACAAAAATTATTTATAATTGTCCAAAGATTATGCTAATAAAATTTTATGCATTTTGATTGGTATTATTAATAGCTAATAATGCTAGTTGTTGACAATATGTCTGTCTAAACCTGCATGATTAATTTACAATGTAATATTTAAAAGATAAATACATTACAAGAATGTTTACATCAAACTATTTTCCCATATGTTTATATTATTCAATATTATGATTCTAATTAAAAATGGACAATTCAAGTTCTGAATACTTTCCACTCAAATGCATCACAATATCTCCCAACATGAATAATAAATAACATCTTTGATAGAACAAAATATGTAAGGATACATTTAATATTTTGTACAATTTTGTGCAGTTTAATGAATTTACCTACTTATCATAACTGACCTAAATTCAAGGGAATTTATACTCATAGAAAAATTCAAAATGTGTGAAAATATCTTTTCTCCAAAAATGCACTGCCTCCTTTGTCATTGACATGGCAACTTTGTACATCTATCAGCAAGCTTATACTTGGTATATTCAATCACCCACAAACCATTTTATATATGGTGCTTGGTATATTAGATAATTTCTCACTTTGATAAAATACTGACAATATTGAAGGCTACATCTCACTTTCTCTTCTATTATGTTCAGTGTGGTCAGGTTTACATTTAGGTCTTTAATTCATTTGGATTTGAATGTTTGCATTGGATAGATATGGTTGTATTTTCATTCTTCTACATGTTGACATCCAGTTATACCAGCACAATTATGGAAGATGCTTTCTGTTTTTTCATTGTATAATTTTGCTTCTTTGTCAAAATCAGGTGTTTTGGTTAATATTTGGGACTTCAATCTGATTCTACCTTTGCATGAATACAGGATGTCTCTCTGTCTTCCAGTGTCCTGGAGTTTTCATTACACAGGTTTTTAACTTTGTTTGGTTTATTTCAATACATTCCCTAATTTTGATGCTTTTATAAATGGAAAGGGGTCTATTATCTCTCTCAGCATATTTGATATTGTCAAAAAGAGACTCTAATTTTTTTCAGTTAATTTGGTACCTTGATACTTCAATAATAATTTTTATTGTTAATATAAACTTTCTGATTGAAATTTTGAGATTCTTTGTGTACATCCCTTGAAAATGCACTTACTTATTTTTCCATTGGTAAAGCTGTCTGTTTTTATATTAATACCCAGCTGTTTTCATTAGCTTTATATTAGAGCAAACATTCTCTCAACTTCATGACTTCCTAGTTACTATTGCATATTTTCTTATTATTTAATTTAATTCTGTCATTCTATGATAATTACAATAAATTGTAAGTTGTATTATTAAATAACTACATTATTAAAATATAAACAAATATTGCCTTTTTCATTACATACATTATTGCACTGTAGTAAGAGAAAAGTACTCAATTATGAAATTTATGAAATATAAATAAAAATACAATAAAATTTTAAATGACCAGATAGTAAGATAAGGAAAATTTAGTATTGCTTAATTTTACGTTTATGCACTTATATCTTTGAATGTTTTAATAATTCTAGCACATGTTTTTTATAAATTAAGGATGGTCTTTATTACTTTGTATCTTCTCATTAGACAGGTAATTTCGGGTTCACAGAATGTCTTGACGTGTATAGAGTATTTAGTAATTTAATGAAGAAAATTGGAAAAGATCATTGAAATAATGTTTGTCATAGATTGACTTCAATTAATATTTTACATTCAAATTCTGACTAGCATGTTATAATTTTATTTTTTAAAATTATAGAAATCATGCATCTATTGAGAAACAGAACTTTAAATTATCAGCAGCTTTTGTTCAATGGCCCACACATGCCATCTTGTGGCGCACCAGCTTCAACTCACTTTTATGCACATTCATATACATATTGTACTTTTAAGTTTTCAAATAAAAATTTGAGGCATCAATTAAAACATCATTAGTTTAGATTCCTAATGTTTGCTATATTGATATTTGTAGGTGAATATTGGTTACTAGCATTTGAGAATTTAAATTTTAAATAATACAAATTAAATCATGTAGAAAGATAATACTTAAATTCCTGAATAGTATAATTTACTATACTATTATTATTAATACTATATTATTATTATATAATTATCTTATGTGTAGCTATTTATATATATTATTTATTTTGTCTTCATTCTATCAATAAGCATTTTTGACTATAAAATAGTTATAATATTTTTATTCTTGAGGCATATAATACTCATTCACATTTCAAAATTGAAAGGAATAATTTAGCTTTAAAAAATTTGTTTAAAACTGAAATATAACATTTTTAACAAAGTTAATTTTTCAGTTATCAAAGTTGAGTTGTCAAGTAATTATTTTTTCGTAAATTATTTTATGTGTGTCCAATATAACCCATTACTAATAACATTATCTTAATAGTGAATATAGTACACAGCATTAAAAACTTTAGATGATTCTTGAAAAAATAAGAATTTACTACCAACATTATCTTAATAGTGAGTATAGTACACAGCATTAAAAACTTTAGATGATTCTTGAAAAAATAAGAATTTACTACCAACATTATCTTAATAGTGAGTATAGTACACAACATTAAAAACTTTATATGATTCTTGAAAAAATAAGAATTTACTACCAACATTATCTTAATAGTGAATATAGTATAGAGCATTAAAAACTTTAGATGATTCTTGAAAAAGTAAGAAAGATATAACCATATGAGAAGAGTAAAATTAATATAGTAATTCTGAAGAAAATACCAAAATTATAATAGGAATTTTTATCACACGACACTATTAAAATAGCAATATTATTATTATTCTAATTTATGCCCTGGCAATACTGAAGCATACATGGACCACCTGCATATAGTGGTTCTGCTGAACCTGCCCATATGGGTGTCATTGTCTAAGATTATGGGGACGAATGACTATGTCTCTTCCTCAAGATAGTACCAGATCTCATTACAGATAGTTGTGACCTAACATGTGGTTGCTGGACATTGGACTTAGGACCTTTGGAAAATCGGGCAATGCTTTTAACCACTGAGCCATCTCTTTTAAACTCAAGTCTTTCACCTGTGACATTGAATAAAAATATGAAAATGTGTAAGAGAAAATTCCTAAAATATGATAATAAAGGTCAAAATCCATATGAGTGATGTAAATATTTACAAAAGAAATCAACTCATGAAATGCTGTTGGAATAATAAAAAGAATATAATTCTATATTATTTCACTGAAAGCCAACCCTACACTAACCGATAATAAATAAACACAATAAGGAAAACACAGTTTTAAATGTTGCATTATTGTACTCAAATGTCTAATTTAAAAGCAAAATATGGAAATGATGTAAAAAAATCACAGACTACATCTAATTCAAGAGGAAAACATACAAGAAAAATTGTCTTCAAGAAGTCAGACATTAAACTGACTGTGTACCCTTTCTTATCTCCATCTATTGAACTAAAACACAATGTAGATAAGAATTAATCAAATCCAGAGCTCAGTGTTGCCACAAACAGCTGTAGTTCTCAGGACGCAGAGGGCTAAGATGAGTGTGCTTTGTCCATCCACAGAACTGAGAGCATTTGAGAAACAAAAGTGAAAATTTGGGAGTCTGGGAGACTTAGGATCTCGAGATCCATCCAATGTACGAATGTGCTCTGATGCCTCCTAGAGTGCTGTGCTGTGACTTAGGACACACTCTTTTGTTGGTCTCCTAGTTCAGATATTCCCCAGAGATCTAGTACCCAACTGTATCCAGTGCTGCAGACTCAGAGGGTTACTGGACCTTGGTCCTCACTTTAGGCTCCTTATGAGGACAAAGAGATTTTCTTGAGTATGCAGTCCCCAACCTTCACTATTCCACATCAAAAGAAAGAAGATTCTCCAGCTATTTCTTACCTACATAATATCCAAGTACAGAACATAAGACTTCCAAGCCTCTCACTTTTTATGACTTTATTTTTAACTTTATCCCACCCATATGTTATCTTTTTCCTTTTTTTTTAAATCTCTCCTAAAGAAAATGAACTTCCCAGCTTACAGGATATCTGTGACTAATTCATCTCAGAATTGAGACTGTTTTACATTATTTGAGCACATATCTCTACCCCTTCTCATTAAGTTAACCTACAACAAAAAATCATTAGAAAAGAAGAATTAAACCTTTAAAAGATGATGGAGAATCTATGGTAATATACCTACCTGACAAAACTGTCTGTATTAATACACAAAAAGAGAATACCTCACCTAATAAAAAACCCAAAGTAATTTATAAACATAAAACTAGAAGAAATACTTGGGATTAAACTGAAAAGAGAAATATTAGGACATTGCAGAAAGATTCAGGAGAAAACTGAACTTAACACAAGTGTTAAGATAAAGAGGACTATGCCTGGTGGTGGTGGTGGTGGCACATGCCTTTAATACCAGCACTCAGGAGGCAGAGGCAGGAGGATCTCTGTGAGTTCGAGGCCAGCCTGGTCTAAAAGAGCTAGTTCCAGGACAGGCTCCAAAGCTACAGAGAAACCCTGTCAGGCTCCACAAAGCTACAGAGAAACCCTGTCTTGAAAAACAAAATAATAATAATAATAATAATAATAATAATAATTTTAAACCGAGCGGTGGTGGCACATGCCTTTAATCCCAGCACATGGGAGGCTGAGGCAGGCAGATCTCTGTGAATTAGAGGCCAGCCTGGTCTACAAGAGCTAGTTCCAGGACAGGCTCCAAAGCTACAGAGAAACCCTGTCATGAAAAACCAAAAAAAAAAAGATAAAAAGGACGAAGAAATATAAAATATCACAGAATTAAAAAGACTAGAATCGCAATATACATTTTAATATACCTTAAAAATAACACTGAACTATAATAGTTTCATTTCTTCTATCTAAAATCAGACTAGCAGATGATCCTTTTCTTCGCTGAGTCCTAGAAATTACTTCATTATCAAAGAAAGTCAGTCATTAACTTTGAGAAATAAATCCTAAACAAATGGATCCAGGAAACATGCAGTCATTGTTGTTCTAATGTGTCTAAGTAATCTTCAAACACAACCTAGTTAGAAAATAAAGGGTCATTTCTTTGTAATCCAAGGATCACTTCATCAATAAGTTATTTCAATTATAATCATATTAACTGGCTAAAAAGTGATAGATCCAACTTCATACCATGAATAATATCAGGAATAATGTCACAGATAAAAACCAAGACAGCAGCTGGGCCGTGGTGGCACACGCCTTTAATCCCAGCACTTGGGAGGCAGAGGCAGGCGGATCTCTGTGAGTTCGAGACCAGCCTGGTCTACAAGAGCTAGCTCCAGGACAGGCTCTAAAGCTGCAGAGAAACCCTGTCTCGAAAAACCAATAAATAAATAAATAAATAGATAGAGAAATAAATAAATAAATAAATAAATAAATAAATAGAATAAAAAAATTAAAAAAAATTAAAAAAAAAACCAAGACAGCAATAGTGGATGATTTCATTATGCCCTTCTCACCAACAAGAAAACCATCCAGACAAGAAAATAAATAAACATTAAATGAAATAACATTATAAACAAAACAGATATTTACAGAATATTCTACAGAAGCACAACAGAAATTTCATTTTCACAGCAGTCATTGGAACTTGATAGATAACAACTCACATATTGGAACATAAAGCAAGTTTCAGTAAATAGAGAAAAAAATTAAAATAAATATTGTATATTATCTTTTCACAGTTGAGTAAATCTGCACATCAACACAAATAAAATACCCAAACTCATAAATATTAAATGAATTAGATGGAGTCTGAACAGATTACTGCCAAATTAAAAGTAATAACTTTGGAATTGAATAATTTAAAACAACGCATGGTTTAAACCTAAGAGGTATGATGAAATCAGTTCTAAGGGGGAAGTAGATACCTGCAATTTTTATGATACAAATCAAGAAAGATCTCAAGTTAACATGTTAAGGATGCCCATTATTGTACCAGAAAAGCAATACCAAACCGAACCCAGAGCAGTAGGCAGAAATAACTAAAATTAGGGCATAAAGTAATGAAATACATTGAAAGCTCAAAACACAATTGAGTCAATAAAATGAAGAGATAGTTTATGAAAATCCAAATAACAAAAAACAAACAAAAATTGAGAACAGTATTTAACCTAATGAAAATAGAATGAAAGATACACAGCATATGGGCAGATTCCACAATGTCTATTAGCCATGGCTATCTAAAGAGCGGAATTGATAGAAGAGTGTTTATGATATTGGCCTATATGATCTAGTCGTTAGCTTAGTAATTGACTTTTCACATTAGAAAAATGAGTGTTTGTCATTGCTTAGACTATGAAACTGAATGTTTCATCATTCATTCCGAATCTTGCTTAGAAGACATGAAGGATTCCTAAAGGACTGTGGTCTTCAGTCTTGGCTGAAAGCCAAAAGAAAGATGTTTGATTATCACCAGAGATATACTACTACAAAGAGTGAAGACAGGTAGGGATAGAGCCTTCCACCCAGTCTGATGAACAGTTTGACCTGAGGGTTTCTCAGCGGAAGAAGAGAATACACCATGTACACTGATCTGTGACCTTCTTACCCATGATGCAGCAGGTTGACAAA
The DNA here is from genome assembly GCF_903992535.2 of Arvicola amphibius. Classification (NCBI taxonomy): domain Eukaryota; kingdom Metazoa; phylum Chordata; class Mammalia; order Rodentia; family Cricetidae; genus Arvicola; species Arvicola amphibius. The sequence continues at coordinate 19,510,767 of NC_052049.1, forward strand.
CACAAACAGACAAACCATATAAGAGAATTAAAAGTTAAAAATGAAAAAATAAAAATTAACAAAATTGGAGACACAAGAGAGTTATTACATCAGATACCAAAGAAATTCAGAAGCATGTGGGGACATATATTAAAATTATACTATATTAGACTTTTAAATGGATACATTTCTGAATTTATATGACTAGGAAATGTTAACCCAAAGGAGATAACAAATTTAGATAACTCCATAGCAAGCAATGGAATGGGAGCACCAATTAAATTTAAAAAGAGCAAATAAATCTCCAGACAGAGGCTCAGATAAATTATCTCAATTCTTCAAGTTGAATTCACAATACTACTTTTCAAAATATTCCATTAAAAAAATAAAAATAACCATTATACTGCTTTATAAAGCCAATACTATCCTGATGCCATAACAAAATAAAAGCAAAGCAATAATGCAAAAGAAAACTGTAGACCAATCTGAATGATAAACAGATAAAAATATTATTAAAATTCTTAACAAATTCATAAACTCATAGAACATATTATGTATTTTTGTAACTACTTTCCTCAAGCCTCAGTAAGAAAGCCATGACCAAGGAAAGAGATAGTCCGTGAAGGTGGGCACTGCATACAGCAGGCACAGTGACCGGAGAACAAAGCTGAGAACTGTATAAGGCCGACAGAATCTCCAAAAGGCTCAGGCTTCAAATTCACAGCTCTCTGCATCTAGTGACATATTTCCTCCAACATACTAACAGTTCCTAAGCCATATAACAAAGTGGTGCTCAAATCTTCAAATATGTGAGCTTATGGGGATATTCCCATTCAAATCACCAGGATCAAAATTAAGGTGTTTTGTTATTGTTTTTCAGAGATAACACAGTGATCGATATGCATAAGTTAGAAAGCATAATTCATTCCATAAATAAAGAGTTAGAAACCACATGGTCTTCCAAATTGTTTGGACAGTAAATTATTGTGAGGAAGTTCTTATTTCTTCATTTATTTTAGTTATCATGAAGAAAAACCTTTATTTCTAAATCATCTGCTGAATTACTCTGGCTGTAATTTTATACAACACCATTAGGTGGCAGCTTCCTACACAAAATGAAAGCAAGTTCAACATTTCATAATATGAAGAAATCTGAAAATGAAATACTTGATGATTCATACTATATAGATTATGATAAGGACTGGAAATTAGGTGTACTTTGATGTATAAAATACTTACTACATGTATATTAAATAAAGAAAATAAACTTAATCTCCCAGGCTGAGATTTCTGCCTCTGTGCAAAGTGCTGGTAACATCAGTAAAGATTTTTCTGACACAACTAATTAAAGCCAACATTGGATTTTCTAAAGTGATAAAGATTTGTTGGAAGATGTTTAAACAGCCCATTGCTTTTCTGCTAATACAATAAACATAAGCCACCTCTTCAGACATTTTGTTCTTGTCTCTTCTGTCAGAAAGTACGTTTCTACACACATCCTGTGGAATATCATTAAATACATAGAGGTATATTTATCTTACAATAAAAGTCCTCAATTTTTTCCTTTTATTAACCTCTACTTTTATTTCTTTTCCCAAAACTAATTATGACCTAATAGACAAATATGCCTGTTGTGTTTTCATGTGATAAAAACATGCAGCAAAGATGTGGTACTTATCCCAAATTGTATCAACCACATACTAAGTATATAAGAAATAACGCATTATTTATACGTTAAATTAAACACTCAGATTTGAGTTCAGCAAATTATAAGTCAGTAGTAAGAAATGATAAAATAAGAAATGATAGAGAAAGCAAGTAAAATATTATTTAAGCATTAATAATTGGATGAACCAAAGGTAGGATCATTGTGGACTTGGTGACCACCAGAGACATTTGTGCCATGACTTAGTATAGTCGGAGAAGGTTTGGAAAGACATTTTGCATTTGCATTACTCACACAGACTTCTCAGTTTCAAATTCATAAGTAATTTCAATTTGTCTTTTGTACATGATACATGGGTTTGCAAACATGTCAGGAAAATGAATCCTTGCCTTCTCTTTTGGGAAATATTCTTGATAATGGAGAGAAATTATAGGGATGTGGTAGGATTTATAAAAATGTATGTGTAGGTAATACTATCAAGAACAATATAAGTGGCATACCTCAAAAAATCTTTGAGTTTTACACTGACAAAATTCTTAGTTTGGTTTTTTTTTTTTTTTTAGATAACTCAGATTTAAAAATTACAGGTTTTCATTTTTTCTTCCTGTTAATCTACTTAGGCCACTCCTTCCATAGCCCACGTTACCCTAAAAAGTCTCCTTTTCTCCTCTCCCTCATTACTGCCCCAGAAACATGTTAATGGTTTATCTGTGTTCATTGAGTACTGCTGGAGTTCTTCACAGTAATGGAGACTTCCCTCAGTCTTTGGAGAGAAACCTACAAATTGAGAACAGGCTGGCTACAAATTGAGAACAGGCTGGGTGGTTTGAGAATTCCAGTAGGGCTCCTTTGGCCAACAACTCAATTAGATTTAACCCAGTCATGAATCGAAAACTTCATTTGGCGGTATACATGTCCAGTTGGGGGCCAATCTTTCCCCTTACTTGTTTTCACTAGAATATCTTCATAGATATCATATGTCATATATATATATATATATATATATATATATATATATATATATATATATGATGTTTCTACTATATTGTTCCAATACCACCACTCAATTGACCATTAATGATGACTCTCCCTTCTACTATTCCCCCTTGACTCCTCCTTCCTTTTGTCTTTTCACTTGATCATCTCTACCATCCATCTATAACTTTTTCTAGTTCTCTTTTCTAGGCTGATCTATCATCATCTGTCTACACCCCAGTCTCTTTATCTGTCCACACCAATTTTGGTTATCTTTGAATTAACATACACACATATGATATGTATAGTCACCTATACATATATATGTATATATGTGTGTGTGTGTGTGACTATATAATATATGCTTTTATATATGATATATGAGAATACATACCACATTTACCTTTTGGGGGCTCTGTTACTTTGCTCAGAATGATGTTTTTTCAAGTTCTGTTAAAGTGCTTAATGTTTTCATTTTTAACATTTGTATAACATTAACTCTATAAATGTTCCATATTTTATTTATCCATTCTTCTGTTGATAGACATCTAGGTTGCTTCCAATTTCTAATCATTATTCAGGATTGTTTAACTACACTATTTTTGTTTGTTTGTTTTGTGTTTTGTGTGTGGAAGTATGTGTGTCTTTGTGTTATGATTCTGAAAATTTTCTTTCAAGAACTATGAAAAACTATGTTAGAATTTTGATGTATATTGCATTGAATCTGTAGACTGTTTTTGTAGGATAATCCTTTTTATACTGTTGGTCCTACCAACACATGGGAATAGGGGATCTTTCAATTTTTGGTAATCTTCAATTTCTTTCTTCAATGATTTAACATTTTTATTATACTAGTCATTCACCTAAAGTTATTATTATTATTTTTTTTTTGGTTTTTCGAGACAGGGTTTCTCTGCAGCTTTTTTAGAGCCTGTCCTGGAACTAGCTCTTGTAGACCAGGCTGGCCTTGAACTCACAGAGATCCGCCTGCCTCTGCCTCCCAAGTGCTGGGATTAAAGGCGTGTGCCACCACCGCCCGGCTAAAGTTATTTTATATTATTTAAAGTCATTGTAAAATGTGTTGTATCTCTGATTTTCTTTTTCAATCATACTTTATATATAAAGAGGATAATGTATCTGTTTGCCTCTCTTCCACTCTTTCTCTGAGTGTGTGTGTGTGTATGTGTGTGTATGTGTGTGTGTGTGTATGTGTGTGTGTATGTGTGTGTATGTGTTTGAGTTAATTCTGTATCTACCTACTTATAAAATATTAATTCTTTCTAGGATTTCCCTGTTGGAATTTTTATGGTGATTTCTATATACTATCATATATAAATAAATAATATTTAGCTTCTTTATTTCTAATTTGTTTCCTTTGTCTCCTTCACTTGCTTATTGTTCTACATAAACTTCAAGTACTTTACTGAGTATATATTCCTCATTTTAGTGGGATTGCTTTGAGTTTCTCTCCATTTATTTTGATGTTGGCTCTAGGCTAAATTGCCTTTATGTATTATGTATAAGCCTTATATCGCTAATTTCACTAGGCATTTTTTTAAATTTTTTATTCTTAAAAATTCTGCCTCCTCCCCACCTCCCATTTCTTTTCCCCTCCCCTCAATCCCCTCCCCATCCCTCTTCAATCCGAAGAGCAGTCAGGGTTCCCTGACCTGTGGGAAGTCCAAGGTCCTCCCTCCTCCATCCAGGTCTAGGAAGGTGCGCATCTAAACAGACTAGGCTCCCTCAAAGCCAGTACATGCAGTAGGATCAAAACTCAGTGCCATTGTCCTTGGCTTCTTAATCAGCCCTCATTGTCCACCACGTTCAGAGTCCAGAGTTTGATCCCATGCTTTTTCAGTCCCAGTCGAGCTGGCCTTGGTGAGCTCCCATTAGACCAGCCCCACCGTCTCAGTGGGTGGGCGCACCCCTGGCAGTGCTGACTTCCTTGCTCATGTTCTTCCTCCTTCAGCTCCTCATTTGGGCCTTGGGAGCTCAGTCCAGTGCTCCAATGTGAGTCTCTCTGTCTCTATCTCCATCCATCGCAAGATGAAGGTTCTATGGTGATACGCAAGATATTCATCAGTATGGCTATAGGATCTGGCCATCAGGCTCCATCTCCTCAGCTGCCCAAGGAACTAGCTGGGGACATCTCCATGGATACCTGGAAACCCCTCTAGAGTCAAGTCTCTTCCCAACCCTAAAATGGCTCCCTTAATTAAGATATCTTCTTCCCTGCTCCCCATCCAACCTTCCTCTATCCCACCCATCCCATTCCTCTAGGGTCTCCCCATCGTCCCCTCCTCACTTTTCTCTCCCCATCTCCCCTTACCCTCACCCTACCCCCACCCCCAAGATCCCAATTTTCACTAGGCATTTTATCATGAAGAGGTTTGGGATTTTTTTCTAACGTATTTTTCTGTCTATGATGATTTTGTCTTTCAATTTGTTTATTTTGTGGAATAAATTTATTAATTTACATATGTTGAACCATTCTGCTTTTCTTGAATGGAACCTACTTGATCATGGCATATGTGGTTTTAATGTGTTCTTGGACCTGGTTTGCAAGTGTTTCATTGAGCATTGTTGCATTTCTGTTAATAAGGAAAAATGCTGTATGATACTTTTTCTTGAGGTATCAGAGAAACTGTAGACTCATAAAATGAACTGAGCAACGCTCCTTCTGTTTCTATGTTGTGGGATAAATTGAGGATTGTCTTTAACTCTTCTTTGAAAGTCTAATAGAATTCTGCACTAAACTCATCTGGCACTAGTCTATTTGGTTGGGAGACTTTTAGTCTTCCTTTTCCACAACTGGTTATAGGTATGCGTAAATTGTTTATGTGATCTTGATTTAACTTTGGTAAATTGCATATATTTAGAAAATTATCCATTATTTCAAATTTTCCATTTGGTAGAGTTCAGTTTTCAAAATATGATTTTGATTACTTGGATACCCTCAATTTAGTTGCTGCATCCTCCTTTTCTTCTGTAAATTTTTACTTTGGATTGCCACCCTCTGCCTTTTGGCTCATTTTGAAATGGGTTTGCTGATCACATTGATTTACTCCAATAACTATGTTTTTGTTTCATGTATTCTTCATATCTTTTGTATCTGCTTGCTTCCATTTTGTTGATATCATCCATAAATTTATTCATTTATTATCAATCACTTTCAGGAATGACTTTTTGGTCTAGTGTAGAACTTATCTCTTAGAACCTCCTTCAATGTGTGTCATAAGCTTGTTATTTATTTTCATTCAATTCTAAAAATTCTTTATTTTCTCCTTAATTTCTTTTTCATTCAGAGAGAGTTCAGTTTCTATAACTTTTTAAGATTTCTGTCATTTCTGTTGTCAATGATACTTAGCTTTATTCTGTGGTGGTATGATAGAATGTAGGATGTTATTTCAATTTTCTTGCATCTGTTAAGACTTGCTTTCTATCTGAGTATATGATCAGTTATGGTGACCAATTCCATCAGGTGCTGAGAAGAAATACATTGCTTTGGTTTTGGATGAAACAGTCTAAATATCTAGTATGTCCATTTGGTTTACAATATCACTGATTTCCAGAATCATTTCATTTTATTCTGAATTACCTGTGTACTGGGAAGAGTGGGGTAGGGTTGTTCTATTTGTAAAAAGTTTAATTTTATTAATACATATTATTAACATTGATATTAATGAAATAAATGTAATTGTTCAAATTAGCGATATATTATTTGAGATGTATATTATTGATTTCTAACATTTTCATGAATTTCTACTCCTGAATGTAGATAATAACCTTTTTCATGTAGCATAAATGGACTCTTCATGGTTTGCTAGAGCTAGGTAGCTCCTTTATTATTCAGTCAAGGCAAATATTTTCTGTGCTATAGATTTTTCTTTTCTTCCAATATTCTTTCTAAACACATTACTTGAAAGTAATTTAACTACCAAAAGGTGACAAATTGTGTTTAGTGGTATATTTATCATATTTAATATGATATAATGCCAAGGAAGCATGACAGTGTGTAGTAGCCATAGAGGCAGCTGTAAGAAATTGAGTGTCATATTTTGCCACACACCGCGCCCCCCGTGTCTGCGTTCAGTGCCCTGGCACCCAGTTTGCGAGATTCGGGCAAGGGGACTGGAGGTTAAAATACACAGACACACACAGACAGAGAGACAGAGACACGAGTCATCCTTGAATTCCCCAAGAATGCCCCCTTTATTGTGTTCAGGGGCAGGTTATATGGATATAGCCACACCCCAGCCAAACCCACCAGAAACCACTCTCCTGCCATCAGGAACTCCTGAAGGTCTCGTGTTCAGAGCAGCTGTAGGCACTCAGATCAGAGGATTACAAGAAATTCAGGATTTGGGGTCTCACTGTTCCCAACATCTCCCCCCTAAGTTTTTTTTATAAAACAGAAGACCCTCCTGACCACCCAGCCTTTTGGTCACTTTGATTGAACCTGTACTCAGGAGAGAGTGACAGCATCTCCTCAGGAGCATACTGGCTTTTAGGGAACACAAGAGAGCAACTTAAGCCTGTAAGAGAGGTAGATTCAAGTATCCCAGAGACTGTTGGTTCCTCATACTATTTCCCCACACACCCTTTTCCCCTCAAGTGAACGGGTGTGTGACCATATCAGACTCGGGACTTTTTAGGAGCGGCTTTGTCATGACCCCAGGAGCAGTCAGAAACCACTGCTCCTTCAGCAGTCCCCTAAATAACATCTCAGCTGCCATACCCCCGTGGCGCATTCATTTTTGTCAGCTGAGTGCATGGAAGATACCTTGCTCGTGCACCTCTTTGGCTTCCCTAGCAGCCCAGCTGATCCTGCTTCTGCTAAGTTACCATATGCTACATTCTCGTGGGTTGTCTGATCTCACACAGGATTTAAAGATGAATGTCCATGGCAACTGGCATTAAAATTGCCAGCAGTAGGGTCCCCAGTCACCACTGGACCCAACCTCCCATTTGAGCTATGGTATTCAACCATCCCTTTGGCTAAACAGTACAATCTGGTGTGCCAATTGTAACGTTTCAACGGTTATTCAAGTAACTATTGAGTTGCTTCACCACATAAGAGGCATTAGCAATATTAACAGATGTCATACAAATGGAATAATGAACAAGACATTTGTTGTACTAGCCATAAGTCCACCTGTTCCTACAACAGGGCAGTTTCTTGATTTAAATTCACTCTGCTGCAGACTCTTCAGCATGCAGAGCCTAGAACTGCCACTGCCTTTTCTTTGCCCCGCTGCTGCATTCTCAGGCAGCCCAGTGGGGTCTGTGCTCCAGCTTGTCTCTGCTCCAGCGCTAGTTGTGTTTGCCAATACTTTTGGTACTGCTGTGGCATCCACCAGGCTAGGCACCAACTGGGCTGAGGCAATGTGCCTTCCACCACAGCCACCTAGCAAAGCTCTGCTCCAGCTGCCTTCTAGCCCCAGCTGCATTCGTTCTGGGTCCAAACTGGTGCATGGAGTGGAGCGAAACTCAGGGAAGCAGGTTTGTTGCTCTGCAACCACTGAAGGGGCCCCACTTAGGGAATTTGGGTGTTGTCAATCTGTCTGGCTACTTCCTGCTGAGCGGGGACACTGAATTCTTAGGGGTATTTACTGCAATTTACTGCCATTTTCCAGTGACACTTGGATGCGAGTCGCGGTCATGCTGTGCTTCTGTGCCCTGAGGCCCCGAACTGGAGGCAGGCTTAGCAGTTCTTGCCTTGTGGGTCCTCAAGGCAGGTCTCAGGGTTTGCATGCATCTCAGCCCCTCAGCGCTGGCCGCCTGGAGCCGCTTGGCTTTGGAGCCTCCGCTCAGCTGCTTCTCACACTCCACTGCAACATTTCAGGAGGTCTAGGGGATTCAAACCACATGAATATCGAATAAATCCTTAGGCTCTCATCGTCTGTGGAGACAAAAACAGAACCTCCTTCCCAAAACATCAAATACTTAAGCCCATATTTTAAAGTCAAGATACCTTTCTTAGCAGTTCCTAGAATCAAATGTCTTTCTCCAGTCCAGAACACAAAAGACAACACAGTCAACATATCATACATCTGTACACATTTATCTTTTTAAGCTATATACATTCTATCTTTTCCCAATACATCAGTCCCCTCCGGCGGGGGACAACCCTGTTCGTTTACCCCTCTTTCTTGGTTGGACTTCCTGGAACCAAAACCGAGCAAAGGATGCCAGGATTAACACATATACCCCAATCCACCCTCACCTTCTGAGGGCAACCTCTCAGCGTTCTCTAGTTCCTGATATCTCAGCTGGGACCTCCAATTGCCGAAATCTCGGTGGAGACCTCCAATTGCCACACACCGCGCCCCCGTGTCTGCGTTCCATGCGCTTTTACCCAGTTACTGAGCTTCGGGCAAGGGGCTGGAGGTTAAAATACACAAACACACACAGACAGAGAGACAATGACACGGGTCATCCTTTAATTCCCCAAGAATGCCCCCTTTATTGTGTTCAGGGGCAGATTATATAGAGATAGCCACGCCCCAGCCAAACCCACCAGAAACCACTCTCCTGCCATCAAGAACTCCTGAAGGTCTCGTGCTCAGAACAGCTGTAGGCACTCAGATCAGGGGATTACAAGAAATTCAGGATTTGGGGTCTCACTGCTCCCAACAACATTTCACTACAAGCAAGGAAGAGAGAGTCCAGTGGAAGTCTGACAGAGTTATTTATCCTCTATAACTATTTCCGGTGATGGACTTCCACCAGGAAAGCTCCAACTTCTATATTCTCCAAAACATGCCAGAAACAGTGTCACCAAACAAAAACCAAGTGTTAAAACACATTATCCTCTTGACAACCCTAAGATGGCTCCGTATCCAGGGAGATGCCCCCAGCTAGTTCTTTGGGCAGCTGAGGAGAGGGAGCCAGAAAAGGCCAGATCCTATAGCCATACTGATGAATTTCTTGCATATCACCATAGAACCCCCACCTGGCGATAGATGAAGAAAATGACTGAGCCCCACATTGGAGCACTTGACTGAGCTCCCAAGGTCCTGATGAGGAGCAGAAGGAGGGAGAACATGAGAAAGAAAGTCAGGACCGTGAGGGGTGCGTTCACCCACTGAGAGGTGGGACAGAACTAACGGGAGATCACCAAGTCCAGTTGGAATGGGACTGATGGAACATGCGACCAAACTGGACTCTCTGAATGTGGCTGACGGCGGAGGATGACTGAGAAACCAAGGACAATGGCAATGGGCTTGGACTCTATGACATGGACGGGCTCTATGTGAGCCTTGTCAGTTTGGTTGCTTACCTTCCTGGACCTGGGGTGGGGGCTTGGGAGGACCTTGGACTTAACATAGTGAAGGGAACCCTGATGGCTCTTTGGCCTGGAGAAGGAGGTAGTGGGGGTATGGGTGGAAGGGAGGGGAGGGAATGGGGAGGAGGAGGGGAGGAGATGGAAATTTTTAATAAAAAAATGAGGAAAAAACACATTAGCATTCCAGGTGGTGGTAGAGCACACCTTTAATCCCAGCAATCAAGAATCAGAGGTAGGCAGATTTCTTTGAGTTTCAGGCCAGACTGGTCTACAGAGAAATCCCAGAATAGCTAGCTTTACACATAGAAACCCTTTCTCAAACGAAAAGCAAATAGACAAATAAACAACAACAACAAATCCACATTAGACTATACAACATTTTTATCATTCAAAGCACCAGAAGTATTACTATAAAAATGGATGTGACAAATACAATAGATTAATTCACACGAATTCATCAATGGGTAGAATGAACATATAGTTGATTTACAGTTTTTATTTATATCTCAAAGCATCCTTATAGCTAAATTGTTTTACTTAAAATATGATATTCTTAAGGAAATCTATTTAGAAACAATTTTACATTCAATATATTCTTATCAGACACCGTGGCGTTTATCGGAAGATGTCAATGAAAAGTAAAATTTATTTTAATGAAGAAAGAATGCGTAGGTTACAATTACTAAGTTGCTGTAGACATTTATTTTGTGATTTCCTAAATTAATTAGTTATATTTAGATAAAATATGGTTTATTTATTAATTAATTAATCATCTCATGTAACTAGTGTTTTAAGAGGCTGTAATATCAGTACTGCTGTTGCACTTAGGGTTTAACTTTAGTTAAAAACATTTATCAAGCAATTTTTTACTCCAGATTCTAGTGAGCATTTCAGAATTAGTCTGTACAATCTAACCTCTTCAGATGAAATTATAATAAGGCCCCTAACAAACTTTGAAATTTTTTTTTTATTTTTTTTTATTTTTTTTTATATATTTTATTATTTCTCAGGTAGCTCTTTAAATTAAGATATATGCTTCCCTGCTCCCATAACCACCCTTCCTATATCCCAAGCACCCCATTCCTCCGAGCTCCCCCCGTTCTCCCCTTCACACTTTTCTCTCCCCATCTTCCCTTGGCCCAGTCTTGCCCAACCCTCAAGTTCCCAATTTTCCCTGGCGATCGTGTCTACTTCCAATATCCAGGAGGATTACTATATCTTTTTTTGGGAGTTCACCTTCTTATTATCTTCTCAAGGATCCCAAATTTATAGGCTCGATGTCCTTTAATTATGGCTAGAAACCGAATATGAGTGAGTACATCCCATGTTCATCTTTATGGGTCTGGGTTACCTCACTCAGAATAGTGTTTTCTATTTCCATCCATTTGCCTGCAAAATTCAAGATGTCATTGTTTTTTACCGCTGAGTAGTATTCTAGCATGTATATATTCCACAGTTTCTTCATCCATTCTTCCACTGAAGGGCATCTAGGTTGTTTCCAGGATCTGGCTATTACAAATAATGCTGCTATGAACATAGATGAGCATATGCTTTTGTTGTATGATTGGGCATCTCTTGGGTAGATTCCCAATAGTGGAATTTCTGGGTCAAACTTTGAAATTTTAAAATGACAGATTGGTTCAGAAATAATTATATAGTTTGTAAAATGTTGTTAAACTATCTGTATATACTATAACATAGTAAGTACTATATAAACATTTTTGCTTTTTTTTACATTTGTCTTTTTCTTGCTTGCATTTGCCTTTTTTACTAATCATATGATTATATCTTACATAATCATTAGTAAACAGATTGTTATAACCCCTAAAAAATTAACTATAAAATTGTAGGCAGCTATGACAGGCATGTTCTCATTTTCTCTTTATTCCTTGTATGTTTTCTTTCCTGGAAATTCTATGTGAATTATGGTTCTGTACAGCACAGCAGACTTGTCATGAGATGCTGTTTCCAGAGAGACTATTCACCATGTTCATATGGTGACACAAGCCCAGCCTGTCTGGCCTATCACTTTTCAGTTCCCTAAAACCTCAATTAGACAATATACTAAGAATTTATGAAGATGCCTTTAAAATTTGTAGTCTCCTCATTTCATGGAGAAAAACACAGAGCAGTGGGATATTTTGCTTTGTCTGTACATTATCACAAGAGAAAGTAGGCAACAGTTCAGAAAACTGTGAGTCAAGACAAGATAAATATGCTGCTACAACCCCAGGCTATCAATAAATTCTAACAATCCAGAGGAATTATGTCTGCGACGCAAGCCATTGTGTTTATCTTTTGCAATCGGCCATCAATCGTGTCTAATAACAATATAACTTTTCTTCAAATAGGGCAGCTGTGTGGTTCTATGAATGATGAAAATCCACAGGGCTTCTAGGAAGCCAGTCCATTCCAATAGCAACTGATCCTTTTACTTCTTTGAGTCTTCTGGATTCTTGGTTTCCTCTGTATAACTAAGATATTAGTTCTGCTCATTCTAGCAATCTTTTTTTTTTAACTTTTCAAATTATATTTTCTTGCTTTGGCATTGGAACCATTATGAGCACAAATACTCTGCACAACAAAATGTTAATTTTGTTGTAGTGATAAGCAAGATAATTTTGGTCATGAGAAAAAGAAAGCAAACTAGATTTGGCAGAAATTAAAGTAGTCCCGATTCAGCAGTAACCTTACACAAAATCTAGATTCCTTTGTAATCAAGTCAGACAAACTAGATTTGAGTATAATTAGATAAGCATAATTAAATTCTCCATCTCTTAGGGAACATCAAGATGCACATATAGAGCGTTTATTATTTTCTCCTGGGTCCTCAGTCATAGCAATGAAAATCTATACCCAAGAATTCAGGCGGGTCTGCCACTTAAGAGGCAGCTTTCTACTTTGCTGGAAGCTAATTGCAAAGTTTAACAAAACATGTGTACAAAATTTTCTACTATTGATTCTGTGATTCATCCGAAATTTTATGATGTAGTCATTTATATTATAACTATAATTCAAAGTTCCATAATAGGGAAATATACTATATTTATTGTTCATACTTTATCCTGGAGAGCAATAGTATTTTCCTGCTACATTTCAGGCAAAACCAATCAAATTTGATCAAACATGGCTACTCACTGTAACACATTTCATGGTTGCCTTTGAAAAGGTTATTCTTTTCGTGTTCCCATCCCTCTCCCTAAAGCACTAATGCAACCCATTGTACTACAGAAGCTTCTGATTCTGTTTCATTTTCACTAAAAGTATTGTTTCTTCCAGCCCTTATATTTCAAATGGCAACTTGGTAGTAAATTAGAAATATATTCATATATAATTATAAAATATGTTCTAGGTCTCTGGACTATCTGATCTCTTATTCCCAGCTATCTAGTTTGGTTATTGTCCTCTCAAGGACTGATCTTTTCTAAAAAGGAAAGAGACTGGAACATGGAGACAGGTTGGGGGGCTGGAAGGACTAGAGGGAAGAGAAACTGTGTTTGGGATATATCAAAAGAAAATAGATTCTTGACTCATAAAATATATCTCAACCACAGTTTCCCTTTTCTCCTCAAACTGCACATTTTGTATTTTTCCATGCTCAACTTGCTCCTTTTCATAATAGATTGGCATAAGTGTGCCACTAATAACCAAGCAACACAGTCACTACTAGGCTATCTGAAAATTTCCTAGACCAAAACTGTTAATTCATAATTCTTCAATTTAGCCCTAGGTAAATTGTTTTTGGTTTTCTGTACAAGGGAAGAAAGCAGCCACATCCTTGGTCAAAATATTACAATAGTATCTCTAGGCCTTCTACTCTGAAAACTCTTGAAATGGGTTCTCATGTTTCAAATTCCACCCTCATCATGGATGGGGAAAGCCCAGGCGGCTCAACCTTACAAAGAATTGCAGACTACGATGGAATGGTGAGAGCAGGAGAAACAGTCTCACCCATGAAGAAGACACCGATTGGTTATCCAGCACCAAATGGTCAGCTCGGAAAACATGCAAATAACATTCTAGACTCAGCAGATTGTATTTATGTACTTAGGAAGATATATGTGCACATATGCTTATAATAAAAAAAAAGGCGTCGATGGATTTGAAAAAAAGCAAAGAGGGACACGTGAGAGCTTGTAAGGAGGACAGGGAAATGGGAAATGATACAATTATGTTATTATCTCAAAAAATTAAAGAAAATGACGTTCTCAAAAAAAAAAAAACAAATTCCACCCTCAGCACCATTACCTTCAATGCTCCTATTGTGATGGCCCATTATACTTCACTTAAAGCCTTCAAATGCTTTTCTAGTCCAAAGTCCCAAGGGTTTCTTCCAAATAAAACCATGGTTGGTCTCTCACAACAATTCCTACTTCTGGCACCACCTTCTGTTTTGGTTAAGATATTATTGCTCTGAATAGACAACATGATCACAGAATTTCTTATAATGGAAAATATTTAATTGTGACCTGCTTACAATTCAGAGGTTTGGTCCATTATTTTCATGTTGGGAAACAGCAGCACACAGATAGACATGGTGCTGTAGACGTAGGTAATATTTCTACAACTGGATAAGCAGGGAGCAGGAAGAGAGTGAAACTGGAATGCCCTACGAGTTTATGAGGAACATTTTCATTCAAAAGAGCATAATAATTATCATGTGCATTTTGAATGTTGCTGAGATCTCCCTTAATTGTTATGGTAAAGCTGTGTGATTCAGGATCCACTTGAGATGGATACTCTACAAGCTGGTAGTTTGGGGAAAACATATCTAAAAGCCTTCATACTTATGTCAAGCGGATTCTTGACTACATACATATCTTTGTATTGCTCATCATATATTTGCTACTAAAACAAAGGAGATTATCTTCATATTTTTAGTTGTATTCACAGCAAAATATGAAAGATATGTATTATTTCATATCTTTGTGGCAAATAAGAGTACTTTTAATTTACACAATCCTTTCTTTTATATCTAATATGATTACTTGTCAAACATATCACTAAAATTGTATTTTTTACTTTTATATATATCACTTTGTTCTGCCAAGGAAATTTGGTGGTATATAGAATTTTTGCAATCAGCTAACAAACAAAGACATGAATAATTTTCAGTTTTTATCATATAAGGAACATTAAGGTGATAGAAGGGATGCGTAGAGTCTAAAAAACATCTACAAATGAGATGTATCAGGTTATTAGTAGCTTTTTTTCAGATACAACTACATCATTTCTTTTTATTTACTTTTTATTTTTAATCCTCAACAAGGAATATAGAACACAAATATATTGCATGGTTTGACCCCTCATTAGAATGAGAAACTTTGTCTTTTTCTAACAAATGCACTTATTTAGCCCCATTATCTAGAGACTGGTAACGACTGAAACAGCCTACCTCAAAGCAAGCCATTAATAAAGATTTTTGTGTTTTGTATTTAATACAAAACAAAATCACTTGATTTTACAAATACATATGGACATATTGATTATAATTCAGAAATCGTCATTCATAATTTGAATAGCCAGCATGGTTAAGGCATTACCATCAACAGGTTATTGTTATCCAAATATCAAGTGTATAAATGACAGGCTGCAGAACTGTAGTTTTTCCTAATCACTTAAGCACTTGATTTTAATTGGAAAATTGGAAATAGATAAGCTCTAACTAAAAATCACACTAATACAAAGGTTTCTCATGGAGTTACCTCGCCCTGTCCCCCTTTATAAATGTGAAGCAAATCACTGCAAAATGCCACTGGCATTCCTCTAAGGCTAACACTGTAATTACGCATCGGAACACAGAAAAGTTCAGATGTTTCTAGGAATAGATAATTGGGTAGAAAATAATAGAGGGGAAATGAAGACAGTTAAACCATTGGTACCAATATCAGAATTTATTTTTTAAAACTCTTTTGAGAAATATAGTGTATGTCAGTAAGATTCGTAGTTCATAGAGAGGAAGGAAAATGATATTGGATGAGCAGAGAACAAAAAAGTTTGTGGCAGGAGCTAACCTCTGGCCTTCCAGGTTCTGATAAACATTTAGACTCTATCTTATTACAAGTCAAATATGTTTTAATAAAAGATTACAATGATAGAGACCACTAAAGTCTTCGTGAATGTTTGTTTACACAGGCATATGCATTATCACATATATCTGAGGTTACATTTTTTGTAGAAATCTGAATTGAAAGTTAGGTGTTTTCTTTTATTGCTGTATACTTTATCAACTAAGGTTACATGTCTTGCTGAACTCATAGATCAGTGGTGGTGGCTACTTGGATATTCTAAAATTAGCTTGCCTGCTCTGGGTATCTCCTTTGTATTTTGGGGATCTCTCTAAAGCAATAGCACCAAAAGAGCATACATATTTAAATGCAATATTTGTAAGAATTATGCAATACGATCAAAGTAGTTCAATAACAGTTGCCAAACAATGGTGTGAGTTAACTCAGAAGAATAAAGCCAACTGAATAATAATAAGATACTCTTCCTTGTTTCATGACCTTTTGTTATCTAGGCTGTCATCAGAAGGTTCTACCCACATTTCTTTTACATTTTCCAACTTTGTGGCATATAAACTAAAGGTGTGTGTTACCATAATCTGGTCTATAAGGCTGACCAGTGGGACTGTTTTAGTCTCAGATTTTCAGGCAGTCTTTAATTATTTAAAAAAAAATCGAAATGCCACTACAATATTCTCTGTGAATAATGAGACTTTGACTTCTTCCTTTTAAACTTGGATTGCTTGATCTCCTTTAGTTAGAACTTCAAGTACTATATTTAATAGATATACAGAGAGTGGACAGCCTTGTCTTGTTCTTGATTGCAGTGGAATTGCTTTGAGTTTCTCTCCATTAAATTTGATGTTGTCCATAGACTTGATTTAAATTACCTTTATTGTCTTCAAATGTCTCTTGTATCCCTAATCTCTTTAAGACTTTACAATGAATAGATGTTGAATTTTGTCAGAGACTTTTTCAGCAAGTGTCTAATGAGATAATGTGTGTGTGTGTGTGTGTGTGTGTGTGTATGCTTATGCGTTTCTTTCATGAAGCCTACTTGATCATGGTGGTTGATTTTTTTGATGTGTTCTTGAATTCAATTTGTCAGTATTTTATTGAGTGTTTTTGCATCAATGTTCATGGGGGAAATAGGTCTATAATTCTCTTTCTTTGTTAAATCGTTGTATAGCTTGATTATCAGGGGTACTGTGACCTTATAAAATGAACTGGGCATTGTTTGTCCTTTGTCTATTTTGTGGAATAAATTGAGGAATATTAGTATTAGCTCTTCTTTGAAAGTTGGTAGAATTCTGTGTACCCAGACTTGTTTGGTTTAGAAACTTTTAATGACTTCATGTCTTTCCTTAGGGGTTATAGATATATTTAATTTGTTTATTTTATCTTGTTTTAACTTTGTTAAGTATTTTAGATTTCCAGCTATGTGTAGAACCAATTTTGAAGCATGATATAATGATTCTTTAAATTTACTGTGTCTGTTTTTATGCCCTCCTTTTCCTGCCTGATTTGTTGTTCATTTATATTTTCTATCTCTGTTTGTTGGTTAGTTTGGATAAGTTTTGACTATCTTGTTGATTTTCTCAAATAACCATCTTTTTCTTTCATTGATTCTTCACAGTGATCCTTTGTTACAATGTTCTTGATTTCAGCTCTCAATTTGATTACTTCATAACATATACCTCTTGAGTGAATTTGTTTCACTTTGCTCTAGAGCTTTCAAGAGCTTTTTAAGTTGCTAGTTTGAGATTGCTCCAATTTCTTTATGAAGGCACTTAGTTCTATGAGCTTTTCTCTTAGCATCAACTTCCTTATTTCCCAGAAGCATGTTATGTTGTGAATTCATTTCCTCTGAATTCTTAAAAAGTCTTTAAATTTCTTTATTTCTGCCTTGAAACAATAGTTATTCAGTAGGAAGTCATTCAGTTTCCCTTGTTTTGTAGACTTTCTGTTGTTGAAATCCTGCTTTTCTCCACAGTGGTCTAATAGGAAACAGGGTCATTTCAATTTTCTTGTCTTTTTTGAGGTTTTCTTTTTCAACAAGTATGTGTTTAATTTTGTAGATATACCATGATGTGCTAAGAAGAAATTGTATTCTTTTTCTTTGGGAAAAATGTTTTTTGACATATGTTAGAGGTCCATTTGAATTTGAATCATAATACCTCTTAGCTCCCTTATTTCTATGTTTAGTTTCTGTCTGGCAACCTCTCCATTGGTAATAGTAGGTTATTGAACTGCCGCTCATTTAATATGTGAGATTAATTGTTTGATTTAAGCTTTAGTAATGTTTCTGTTACAAGTGTGAGTACCCATGTGTTTGGAGCATAGATATTAAGAATTGATATGTTATCTTGGTGAAGTTTTCCTTTGAATAATATGAAATGTCATTCTCCATCTGCTTTGCTTAATTTTGATTTGAACTCTATTTTAGTAGATATTATGATAGCTATACCAGATTACTTCTTAGGTCTATTTCATTTGAAAGTATTTTTCAACCCTTTACTCTGAAGTAATATCTATCTTTGATGCTGAGGTTTACTACTTTGTGTATAGCAGAAGAATGGATCCTGTTTCCATTCTACTAGCATGTGTCTTTTTTACTGGGGAATTGAGTCCATTGATATTAAAATATAACAATGAGTGATGATTGGTAATTATTGTTATTTTGTTGTGGTGATCTTGGTAGCATGGTGGTGTGTGTGGGTGTGTGTGGGTGTGTGGGTGTGTGGGTGTGTGGGTGTGGGTGTGCCTGTGTATATGTGCCCATTTTTTGAATTTGCCTGAGTGAGATGGATTGTATGTTGCATGTGTTTTCATGGGTGTAGTTAACATGCTTGGAGTGGAGTTTTCCTTCTAGTACCTTCTACATGGGTAGATTTTATGATAGATATTGTTTAAATTTGAGTTGCCATGAAATTTCTTTTTTCCATCTATGCTGATTTAAAGTTTTGCTGGGAATAGCTGTCTGGGCTTGCACCCTTCTTTTCTTGAAGTTTGAAAGGTATCTCTTGAGGTCCTTCTGGCTTTTAGAGTGTCCATTGAGAGGTCGGGTGTAATTCTAATAGGTCTGCCTTATATGTCATTTGACATTATTCCCTTTCAGCATTTAATATTATTTTTTGAGCTGTACGTTTAGTGCTTTTCTAATTATGTGGAGAGAGCCCTTTCTTTTCTGGTCCAATCTATTTGTTGTTCTATTTGCATGTTCTTCTTCAAGGTAAGAAATTTTTTTGATTATTTTGGTAAATATTTTTCTGGGGTTTTGAGCTGGATTCTTCTCCTTCCTCTGTTATTATTATTTTTCACTTTGGTATTTTCATATTGTCTCAGATTTCCTGAAATGCTTTGTGCTAGGAAGTTTTTTTATATTTTATATTTCTTTGAGCAATTGAATCTTATTGCTTTTATTGTATCTCCAGTACTAGAGATTCTCTCTTCCACCTCTTGTATTTTATTGATGATGTTTGCATATGTAGATATGTAGTTACTGCTTGCATACCTAGATTTTCTTTTTTACAGATTATCTTTTTTATTACTTTATAAATAATACCAATCAAAATTTCCACGTCATCCCCTCCTTCCAGTTCCCTCCCACTTTCCCATTCCCCCTCCAGTCCTAAGAGAGGGCAGCATACACTGCCGTATACCTAGATTTTCCATTTCTAGATTTCCCTTAATTAATGTTTTCTTTATTGCTTCTTTTTCCATTTTCAGATCTTTAACAATTTCTGTCATCAGTTTGCTTTTTCCTAGCTTTCTTGGCATTCTTTAGGATTTTTTTTTAATTTCCTCCAATTTTTATTTCTCTTTGCCTTTGTGTCTTAATCGGAGTTTTTCATTTCATCTTTTAGGTCCTCTCCATTTTGGTTTCAAGGTCTTTTTTTCATTGTTGTTGTTCTTTGGTCGTGTTGCCATATTGAGGTCTTGTTGTAGGAAACTGAAGCTCTGGTCCTGCCATATTGCCCTGGCTGTGGATAATTGCATTCTTACACTGGAGTTTGGTCATGTGGGTTTAGGATGATTGAAGGTGTAGATGCTGATTTCTGTGTTTGGCTTTGTTGGATGGCCGCTTTGTTCATTGGTTTCTGTGTTCTCTTTGGTCTTCTGGTCTATGTAGCCTGGATGTCTGGTACCAGATCAGTCTTCAGATCATGTTGGGAGTCTCTGTCCAAGTTAGGGACTGGGCTTCTGGCGACTCACTTAGGCTTTGCTGCAGTAGTGGGTCTCTGCCAGAGTTGGAGAGTGGGATATCGTGATGGGGAAAGGAAAGGCTATTGGAGGCACTTACTGAGTGGAGAATGTCTGTGGCCATGGTTGCAGCTGTGCACTCTTGACAAGCAAGGAGAGTCTGCCTGAGTTCTGTTTTTCTTACTTGCTTGGCCTGCACCTATTTTCAAACTGTTGCGTTCTGCACAAGTTCTGATTGGCATGTCCTGCACCTGGGCAGCAGAAGTCCAAATGAGTTTTGGTCAGGGCTATGATAGTTAAGTGGTTAGTGTGGAAGTGGGGCACAGTGGAATGAATGTATCTTTTGTAACTGAATTTAGGAAGTGGGACAATTCCTTGGACCTGAGGGTCACACCTCTCCTTTTTTTTGGTTTATTTTTTTTTTTTTTATATTTAAAATTTCAATCTCCTCCCCTCTTCCTCCCCCTTCCCTCCCCTCCCCTTCACCCAGGATTGGGACTGATGGAACAGGCGACCAAACCGGACTCTCTGAATGTGGCCAACGGTGGGGGTGGGGGCTGACTGAGAAGCCAAGGACAAAGGCGCTGAGCTTTGACTCTTCTGCATGGACAGGCTCTGTGGGAGCCTTCTCAGCTTGGTTGATCACCTTCTTGGACATGGGGGGAGTTGGGAGGACCTTGGTCTTAACACCTCTCCTTTTGATTCGCATGGCCTGCACCTGTTCTTCAGAATAACATGGCCTGCACCTGGGTATCAGAATTCTACCTGAGTTAGGGCACGGGGGTAGGAGAAGGTGATATGACAGGATAGGCAGGAAGTGGAATGGATCTTTGGGAACCGAATCTAGGAAATGGGCAATTGTGAGCCAAGATATTTTATTAATTATACATTTTCAAAGTTTCGTCAAGCAAGTTGTTTTCTGTGGTGATTTTTAAGAAATACTTTACATTGATAATTACATGTTTATATTTTTACTTTTAAAAGATGATGTACCCATCTTGACAATCCATCCTTTCCCACTGGAGCAAAAGGCACAATCACCCAGATTACTTTAAGAATATTTAATATTTTTGCATATATTTGTTGTTTGTATGCATATGTCTGTGAATGAAAATGTCTAAAATGACTAGAGAAATAGATCCTCATGAAGACTTGATTTACAAGGGGCTAGTTTTCAGCTTTTTTTACTGACAAACTCAAAGAAGATCCAGCTCTATTTTTGCCAATAATTTTAAAATAGATAAATTAATATAGGTAAACATGAATTTTCTGTTATTCTATTATTAAATATTTAAATTTAAACTTAGATATTACTTATGGTAAGCTATTTAAATATTACTGACAAATAAATAGTTGTTAAGTACCTAGTTACAAAGCTACAAAGGTATAAAAAGCCATTGATACCAGAATCCCATTTTTAGCTTTTATTTATTTTTTTATGAATTTCTATTTTTTTACTCACATACAAAAAATTACAGTTAAACATCTATTTGTCTGATATTTGATTATGTTTAGTCAATAATTACAGAAACACAGTGTGCATAAGTTTAGCTAATGTGATAGAGCACTCACCACAACAGCTTCATCTTAGATGCCTAAGTCACTAGAGGCTAATCAGTCTCAGGAAATAACTTTTCCCTGGATTTATTTATTCAAATAGTAGTGAGTAGTTGTACAATTTTGCTTTTGTTTCAACTGTAAATTACTTGCTTGTTTATATGGTGTTAATCTGAGTGGCAATTGTCCTTTCACGTTTTGGACATTTACTTTCTATCTGTAACTCATTAATGAAACAGCCATCTAACCAAACAAATATAGAAAAGGAGAGTGATAAGGGTGAATAAGGATAAACAGTTCTTAAGAATAGCCGGGCGGTGGTGGCGCACGCCTTTAATCCCAGCACTCGGGAGGCAGAGGTAGGCGGATCTCTGTGAGTTCGAGACCAGCCTGGTCTACAAGAGCTAGCTCCAGGACAGGCTCTAAAAAGCTGCAGAGAAACCCTGTCTCGAAAAAACAAAACAAAACAAAACAAAACAAAAAAAAGAATAGATCTAGGTGGAAAGAAAAATTGAAAAAACAGAAGCAAAATATGATGGGACTGTATTTATGTTCTTGCAACAAAGTGATTTACAAATGTGAATGAATAAATGATCTGGTTTGCTCTCTTCTGTCTCACTCTTTCCCTGAACCTCTCTCCCTCTTCTCTCTCTTTCTCTTCTCTCTCTCTCTTTCTTCCTCTCCTGTTTCTTTTTCTCTCTCAAGTTGTAAAGTTTCTTATCTTCCTTTTTAGGTTTTATATTCAAAACAAATTTAGAAACATTTATGGAGAAACATAACAAACTTCATATTCTATAAGATGTTACTAGTTGCCGGGCGGTGGTGGCGCACGCCTTTAATCCCAGCACTCGGGAGGCAGAGGCAGGCGGATCTCTGTGAGTTCGAGACCAGCCTGGTCTACAAGAGCTAGTTCCAGGACAGGCTCCAAAAAAAACAAAAAGATGTTACTAGTTGTAAATGTAGTAGAGAATTAGTTACAAGGAGGAAAGTTTCAAAAGAGTCAATTCCCAGTGTTTAGTGACAGAGCATCAGAACTAATGTGGAGTGGAGGTATTACTTAACTCTAGAGGTGAGGCTAAAGATTATTCTAAAATTGTATAATTCATGACACCCATGTCCATAAAAATGAAAAGTATCTAGCCTAAAGATAGAATAGTACAAAGGCAAAGAAACCATGCTAAGAGTCTGGTCAATCCAGGGATGAGAAAGCTACTCTAATCAAGATATTTTGGGAGTCATGAACAGATGAATGACGTGAGACATATGCCAGGAAAGAGACTAGTTACAAACTGAAAATCCAATCACTGAACTTTGACTAAGACAAGGAAAACTTAGGGTTGTAGTTTCTAAAACTAATTCTAAAAGCACTGGATTGTACAAAGAGTTCTCCAATTATGCCAGAGATGTACCTGAGTGGCATCTCTTGCTAGTTCATCTATAGAGGTATATATAACCAGCTGTAATTATATATTTTCATATATATTATACATACAGATGCATGGCTGTGGTACATAAAAAGGAATTTCCTCTGTGGTGTGGTATCACCTAAGGTGTGTTGGGTTCTGGGATATTTTCCAGGTAACTGAGTATACCATAAGTATGGTGCCTTTTTTAAAAAATATTGTTTTTAAAAAATTAAAAAAAAGAGATGAATGACACATCTGTGTTTTCCACTTTGCTGATGACTCTTTCTGTTGGAGAGTGCAGATGTTATTTCCTTCTTTCTCTTATCTAGGTAGGCCTTTCTCAATAAATCTACTAATCACTGACAAATGGCAGTTATATAATCTACCACAGATGGCATTTTATGTGATGCATCCATCAAGTTCCAAACTATGTCTGCTTCTTTCTTGAGCATGAGGTCTGCAAACCTTTTAGGTACAATTGAAAAATATTGCAACTATCCACCCTGAAATATAGCCAGTCTAGAAGAGCTAAATCGTGGCATTTAGGTTTCTGTGTTGGAGAAATATCTCTGCTCTGTACTTCTTTATTGATGACAATATATTTCCTTTGGCTGTTATTCACAAATGACACATTGACAAAGCTGAAGAAGAAATAGAAATACCTGGCATGAGTAAAATCTTCCATTTTTCCTATTGATAATCCTTATTTTAATAGCTTCTGTATGATATCTGAAAATATAAATATTGCTCCTATTGTATTTATAACATTTGAAGTCAAGTGTGACTGAGGTATAAAATTGATTTTTTTCTAAATTAAAATTATGGTTTATCTAAACTGTAGACAATTAGTTCAATCTAAAATATGCAGTCAAAGTTCCCTTTTCCACAACATATGAAGTACCCCAGATTAAAGATAGTGGTTAATGATGTGGATTCCCCACTGTATTCTGTGAATACCATTGATTAATACAAAATCTGTCTTGAGTCTGTGATAGGATAGAGCAGAACTAGGTGGAGAAACCCAAACTGAATGCTGGAGGAAGAAGGTGGAGTTAGAGAGAAGCCATGGAGCCTCTGGAGATAGACACTGGGCACTTTACCAAGTAAACCACAGCCACGTGGCAATACACAGATTACTAGAAATGGTTTAATTAATATAAGAGTTAGCCAATAAGAAGCTAGAACTAATGGTCCAAGAAGTGATTTAATTAATACAGTTTCTGTATGCTTCTTTTGAGTCTAACCTAGCCACACTTCCAGGAACCAACAAGTGGCCTTCTCCAACAGATTGGAAAGCCAATGTGGGTAACTACATGCACATAAGAACCTAAAAGCTTAAATAGTAATCCTAGACCCAAAAGAACAGAGTGAAGCAGGGTTTGGTAGCAGCACTTTCTTGGATGGGCTCTGTTTGCTAGAAGCAAGCAGAGGCATGGCTCCTTTAAGAGAGGTTTTCAGATTCAGCCATAACAGAAAAAAAAAGCCTCTTGGTTTTAAAAGGTGGTGTCCTGGATTGTACTGCCAGTGCAAATTTTGGCTCTTTCTGGAGACTGAGCATTTGGATTGGTTTTGTGAGAAGTGTTTTGTGGCTTGCTTGATGACAATATGGACCAGCTGTGTGCCTGGAAGTGGGGCCCTGTGCATGGCTCTCAGAGGCACAAGCAGCTCTGCCATGTTGGAATGGGCAAAGCAAGCAGGCAGCATAGTGATTCTCCTAGCAATGGCACAGCTTAGATTCTTAAGCACTGGAGAATATAACAATGAAATATCCCCAATGATATATTGTTATGTCTGTAGATCAGAATATTGCTCAACCTCCATCTGAGAAGGCTCTGCTTACAGTATATGGTTATTAGATACACAAATGGATAATGTGAAGAGTATGAGAGACTGGCACACCCAGCCTTAAAATAGGATGTCTTCAGCAAACACTTTCAAAGTTCAGAGATCTATGTTGAACATAAGGTAGAAAAACTGTAAGATGCAGAGATGGTAGATGACTCCAAGAATTGTCTTCTAGACAAAAGAGATATGATAGGCATATGAATTTAGGGACCGTGAAAGCATAGTCAGGACTACACAAGTTCATCAGAGAGAACAATTACTTCTTTTGGTGTGATTTGCTAAGATATAATCTAAAAATATAAGTAACATTTTTTTTCATAAAATATATTTTGGTCATGTTGTTAATAAAATATTAAAAACAAACAAAAAAGGGATATTTAATACTGTTAAACATAGGTGATAAAAGAGAATGTTGATCAAAGAATATTATAAAATTATTAAAGACCCAACAGAATGAAAATGCAATATCTATTCATTAATTACATATATCATATATCACATGAGTAAATTATGAAACATCCATTCCTATATGTTAAAAAATATTGATGTATTAATAAGTAGATTTATGTGTATGTCTAACTTGAGGAAAAGAGTTGACAGTAGTGAGTTCATAAAAACCCTATAGTTTTGAAGTAAAAAAAGTAGACAGTACATAGGATGTTTCTTTAAAAATACAAAATGCTCCGTTGTTTGTGATGCATTGCAGTATTCATTTGGGGTATTTATTGTTAACATCAAGCACAAAGTAAGTTTTATTTTCCTAATAAATTAAATTTTAAAGGAGAAATCCAAATAACAATTTATTGAAAAAATAATAGTTATCACTGTATTGCATTGATGATTGATTTATGCATTGCATTTTATATCCTAGGCATACGATATGTACTTTGGAAAATGAGGAAAGATGTACTCACTTTATTACTAAATTTGCTTTTAATAATAATATACATACATATATATGTGTGCATATGTCTATGTGTATACAATTTTCATTACTTTTATTAATAAAATTTATAACCTAATACTACCTAAATATCTAATCTAATAATTTACCGAAGATCAAACAAGAATTTCTAAACTGATAAAGTGGGATTTGAATTCAAGTTTGATGGTAAAGGTACTCTAAGTTTTCTACTTACATTGAAATTTTCTATAAGATGCTATCTCATTATCAAAAAGGCATATATTCTTACACACACACACACACACACACACACAGACACCCTTTCTTTTCAAAGGCAGTATACCAAATCATGAACTATGATAAAATGTTAAAATGAAATATTGTTTTATTCCTTCCATGCTACATTGCTGGGGACATTATGACTAACAATGCTGGACAGGATTATAAATCATACATGGAGATTAGCTAAGGCTCGCCAATCATTCACTGTCTGAGAGCACTCTCTTGACTGAGGATAAGATCTAAGTAACACGACTTACAGCACTATTATATAGATGTATAAAGTACCACATTACCATAGCGAATAAGGCAGATGGCAGATGTCCCCAGTTATGCATGATGACATTAACATGACAAACTCCATATCAGTACCACAACTCATCTAAAATTCTATTACTTCATTATTGATTAATTGCTTCAACTTTAGATTTACTTGAGATGAACTTGACTTATATGCATACTTTGTCTTTTTATTCAAGAGTGTCCTACCTGTCAAAAAGAAGCAATCTGGTGATTTTGTTACAATAAATAGAAAATGCAGAGTCTCACATTTGCCCTTGTTACAAACAACACACATGCAACACTGTTTCCATCCAAACAAACACAAATGACACATGCAACAAGAATGGCTTAAGTGATTTCTCTGTGATTACAACTATGGGAAAACATTTTTTCATTTATTGATTTCATTCAAACAAAATTTAACAGAGAAGAAATACTATACCCTATATTAGATAATGAGGTTGAAAATATCAAATTTGAGTAATAAAGTAGACTTGAAGGATTAATATTCTGTTGATTTATTTTATTAAACTGAGTTAAGATATTATTATTTGATTTTATAGTTAAGATAAAACAGATATACAAAATTTTCTGTAGTCTCTGAAGCTTTAGGTTTCCTTATTCAAAAGTAGACATTACATGTTCTCAAATATTTTATGAAAATAGCTATTTATTTTTTTCTGTTTACTTATAAGCTATTGGTATCAACACTGACTTGAATATGTAGAAACAGATATTAAGGCTATGTTTCTGTACAAATTTCTAAAATTGTTAGAACAGGAAAACAATAAAATTTAGAATGACATATTTATATTTCATATGTTGAATGCTCATAGTTATCCATAATTTATCAACAAAGAAATGTATAAGTTTTAATTTATTACTCTGAAAATACCTCAACTCTTTTGTTGTTTGTGATATTGGTTACCTATGTGTCATCATCACCAAAGTTCCTAATACCTGTGAATTAAGGGTGGAAAAATCCATTTTGGTCAAAGATTCCAAGGTATTGGAACATCATAACTTCTTTTTTTCCGTGTCCTTCAACACAGCATCATAACTGTTTTGTGTGAAAGGCAACTCTCTCCAGATTGTGAGGAACAAAACACACACAGTATAAGAAATGTCCATGGACTCTATCATAACAAGTAAAATCCAGGTTTTTCACTGCATAATCAGTTTAACACAGTCACAATTCAGGATGCAGATTACTTTTCTTATATTGTTTTAATCCTCTTAAATCTCAAACAGTCTGGTGATCAATGTTCACATATATTCTCTACAGTTTTCATTATTTTCTCTAAAAATTTTGCAACTATTTTGTGATATGAGCCCAATTCTACATTTGCTATACTTACTCGCTCCTCTGCAAACTTAAGCCACTTTCTCCCATTTTCCCATCCCTCTTGCATATTGTTCCATGAAACATAGATGTTGACATTGTGTTAGAGAAGGAATGGATCAATTGTGGATGGGTAACCCATGTTCATTTGAACTTTGTTGCCTCCCAGAATTTGAAGGGAAGTCATTATTGCTAAAGAAATTACACACTAATGACACAGGGCTTGAAGGTGTAGCAAAATTAATATAGAAGCCTCTCCCTGATGACTAGGTCTCATAGTATCTGAAAGTGCTATGTAAGTTTTAAAGGGAGAAAAAGAAAATAGTTAGAAATCTTTTTTTAACTTTTCTTTTTTTTTTTTTTTTTTTTTGAGACTGCCCTGGAACTAGCTCTTGTAGACCAGGCTGGCCTCGAACTCACAGAGATCCGCCTGCCTCTGCCTCCCGAGTGCTGGGATTAAAGGCGTGTGCCACCACCGCCCGGCTTTTTTTTTTTTTTAATTTATTTATTTATTATGTACACAATATTCTGTTTTGCGTGTATGCCTGCAGGCCAGAAGAGGTTACCAGACCTCATTACAGATGGTTGTGAGCCACCATGTGGTTGCTGGGAATTGAACTCAGGACCCTTGGAAGAGCAGGCAATGCTCTTAACCGCTGAGCCATCTCTTCAGCCCCCCCCCCCATTTTTTTTTTTTTTTTTTTTTTTTTGGTTTTTCGAGACAGGGTTTCTCTGTGGCTTTGGAGCCTGTCCTGGAACTAGCTCTTGTAGACCAGGCTGGTCTCGAACTCACAGAGATCCGCCTGCCTCTGCCTCCCGAGTGCTGGGATTAAAGGCGTGCGCCACCACCGCCCGGCCCCCTTTTTTAACTTTTCAATATTTTTTTTCTTCTTAAAAAATGGTTTGTATATTTTATGTTTTTTTCTCATTTTTTTATTAAAATTTTCCATCTCCTCACCTCCTCCTCCCCCTTCCCTCCCCTCCCTTCCACCCATACCCCAACTCCCTCCCTCTCCAAGCCAAAGAGCCATCAGGGTTCCCTTCACTATGTTAAGTACAAGGTCCTCCCAACTCCCCCTAAGTCCGGGAAGGTGAGCAACCAAACTGACAAGGCTCACAGTGAGCCCATCCATGCTATAGAGTTCAAGCTCATCGCCATTGTCCTTGGTTTCTCAGTCCTCCTCCAACATCAGCCACATTCAGAGAGTCCGGTTTGGTCCCCTGTTCCATCAGTCCCATTCCAACTGGACTTGGTGGTCTCCCGTTAGATCTGTCCCACCGTCTCAATGGGTAAACGCACTCCTCAAGGTCCTGACTTCCTTGCTCATAATCTCCCTCCTTTTGCTCCTCATCAGGACCTTGGGAGCTCAGTCTGGTGCTCCTATGTGGGGCTCTGTCATTTTCTCCATCCAACGCCAGGTGAAGGTTCTATGGTGATTGGGATATAGGAAGGGTGGATATGGGAACAAGGAATTATATATCTTAATTAAGGGAGCCATTCTAGGGTTGGCAGAGACTTGACTCTAGAGGGGTTCCCAGGTGTCCAGGAAGACGCCCCCAGCTAGTTCCTTGGACAGCTGAGGAGAGGGTGCCAGAAATGTCCAGATTCTATTGCCATACTCATGAATATCTTGCATATCACCATAGAACTTTTCAATATTTTTTATTAAAAATTTCCACCTCCTCCCCGCCTCCCACTTACCCCCCTCCCCCCTCCACTCCCCCTCCCTCTCCTGTCCATAGAGCAGTAAGGGTTCCCTGCCCTGTGGGAACTCCAAGCTCCCCGCCCCCCATCCAGGTCTAGGGAGGTGAGCATCCAAACAGGTCAGGCCCCACCAAAGCCAGTATGCATAGTAGGATCCAAATCCAGTGTCATTGTCCTTGGCTTCTCAGCAGCCATCATTGACCACCATGTTCAGCGAGACCGGTTTTATCTCATGCCTTTTCAGTCCCAGTCCAGCTGGGCTTGGTAAGCTCCGAATAGATCAGCCCCACCATCTCAGTGGAAGGGAGCACTCCTCGCAGTCCAGACTTCCTTGCTCATGTTTTCTCTCCTTCTCCTCCTCATTTGGACCTTGGGCGCTCAGTCCGGTGCACCAATGTGTGGCTCTGTCTCTATCTCCATCCATCGCCAGATGAAGGTTCCCTCATGGTCCTGACTTTCTTTCTCATGTTCTCCCTCCTTCTGCTCCTCCTCAGGACCTTGGGAGCTCAGTTCGGTGCTCCAATGTGGGGTTCTGTCTCTATCTCCATCCATCACCAGATGAAGGTTCTATGGTGATATGCAAGATAATCATCAGTATGGCTATAGAATCTGACCTTTTCCGACTCCCTCTCCTCAGCTGCCCATGGAACTAGCTGGCAGCATCTCACTGGATACCTGGGAACCCCTCTAGAGTCAAGTCTCTTAATAATCCTAAGATGGCTCCCTTAATTAGGATATATTATTCTCTGCTCCCATATCCACCCTTCCTATATCCCAAGTATCCCATTCCCCCAAGCTCTCCCTATCCTCCCCTTCACGCTTTTCTCTCCCCATCTCCCCTTGCCCCCAACCCACCCCACCCTCAAGTTCCAATTTTTGCCCGGCAAACTTGTCTACTTCCAATATCCAGGAGGATAACTATATGTTTTTCTTTGGTTTCACCTTCTTATTGTCTTCTCAAGGATCACAAATTATAGGCTCGATGTCCTTTATGGTTAAAAACCGATTTTGAATGAGTACATCCCATGTTCCTCTTTTTGGGTCTGGGTTACCTCACTCAGATTAGTGTTTTCTATTTCCATCCATTTGCATGCAAAATTCAAGATGTCATTGTTTTTTTACTGCTGAGTAGTATTCTAATATATATTCCATAGTTTCTCCATCCATTCTTCCACTGAAGGGCATCTAGGTTGTTTCCAGGTTCTGGCTATTACAAATAATGCTGCTATGAACATAGTTGAACAAATGCTTTTGTAGTATGATTGGGCATCTGTTGGGTAAATTTCCAAGAGTAGAATTGCTGGGTCCTGGGGTAGGTTGATCCCGAATTTCCTGAGAAACCGTGACACTGCTTTCCAAAGTGGTTGCACAAGTGTGCATTCTCACCAGCAATGGAAATTACACACTAATGACACAGGGCTTGAAGGTGTAGCAAAATTAATATAGAAGCCTCTCCCTAATGACTAGTTCTCATAGTATCTGAAAGTGCTATGTAAGTTCTAAAGGGAGAAAAATAGTTAGAAATCTTATTGAGCTGTAAAACTTATGCACCACAATAATATCTTATGTGTAAGAATCTTCAAGGCGAACGACAATGGCTCTATTGTCTTAGGAGAAACCAACAGTCATTGCGGCGAGCGAGCCCCGACCAGCGGGGAAAGATCACCACTGACACAGGATTCTTCTCTGAAGCGCTGCTTGGTTGAGGGAGAGCTGGAAGCAGGGGGCCCCCACCCCGAGCCGGGCTGGGTGGCGGCTTATATACAGGAGGACGGGGCGTGTCTACTGATCAGGTGACGAGGCAGAAAAGGATTGGTGGAAACCTGTTGCTAGGCAGATGTGGCGCGAGAAGTTCGCGCCACATACTTGTTTACTTCAGCACTCGGCGCCATCTTGTAATGGCGAAGTGTAGATGTGGCCGCCACAAGTCATCTTATTAGATATCAGACCCAATCAATAGGAAGGAATTCATGCCTATTACTAGAAACATAGCCAGCGGTCTGTTGATATTTGAGTTGTAGCTCCTATAAGTGAACCTATGACTGCCATTTTTTATAACACACTAATGCATTATGAATACCTGTCTTTATAGTCACAGATAAGTCAGCTTTTGCTCAATCTGAAAAGAAGCTTCTTTAACATTTAATTGAGAGTATCACAAAATACACACCTGGTAAAATTACAGAGAATGTTTATATTTTTAAGTAGTCCATGAGGTCAGACACAGGCTTAAACAGAACATAGCCCCTCATTCTAATGATTGCCATACAGTTGGCAGGCAGGAGAATCACAACTACACCTCATACAATCAACATGGCCACTAAACAAAAGAAACATGCTGAATTATTGGCTGTGATATTCATGTGTAGCCTCTGTGATTTGTATCATGTATTTTTCATATTATTTGATGACTATATTGTTCTTTCCTATATGTAGTCTGATAATTAGAGATTGGAATGTCATAACCGAAAAAATATTCTCCCTAAAAATATTATGAAAGCAAATTTGGGTATTTACCTAGGTAAAGAAAAATAAGTCACAATAAAATAGTTTCTTTAATGATTAGTAAGAAATGTTCACAACTTATGGTGGCCATGAAACCTGAGAACATGATAAATTTCTTTCACAGGTTTTATGAAACCAACTCTAGCCATGAAAAATAATTTTGACATCTTTATGACTATTTTAGTGTGTGTACTTTGGAGGCCACCATGTGCTTGCCACTCTTTGGTGAACCATGAAAAGTGTACATCTGCTCCTTAAAGAAACTGACATGGTCTGGCTCAGTAACTTATATTGTGATTGTTCTTCCTCCAAACACCATGGTGCATATTGCATGACCCAGTTACTGAATGTCTATCTGTGTCATGTAGGCAGTTTGATTTAATATAGTTTACAAAGGTGGACTGTAGCTCTGCCTTCTAAAAGTGGTATTAGCATTTACATAATTAAAGATGCCATATAGATGTAAAAATATAGTCACTGAATTCACAACATTGTTCTTGTATGTTGTACAAACATTTTTCTAACTTTAAATACTAGGATGACCTAAAATGACTACAAGAATGCTTGCCAGGGACATGTTTCCTTTTGATAGATAATAAAACTTTATAATAATTAAAATTAAAGGAATGGGAGATTTTATGTATGGAACTATTTATTTTCAAAAATAATCTTCCTATAATTGATTTCTTGAAATACAAAAAAATAGTCCATTTTGACTGACTGTCGGGATGCTATCTGCTACTTTTATCAACAATTTAATGTAAACTCCAAATTCCACTGCATAAACTTTTTGAATATTTAATTAGGTTGTCAGTGTGCAGAGACAGTTTTACCAGTAAAATAAAGCAATTCAACTTACAACTCAAAGTTGTTTTAGTTGAAATTTCAAATGTATACTATTAATTAAATAGCATGCAATATCACCTTGGTATACAAATGGGAGATTTTTCCTTCTTAATATACATTTTAGATAAAATATATTTGCGTTTATGATGATATTTCCTTTTTCAAAAATGAGGAAAATCAGTCCAAATAATAAATATGGTTCACTTTCTAGTGTGCTAGAGCAGAAGGATATTTGATCAATGAAATTATCTTACATTTGTCATAGCACCAATGTTGATTTTAATATTTTAATGAGCTACATATATAAAGTATACATTATACACAATTATACAAATTTTCACACTATAGTCTTTTAAATACTTGTGAAATTACATGTTAAAATTTGCAAATCTTCGAATTTCCTGAGAAACCACCACACTGATTTCTAAAGTGGTTGCACAAGTTTGCATTCCCACCAGCAATGGATGAGTGTACCCCTTACTCCACATCCTCTCCAGCAAAGGCTATCATTGGTGTTTTTGATTTTAGCCATTCTGACAGGTGTAAGATGGTATCTCAACGTTGTTTTGATTTGCATTTCCCTGATTGCTAAGGAGGTTGAGCATGCCCTTAAGTGTCTTTTGGCCATTTGAACTTCTTCTGTTGAGAATTCTCCGTTCAGTTCAGTGCCCCATTTCTTAATTGGGATAATTATTAGCATTTTAAAGTCTAGTTTCTTGATTTCTTTATATATTTTGTAGATCAGAAAATTTGGAATCAACCTACCCCAGGATCCAGCAATACCACTCTTGGGAATTTACCCAAAAGATGCCCTATCATATTACAAAAGCATTTGTTCAACTATGTTCATAGCAGCATTATTTATAATAGCCAGAACCTGGAAACAACCTACATGCCCTTCAATGGAAGAATGGATAAAGAAAGTGTGGAATATATACACATTAGAGCACTATTCAGCGGTAAAAAAACAATGACATCATGAACTTTGCATGCAAATGGATGGAAATAGAAAACACTATTCTGAGTGAGGTAACCCAGACCCAAAAAGATGAATTTGGTATGTACTCACTAATCAGTGGATTCTAGACATAAATAAAGGTCAGTGAGCCTATAATTCCTGATCCCAGAGAAGCTAAATAAGAAGGTGAACCCCCCAAAACATATAGTTATCCTCCAGGATATTGGAAGTAGACTAGACTGCTAGGCAAAAATTGCAATCTTGGGGGAGGGGGTGGGGTGGCGGTAAGGAGTGATGAGGAGATGTAGAGAGAAAAGTGAGGAGGGGAGGATGGGGAGACCCTGGGGGAATGGGATGGTTGGGATGGAGGAAGGGTGGATAGGGGTGCAGGGAAGAAGATATCTTAATTAAGGGAGACATTTTAGGGTTAGCAAGACACTTCACTCTAGAGGGGTTCCCTGGTATCCATGGAGATGTCCCCAGCTAGTTCCTTGGGCAGCTGAGGAGAGAGAGCCTGAAATGGCCCTTTCCTGTAGCCATACTGATGAATATCTTGCATATCACCACAGAAGTTTCATCTGGAAATGGATGGAGATAGAGACAGAGACCCACAATGGAGTGTAGGAGGGAGCTCCCAAGGCACAAATGAGGAGCTGAAGGAGGGAGAACATGAGCAAGGAAGTCAGGACCGCAAGGAGTGTGCCCACCCACTGAGACAGTGGGGCTGGTCCAATGGGAGCTCACCAAGGCCAGCTCAAATGGGACTGAAAAAGCATGGGATCAAACCGGACTCGTGGCGGACAATAAGGGCTGACTGAGAAGCCAAGAACAAAGGCACTGAGTTTTGATCCTACTGCATGAACTGGCTTTGAGAGAGTCTAGTCTGTTTAGATGCGCATCTTCCTGGACCTGGATGGAGCAGGGAGGACCTTGGACTTCCCACAGGGCAGGGAAACCTGACTGCTCCTTGGAGTGGAAAGGGAGGGGGAGGGGAGTGGAGGAAGGGAAAGGGAAACAGGAGGTGAGGAGATGGAAATTAATAATAATAATAATAATAAAATAAAAAATTGCAAATCTCCCACATCTACCCCTCCATACATGTGTGTGTTAATCCAGACTTTTATTTTTCACTATATTATAAAGAATATTTGACTTTGAGGTCTGTGTCTCAGAGATCAATGTGAAATTATTGGGCTTCAACCTAAGGAACCAAAAAACATAGTTATTACACAGCTCCATGATAATTCTAATTATATGGCGATGCTATTTTTTTGCTTATATTTTGGTTGCTAAAATTACAGTGATTACTGATGGTAAGTTTTATGTTATGTTGAATGAGACAATTTGTTTTCTGTTTGTGATCCTGTGTTTTTTTTTTAATGCACGTTTATTTACCTTTCTTATATACATGCTTATGTGTGTGTGTTCTTGTGTAGACATGCACTGTGTGTCAAGTATCCTTGACTGTGAGATTGGGGTGCTGCAAAACCTGAAATGAGGCAAAGGCATTTGTGAGGTTCCTGACCTTGGTTATACGAACCAAACGAGGTTTGGTTTCTTTCATGACTGAATCATCTTTCCAGACTTCTAGTTTATATTTTGTGTATTCATTTACTCTTTCTACTTAAATAAATGATTTAAGTAGATGATGCATGATCATAGTGTCACTGTGATTGGTTTAATAAAGAAGCTGACTGGCCAATAGAAGGACAGAATGAAATAAGGCAGAAAAAGGAAACAGAGAAGGATGGAAAGAAGAAGGGCAGAGTCTGAAATCACAAGAACATGCAGAGAGAGGCAAGATGAGTATGCAGTACTGAGAAAGGGTACAAAGGCATGTGGCACAAATACTTAAGAAATATGGGTTAATTTAAATGTAAGAGTTAGTAACCAACCTGAGCTTGTTGAACTATTGACTAAGAATTTGGCATTAATATTAAGTCTCGTTGTTGGTTTTTGGGAATTGGTGCATGGAAAGAAACATCTACCAACATCCAATAATTACACTTGCTTAACACTTTTATTCATTATAATCTAATGGAGATATGTTTGAATCAAATATACTTCAAGGTGTTTTTAGGCCTGGAAATGATGCTAGACTTACCTTGTCCTCAACAGTTTAATAATAGCATAAAATCAAAATATAATTCCTATTTACATGGTATTTTAGTTAACTTTGTGCAACAACTAATGTAAAATTTGTGGCAAGAAACAGTGCAATTGTGTTTGGGCATTTCAAATAGTTTCAGCTTGAAAATACTATCTAGTAGATTAAGCAATGATTCAGGACAAATGACTGCTGAGCAAACACGAAGATCAGAGTTCTGATTACCAACAATCACGTAAAAGTTCAGTATAACATCACATATCTGCAACATAGGTCCTGGAAGGTCTATGGCAAATAGACATGGCGCTTTCAGCCAGCATACCCATGACTATTATGTGAAACTCTACCTCAAAAAGGTTTACACTTTATTTGGGAAAGACACCAGACATTAAGCTCAGGTTTTCCAACAGACATAATCTTGTAATCCCATGTACATACACATAAATCATACTGACATTCACATCTAGGACTATAAAAATTTTATATAATGGCTGTCTTTTAATTTACTATCTCATAGATTATTAGAAGTGAGGACAAATGTAAAAATGTACTTGGAAAGAATTTCTCATATGAGGTTTTTATATAAATATATAAGAAATTAATATTTCTGAACAATTTATTGGCAAACATAGATTGGATATAAATTAAAATATGAACTTTCATTAGAAAATAAAATTATAAAGCTATTTACTTAAAGTTGTTGACTAGAAACACATAAAAATGCATTAGATAGCATTTAGGAAAGTCATGTTCAAAATAATTGGGCTTCATTTCATGTCTGCCTATTATTTATAAATTTTTAAATATTACACATCATAAATAACTATGTCATTTAAAACAATAAATTTTTCATGATAGTAAAATGGAAACATTAGTAAATACTTCTCTATCCTCCTAATGAGGCAAATGAGGAAACTTAGACTACACTTTCATGCAGAAACAAATGTGGTATGTTTGCCATAAATAATTCTCTAGCTTTGTTTGCTCCTGCTTTTCCTATTCTATCATTCTTCATTAACAGTCTATGTGCAACATTTTTATCTAACATTGTTCTTCCCATTAATCAATTCTAATAATTGGAAAAAGTAAACAGTTAATATTCTGACAATATTTCTTAAAATTAATTATTTTCATTAGATCAATTAATTAATAAATATTGTCAGATAAGTCATCTCAATTTTATTACATATTTCTTTTATACATATGACTAAGACTATATACACATCAAAAATGAAATTGAACTATTTTAAAATTTAGATTAGTTTAGTGTCTTCTGTGTGTGTTTGGGGTCCAAAACTCAAGGCCATCATGTATTGATCATAGAACAAGAATTTTTTTGAGTTATTGGTCAGGATTTTCCAAGAGAGTCCCATAACATTATCAGATACTGTTATTGGCCTTGGTGGCTCTCCAAAGTTGGAATATGATAACTGAATACTCACAACACTATGAACTTATGTTTCAGAACCCAGAGGACCATAAGCTGGAATTTCCTGGATTTTGTTGTTTTTATCTATTTCTTCTATCTCAGTTACAGCTTTAAATATTTCTCTCTTACTGTATTTAGGGTGTCCTTATATGTTTCTGTGAAGCTGAGTTCAATCTGATGTTTAAGAATCTCTTCCAGGTAGTGATGGCAGACCTTTGATCCTAGCACTTTGAAGGCAGAGGCAAGCATATCTCTGTGAGTTCAAGGCTAGCCTCGACTACAGAGCGAGTGTCTAGACAAGCTCCAAAACTAGGAAACCATGTCTCAAAAATATAAGCAAACAAACAGTAACAGAAAAAATAATTCTTTCTAATATAAACAAAATCTTTCTTCCTATAAAGTATGCATAGTTTATCGGTCTTGTCCCCAAATGCTTTACTCTCTGTCCCTTTCATAAGTGTTTACAGAATTATTCATAGCTTTCTTGATGTCCTTTCTTACTATTCCAGTGTAATAAACATATTCTTGATTAAAAGTCAATTCAAATGCCACCATCCAATGGGAGCAATTTGTACCATCTCAAACAGATGAGCCCCTTTTCTGAACTCCCAAGACACTGTATCTTTCTCTGTTACAGCAACTTCTGATGACATTTAGTTAGAAATTACTCGAGAGTAGAAATCAGATCTTCAGGAAAGGTCAAACAGCTAATAACTCTTGGAAATTTTCTGTTTAAATTTTTAACCAGAACACACATTAGTACAAACACACATGTGCATATGTAAGCATTTACCAATAAGGTAGCTTAAAGTTAAATTACTCTCGTTGTTAACAATATGCCTTTATATATCTCATCTCTGATGATCTAAAATAATAATATGGAACTATGATAATCTTTGTTATATCAAACCTAGTATGTTTAATAAAACATAAATTTAATCAATATTGCAATACTAATTGTGACAGTTTGAAAGATAATGGACTGCCCCCAAAGAATCAATAATTTGAAGGCTTCTTCACTAGTTGGTGGAATTGTTTTGAAAAGGATTGTGTGGTGTAGCCTTTTTGGAGTTGGTATGTTTGGGGTGGGCTGTGAGGTTTCAAATGCCCATTCCATGCATAGTCTCAGTCTCTTGCCTCCAAATTGTAAATAAGATGTAGCCTCAAATACTGTTCAATGCTGGGAGTGCCTGTCTGTTGATATGATCCCTGCCATGCTGGTTATGGGCTCATCAGCTTTTACTGTAAGCTAGAACAACTTGAATGTCCTTTTTTATAAGTTTCTTTGGTCAAGGAGTCTTTTCATAGTAATGGAATAATAACTAAGAAACAGAAATTGGATATAAGAATGAATGTATTCTTGTCAGTTTTCAGCAAATAGTATTTTAAATGATAGAAATATTTATATTTACCAAAGAAGTGACTTTAACAAGGAGAAAAATCATTGGCTCAGGGGATAAAAATCACTAGATGTACACTTTTGATTTTTAATCTGTTCTTCTGTAGTGTATATAAATTGACATTAAATATTAGATAAGGTTTCAATGTATATTCAGGAGTTAAACAAATTATGTTGGCTCCCTAAATAGATGATAGTCTCAACCTGAATGTGAATAGCATCTTATTCCATTTATTTTTTTCTAAAAATTCTTGGGAAAATGTTATTGATACAAATTTTCATTAAGAGACTTTAAATTAAACCAGGCATGAAAAATTAATTACACTTAGTTTATTTCCATAAATTCATGTGACCCGTTCTATGCCTCAGACAATTCTGAAAATATAGCATCAGGTGCTTACCTAGAGAGAGGGATTTTCATTAGAATAAAACATCGTCAAATAGGAAGTAGAAGTCAAAGTGTTTTTTTTTTTTTTTTTTTTTTTTTGGTTTTTCGAGACAGGGTTTCTCTGTAGCTTTGGAGCCTGTCCTGGAACTAGCTCTTGTAGACCAGGCTGGTCTCGAACTCACAGAGATCCGCCTGCCTCTGCCTCCCGAGTGCTGGGATTAAAGGCGTGCGCCACCACCGCCCGGCTTCAAAGTGTATTTTTTATCTTACAATAAAGCTGAGATTCTTTCGGATGGATTGTGTTTTATTCTATTATTTACTTTGTTCAGCATGGTGAAAGCAAATGCCTCAGTTTATTAAAGCACTTAATCTTATACACCTCAGTATATCAGAATAATAAAGAGCTGCTGTTTTAAAATGTGCCAGAGAGTTAATCAGATGTTTCCAATTTATAATTTAGAAATTAAAAAGTTATGATTTAATAAATAAATATTGAACATCTTACAATAATATAGATTCCTTTTACATTTGATTGATCCATTATCATCAATAAATCAATCGATAATTAAATAAATAAATGACAAATGAGTGGTTATAAACCAAAATTATAATAAAACAAAACATTTTATTATTTCACGATAAATGTGTAAAACTTAATCTAAACTGTTATTAATTCTCACTTTTCCAATTGTCATGACATTTATTGCATACTAAGAAAATGAAAATGTAACTGTATTCACTGAAACTAATGCACACACTTGTGAAGAATAGATACTTCTTGCAATAACAGGGTTTCTCTGTAGCTTTGGAGCCTGTCCTGGAACTAGCTCTTGTAGACCAGGCTGGTCATAAATGAAAATAATTCTAAATCTGTTACACGTCTTATGAAATTAATTTCTATTGTAATTTTAATTTCACCTACTGCTAAAATCAGCAAATTTTATTTTTTTACCATATGATTTCATTACTAAAAATGACAAAAAGCAATGG
Source organism: Arvicola amphibius (assembly GCF_903992535.2). Lineage (NCBI taxonomy): Eukaryota > Metazoa > Chordata > Mammalia > Rodentia > Cricetidae > Arvicola > Arvicola amphibius. Next base: position 19,550,825 of record NC_052049.1, read on the forward strand.
AAGGAGACATTAATTAATTTTAAACACATTTTTAATTATCTAGAAAATATTCCACCAAAAATAGAATCCTGAATAAGAAGGAATAAAAATTTTAATTTGTGCCCAAGAAAATAATAAAATATACTTCAAATTTTATTCTGAGAATTAATTAAAAACAGTTGTTTGATGAGTCACTTGATGGAAAAGAAAAGAATTTTTGTTTTTTCAGCCATTGAAAAAAACAGCAATATGATAAAGTAGAAGAAAATATATAAACTAAATTATGCGTCAATACAGTTGACATTAAACTGAACATTCTGTAAGGAAAATCATCAGGAAGAATATCTAACTATGCAAGAATGCAAACACGTTATAAATACATCACTACAGAAACAAAGTATTCTGAGTTAGGTGATCAAAACAATGTTAAGGAATGATTATCTTTTACTTTGTATAAACAGAGGCAAGAGAAAGGGTTCAACTGCTATTGAAAAATATTAAACAGACTGTCCAGTAGTTAAAGCCACTCACTAGCCTTTGAAACAAGTACAAAAGGGCAACGACTGAGCATTTGTGTGATTTTTTCACTTTTGTGGGATTATTGTCATTGTATTTTGATTTTAAATCTAGTTGGTTTCTAATAAGTTTAATTTAACTTTTGTAACAGATGACGATTTATTTTACTAGCATCACTTCCTTTGTATCACTTCTGTACTCATGACATTTATGCATTCAAGCTCAACTGGGCATCAGGATTATTTGCCTATGATATTAATTTTAGCTCTACAAAAGAAGACTACATTTCTGAGTGTGTCTGTGTAATACATTTCTCCATCATTTGGGGTACGTAAACAAATTTTGGCATCTGTAATTATATCTTGTATCCTTTGTTCATCCTAAAATATTCACTTAAAATTTCCATACTCTTTATGTGTAGTGATAAATAAATTCTTAGTTGTTCTCTTATATTTTTATATATACCATCACTATATACTGTTGCTTACTGAATTCCTGTTTTTTTATATACTTATTTTCCATCCTGAACACAGTATTTTGTACACATCTTCCCTCCCCTCTGGTCTCAACCTCTCCTGTGCTCCCCACTAGTCCTCCAACCTCCCTTGTACCACCTTCCACTAGTCCTCCTGTTCTACTCAGGAAAGGGCAGGCCTCCTTTGATATCCTTTGGATATCAAAGCATGGCATATCAAGTTTCAGAAAGACTTAGGACTTTCCCCTCATTTTAAGGCTAGGCTAGGCAACCTAGTATGAGGAAAAGGGTTAAAAAATCCAGCAAGAATCTAGACAACTCCTGCTCCCACTGTTAGCTGTCCCACCAGAAGACCCTGTTACACAACTTTCACATGTATGCAGAGGGTCTCTGTCAGTTCCCTGCAGGCTCCCTGGCTGTCAGCTCAGTCTCTGAGCTTGAATGAGCCCAGGTTAATTGAACTTAAAGATTTTCTAGTTTTTGACCCCTCTGTCTCCTACAAGTATTTCCTTCCTCTTTTCAGAAGGATTCCAAGAGTTCTTGCTGCTTGACTGTGGTCTCTGCATCTCTTTCCACCAGTTACTAGATGAAGTCTCTTTGATGGATATTGGGCTGGGCATCAATCTATGAGTACAGCAAAATAACCTTAGGAATCATTTCATTGATTTTTTTCCAGTTATTGGTTCTATCCTAGGGCTAGTCTCCTGGCCATAAAGTCAGGGTAGGGCATAGAATCCTACTCATGTGCTGTTCTTTAAGTTAAACCAAACATTAATTGAGCACTTACATATGCTTTGTGCCAGCATTTCCACAGCACATCTTGAAGGTAGGACAGATTGTAGGTAGAGGGTTTTTGTATGGGTTGGTGTCCAGGTTTCTCTTTCTGTAGAGCCTGCAAAGTACCTTCTTCTACCAAAGAGACTAGAATGTAAGAGTGAATACTTCAAACCCTCAAAAGCTTGCCTTTTTTATGTCCAGTGAGTTCAATGAGTGGAAGTTGTACTCAGAGAATGTTCTCTGTCAATTTTCAGAGGGTGACCTTCTGTCCTACCATCAGCCTGGTTTCTTCAGAGTTCCCCTTTGGTCAAAAATTCAACAGGATGTAAACCCCCATCACACCATTGAAAGCCTTGGCAGGCTACAAAAGTTAGGCAGCTCAGATTTCCCAAATCCTATATAACTAGGAGTTTTCACGACTGTCACCTTCATGGAGTCAAGGAAGTTTTCACTGTATTAGGTTTCCATTCTATGCTCCCCCAATGCCTTCCAATTCCACCTGCCTCTCACTGCACTCTCCTTCCATCCCTCCCTCCCTCACCTGATCCCTCCCACACTTGCACCTCCAGTCCTCCAGCAGAATCTTGTTTTTGTCTCCTTCCCAGGGAGGTCCATGCTTCCCTCCAATAGCCCTGCTCTTTATGCAACTTCTTTGGGTCTGTTTGTAGCTTGCTTATGATTTGTGTGACAGCTAAGGTCTGCTTATAAGTGAATGAATGCCATATTTGTCTTTCTGGGTCTGGACTACCTTCACTTGGTATAATTTTGTCTAGTTTCATCCATTTGCCTGCAAATTTCATAATGCAAATTCACTTAACCACAGAGTAATGCTTATTGTAAAAAGAAGATTAGGTTGATTTTAAGTATGTTTCAGGTACTTTGAATGGAGTCTATAGAGATTTCCATGTTCAATAAAAATATAACTGTGTTTCTTTTGCTATGGTAGAAATTCTCTGGTTTTTTTTTTTTTTCCCTGTAGACAAAAAAGCAGGAGGAGAGCAACCCATGGCAGTACAGGGAACAGGAAGAAATTATAGTTTCTGGTTTGTGAGGTTAATGTGTTTGTCAACTTATTTATTATTTATAAATATATGTTATTGATGAATAAATTACTATTTATTGGTGATAATGCTATTTAGCACATCCTTGTTTGTCAGTGAATTTTTATTTATTAATAAGTTGAAGATTATTTTAAATATAAACATGATACAGAGTAAATGTCATTATTTAATCAGATATAAATGTTTTATATGAGACTATGGCAGTAACTGAGTATTTCAGTACACAATGCAACTATAATAATCTGAAGTTTTTATTGTCTGTTTCTCCTTTAAATACCTATCTTCTAATCACAATCCAGGGTATTCATTGTCATTTTCCCCTTCAACTGTCACCTAATCTACATAATGCAAGTGAGGTGAAAGTTTAATGCTAATAATATGATGTAAGTGATACTAAGAGACAATTTTGTATTTTTTTAAATTTTTCCTCTCAGTTTTGCTCTTTAGTTGCTTTAAATGTATAAAGTCTCAGAAATTCCAACTCACTTAAAACTTTCCTGTCATATATTTTTTCACAAGTCAACTTTAGAGAACATTTTTAGGTAGCATGGTTCTGTCTTTTGCTATGATGAATGAGATGCATTTTCAATAAATTGGAAGTGAAACAAAGCTTATGAAAAATGAGATCAAGAAAGACTGATTAAAGTTCTATCACGAGTATTATTGGTGATAACAGAACATTCAACAATTAGTCATTTTTTTCTGAAAATTTTCATAAAACTCATTAGAAAGTGATGTTATATAAATAAATAGTTTTCAGGAACACTTTTTCTAATTTGTATTGCTATATTTTCTTTTAATTAATTTGTAATACATTGTCTTTTCTCATTTGCTTTAAAGATAAACATGCAGATGGGGAACAATAGATTTTATTGCTATATTGAATCCTCTGTTGCAAATAATCCTATGATAATATTTTGCAATTACAAGAGTTATAGCATCTAAACCTTTTATCAAAAGCCACTCAAAAATTACTTAATCAAAGTTAAAATAAAAACAATAAAATATAAGGCCATAGGAGCAACAATGTGTGTCACATATCCAGCTCCCGAGGTTCCTATGTGAAGCAATGTTTTAAACATTCAGTATTTAAAAATTTCAGATATTTTCTCCACTGAGTCCTTTCATCTGTATACTCTAGTTTTAAAAAATGTCAAATAATCTGGTGATTCTGAAGATTTTTGAACATATCAAAGCTATATACAACTCATTGATATTTTAGATTTGGTACTTAAATATACATACCATACATATAATGAATATTCTTGTAAATGTAAATATAGATATATATGTTGCATTATACTTGGTTATAATCTCTCATCTAGTTTGCAATAATATAAATTTTACACGGTCAAGAATACATTTGAGAGAATGGAGAAATGACTTAGTAGTTAAGAATTTATACTGCTTTTGTAGAATGCTTGAGTTGGGTTCTCAGAATCCTTATCAGGAAGTTTACAACACTTGTAACACCAAATGAAAGAGAAAATGACTCCTCTTGAATCTGTATACACCTGCAATCATAAGCACATAACCCCTACCAAAATATATAATTAAATATAATGAAAAACAATAATACTAATAAGAGCATGCCATTGTCCCATTTGCCACTGAAGTTAATATTTATGTTTTCTATATGCATAGATTATTTAAAATATTAAATTACATAACATACTTTTAAGGTTATTACTACTAAACAATTGGTGGATATTATCAAGTGGCTTTGTTATGGTACTTGAGAATGAAGTTGAGAGTTTAGACTATTAGTAATGGGGAGGGAAGAGACATAAATCCAAAAATTATGCTTTTATCTCATCAATATGCAGAAACTAACTATTTGTTTATGATATATTTTCCCTAGCTGTCAGTTTTTCTTTTTTTAAAATGTGATTCATCCTCCTTTGCTTGCAATAGATCTCTCTATATCATATTTGACAAAGAACATAAGAGGTTGAGGTATCTACTTTACACAGCAATTAAAAAATGAAGACATAGAGACACAATCCCTGCTACTGAAGGGATACATAGACATAGCTAGAACAAGGTAAAAAGGGAAGGCAGGAAACTCATCAAGTAGACATTATTAATTCGATTAAAGCCTAATCTCCATATGAGTGGAGGTCTTCCCACCCCTTGGGGTTGTTTCCCTACTCAGGAAATCTGTAAAGCTTGCCAATAAGCTCTGAATTACTGATGAATTCTTTTTTTCTGATTTATTTTGCAATGAATGGTGTGTATGTATGTGTGTATGTGTGTATGTGTGTATGTGTGTGTGTGTGTGTGTGTGTGTGTGTGTGTGTATAAAATCTCCATAATCTATGAAAAGGAATAAGTAATTATGGTACCAAAAATGACGATCCTAAATCTAACATGTGTTTATAAATTAAAAATACTTTTTATCACTAAGAATAAACACTCAAACTCAATATTTACCCAGAGTAAATAAGAATGTCTCTGTATGATTTCTTTTCTCAGTAAATGAAATTATTAAAATACTAAGTCTACAAAATAAGTAACATCATGGTTTCATATCTATAGGTTCTCTATCTTTATCCAACTTTTGAGATGTCATTTTCTTATTGTAATTTTGCAATCAATAATCATTAAATTATTTTTAGTACCCACAGCTAATTTAAGAACAATTCCTTGTAGTTGTATTTCAATTGTATTTTAATAAATAAAGCTTACCTAAAGATCTGAGAGAAAAACAGCCCAACATTGTTCACCATTTGTAAGTGGTCATTGTACTCCATTTTCCTGGCCACTCAGACCTGAATAATCACAGAGAAACTATATTAATTGCTGTATTATTTGTCCAATGGCTTAGGCATATTTCCAGCTAGCTCTTACAACTTCAGTTAACCCATTTCTATTAATCTGTGTAGCATCACAAGGCTGTGGCTTACTGGTAAGTCTCTGGTATCCTTCTTCAACAGTCACAAAAGTCCCACCTTCTGCTAAGTCACTGGCCAAAACAGTTTTATTCAATAATCAATAAATGCAGTACATATACAGAAGCACATTCCATATCAATTCCTAATGACATTGTTGAATACTGATACTTGGTTAAAGAAAAAGCACACTTGGAAGATATTTCTGTCACATATTTTCTACATTGTCTAAAATTAAAAAGTAAGTATTTATTTTTAATGTTTAACATTTTTGTTGTTGTTGTTGTTGTTTCTCAAGACAGGACTTCTCCCTGTAGCTTTTGTTCCTGTCCTGGAAATACTTTTTGGAGACCAGGCAGGTCTAAAATTCACAGATATCTACCTGCCTCTGCTTCCCAAGAGTTGTGATTAAAGGTGTGCGCCACTACTGCACAGTTTAACATATATTTTTAACAGCTTCTTCTTTTATACATACTTCCAACATTAGTTTTCTCTCCTTAACACTTCCAAGCTCCATATACCTTTCTACTCCAAAAGATCTAGTTGCCCTTGTTTTTCCCTCGGAAAAGAATAACATACATACTTTCCTGAGTTTAGTTTGATATTGCAGTTAAATAGCACTTTGCGGCATGGGACAGGATTTCTAGGCCTATAAGCGTCCTTTTACAACTTAGTATAAAAAGCATTCATGCATTGATGCATTGGTATGGATTTGTTATGAGAGAGAGAGGGAGACAGAGAGAGAGAGAGAGAGAGAGAGAGAGAGAGAGAGAGAGAGAGAGAGAGAGAGAGAGAGAGAGAGAGAGAGATATTGGAGATTGGGTTGAATGCTGGACATAATAAAAAGCTAACTATTTAATAAAGATGCATCTGACAATAGAAATAAATCATCTATTTTATCCAGAGAGAATAGATTCAGTTTCTTATATGCCTATTATCTGCTTCATTTTATATCTAGATTTCCCAAGTCATAGTATACTTAGCTCTGAAAGTTCATCAATTTTTGTGTAATTAACAGTTTTACTTCACTTTAGGCTCTCATCGTTCCCTGTACACACTCATTATTATGGTTGTCAATTACCTTCTTAACTGTATGGTTTTAATAAAGGTGGTTCTACTATTAACAAATTGCTCAAAAGCTACTAATAGCTTTCTGGAGAGCACTTGTCTTACCCTATATCTCACAACTTATTCAAAGGTCACATTAATTATATCTTACTTACTGAGAGGAAATCAACATGTCAGATAGAGGGACTCATGACTGTGCTCAGAACAAAAGGAATAAATCTTTAGTGTTGACTGTCCCCAAGTAGCCCTTTCAAGAAATTTTCTCTTGTAAATGCAATCAATCCAAAAATAAGAATAAATCTGGTTGTAGTTTAAAGATTTACTTAATCTTTAATAAATGCTAACTTATTATTTGTTGTTAGTTGTTACAGTAAACTATTATGCTGTAATATATTTGTTAGCAAAAACAGACACAGCGGTGTTAATACTGTCTTGACAAGATTTCTTTGTGCAAGTAGAGTGTTTCCTTTAACATTTCAGTTGTCAGGAAGACCTGCTTTCCCAGAATTTTCTCTCCATGTGATTCAGAGTTTTGGGATAATTCCTTAGGAAATAATTATGAGGAAGCAAGGAAAGATGCAAGAAAAGTTCTGGAAACTGGGCGTGTCTAAGTAATAGTAAATGACAGTAAAACTTTTATTTCTGAAACTAATTATTTTTGTATTTAGATGCACTGCATGTGCCATTAAACTAGCTTTCTAACTCATTAAACCCTTATTGTTAATAAATTGCACAAGACACTATTTTCTCATATACTATAGACTTCAATAAATTTTTGATTATGTAAATTAAGAAGTATACTCATATATACACTTGCTGTAGTAAATAGAATGGATAATACCTGTTATCTATGGCATGTTTAAGCTTTAGCAGATAGTACATAAAGGAAGAATCATACAAGTGGGAGAGTTGTAGTCAAACAGGGAAACATGTTTCAGTCCCCTTGGAGTTAAAACACATATTTGGTAACTAATTCCCAAAAGATAATAGAAATTAAAAATTCAGTGGAATAGGGACTTAAAAATGAGACTTTCTGAGAGAAGCTGAGAAAATGAACTCAGATCAAGCAATCATGTCTCTCAGTATGGAAACATCTCTGTTCAATGTCCTCCCCATAATCTTAGAATTACTCTGGTAGCTTTCCAAAATCATAGCTCAGACCATTGACATAGTGTATATAGGTCAACTACCAGAGGTGGAGAAAGATTAAAATCAATAGATAGTATTTAAATGTAGATTGCTATTTTTGTGAGCTTATCAATTATTTTCAAATGAGATGAAATGTAGCCAAGTAGGCAAAAGCACAGTCTCTGACAAAAAAAAAAAAAAAAAAAAAAAAAAAAAAAAAAACCCTCAAGGCAAAAATAAAATCAAACAAACAAGAACACCTGATATTGTTCAAAATAGTATATATTTTTGAAGAGGTTATACTCTCATCAAAAAATTAACATGTATGGAAGGAACTGCTTAGAAATCTGAACTTTTAGCAAATGATACTTTCATATTATTTGAACAAATGTCATTAAATCAAATTCTCTTGAGTAATTCCTTTGTATTCATGGTGTAATGTGACAAGTTACTCAACATTTCTGAGGCTAGCTTTGAGTTTGATTTCTTAACATCTAATAGGTTGAAAGCAACAATAAAACTGTGAGGTAAGAAGATGGATATGATAGGCACCTAATTAATATTCAAATGAAACAGCTAAGCTGGATAGACATATCTCTTTTCTGCATTCCATTCTAAGACTTTCTATTATCTATTGTAAATTTGAAACTCATAATTATCATTTATCTCAAAATCTAATAATTGTAGGGCATAGCTAATCTAATTTTCACTTTCTTATAATGAATACTTAATTATATCTTAGGCTAAATGATTCATAATTCTTTTTTGATGCATCTAAATCTTACTTCTATGATATCTTGAACCCAATTTTAACTTTACTTGCATCCATAATAAAACACTATAATAATATCTTCTTCAACACAGCAGTCCTATAGACTTCAAGCATGTTTTTCACCCCAAGGTAGATTGGACCTCATTCCTGTCATTATTCAAATGCTAATTCATTTCAAAGAAAACATGGAAGACAAGAAATCTCTCTCCAGCTCCTGTTTTAAGGCAAGAAAGAAAGTCTTATGGGATAATTTATATAAATACTTGTTTAACTCAATTAAATTTCATTTATCATTAATGAATGTTATAGAGGTAAACATCCACTCTTTGTCTGTGAGGTACCTAAAAGTAGAACCAGGATCTCTCCCTAGTACAGGATCTAGCTTGTTGTAGCCCAATCCCTATGGGTTGCCGTGCTCAGACTTAATGTGTGGGGGACAGGGGTTAAGTCTTGTTCCAATTTAATGTGCCAGAATTTGTTGACTTACAATAAGAACCTTTACCCAATCAGAGGAATGGAAGTGGGTTGGGTAGCGGGGAGGCATGGGGGAAGCAGGAGGGATGTGAGGAAATGTGGATTAAATGTAAAATAAAATTAAAAAATAAAGATAAATAATTTAAAAAAGCATTTAAAAGCCTCGACACAACGTTATGAGAAAAGAAACTCACAAAGATGATGTAGAGTTCATTGTTTTGGCCTTAAAAGGAGACTGCATGTCCAGCAGCTCCCATAAAACCTAACCCCATCCACTGGACCCTCCAAGCTATTAGCCACACTCCAGCTAAGACCTGAGAGTTTTATATAATACCAAGGGGACCAAGAGCTTGGCACAACACTGAGAGGACCAAGAGAGAGTACCAAGAGAGCAAACCAAGAGAGCAAACCAAGAGAGAAGAACAAAAGAGCAGGCTTATATACAGCTCAAGACTTTCTGAGATGACACTGCCAGTACAGAGCAGACCAAGAAAAACTTCCAAATGCTCAGACAACCACTGCAAGGACAGGACCAAGACGTGAAGACACTACTGGCCTTGTTTGAAGGAAGAGATTGGTAGGTGCCAATACAAGAATTCTTTCAACAACATAAAAAGCAATTTTGTAACACCAGAACCCAGTTGTCATACAACAGGAAGACTTGATCATCTTAACCCAGAAGAAGTAGGAGAAAACAACTTTAAACATAACTTTATGAAAATGATAGAGACCTTTAAATAGGAAATGAAAACTCCCTTAAAGAAATGGAGGAAAAAACAAACAAAAAACTGAAAAAAATAATAAATCCCTCAAAGAAAACCAAGAAAATATAATCAAACTGGTGAACTAAACAGTTCAAGACTTGAAGACTGAAATAGAGGTAATCAAGAAAGCACAAACCAATGGATCCAATTTACCTGTAAGAAGACAAAGGCTAAGAAAATGGATCTGAAAGCAGGATCCAGCATTCTGCTGTATACAAGAAACACCTCAACCTCAAAGACAGACACTACCTCAGAGTCAAGGGTTGGGAAAAGGTTTTCCAATCAAAGGGACATAAGAAACAAGTGGGTATAGCTATCCTAATATCTAAAAAAATTGATTTCAAACTACTATCAATCAAAAGAAATGGAGAAGGATACTTTATACTCATAAGGGGAACAATCATTCAAGATGTAATCTCAATCTTGAACATCTATGCCCCTAATAAAAGAGCACCAACAAATGTAAAAGAAACATTATTAAAACTTAAATAGCACATCAAACTCCACACACTAGTAGTAGGAGAGTTCAACACTCCACTCTCATCAATGGACAGGTCAACCAGACAGAGATTTAACAGCTAAATAAGAGAAATAACAGATGTCATAAATAAAATGGACTTCATAGACATTTGTAGAACATTTCACTCAAACGAAAAAGAATATACATTCTTCTCAGAACCTCATGAAACCTTCTTGAAAACTGATCACATACTTAGTAACAAAGCAAACCTACACAGAAAGCTTACAAATTCATGGAAATTGAACTTCTGAACTTCCCCTGGGTTCAGAAAGAAATAAAGACAGAAATTAAAGAGTTCCTTGAATTCAGTGAAAATGAAGACAAAACATATCCAAACCTATGGGACACTGTAAAAACAGTGCTAAGAGGAAAGTTTGTAGCACTAAGTGCCCATATAAAGAAAATGGAGAAAACTTAACATTAGTGACTTAACAGCACACCTGAAGCTCTAGAACAAAGAGAAGCATACTCACCCAAGAGGAGTAGAAGATAGGAAATAATCAAATTGAGGGCTGAAATCAACAAAAGAGAAACAAAGGAAACAATAAAAAGAATCAATTAATCAAAGAGCTGGTTCTATGAGAAAATTAACAAGATAGGCAAACAATTATCCAAATTAATCAAAAGGCAGAGAAAGAACATCTAAATTAATAAAATCAGAAATGAAAAGGGGAACATAACAACAAACACTGAGGAAATTGAGAATCATTAGGTCATACTACAAAAACCTGTACTCCACAAAATTGGAAAATGTAAAAAAAGGACAACAATTTAAATAGATACCATATACTAAAATTAAATCAAGACCAAGGGAGCAATTTAAATAGACCTATAAACTGCAAGGAAATAGAAGCTGTCATCAAAAACCTCCAAAAAAAAAAAAAAGAAAAGAAAAAAAAAAACTGCTCATGACCGAATGGTTTAATTGCAGAATTCTACTAGAACTTCAATGAAAAGCTAAAACCTAACCTCATCACAGTGAATTTGCCCACGGTGATTTTCTACACGTTTAAATACATTATAATGTGATTACCATTGCACAGAGATATTTCTTCCCAAACTTCATCTACTTTCTGTAAATTCTGTACTTTCAATTTTTATTATTTTGAAACCAAGTCTTTATTTTGAACATTTGTCAAATAACACAGTCAAACTACACATACCATCTAAGATAGGCTCAAATAAACAAGAAATCAATTTCTGTTTCCTGTTCTTTGGTCTTTGTCTTTCAGAACTTGTTTTTCCTTCATGTTAGTAACATCTTTTGTGTAACTTTCCTAATGATTCACACATTAAACATATCTGAGAGTTCCATTATTTTACTAAGTACTAATGTGCCCACTGGGAATCAAGTGGCTATGTTATGATAAAGGATCTATTGTTGACTAGGATTCCTCGGCAATGAAAAGTTGTTAAATTATAAAATAACACATTTTCAGTGGCTTTCTGCTTTAACTTTCACAAATACATGGTTTTGCAATTTATTTCAAAACTGAAATTGGTAATTCAAAGAAAAATACTCAAGGCATCCTTTTCATCTCAAAAATTGATATTTTACTAGGGTGAAGCACAATTGTGGTCAAATGACAATATTCCCTACAGAGGTGGCTGCGTTGTCGTGTTGTCCAGTTTTCCTCCTTGCACAAGGATCAAGAGTGAGTCACATGGTTTATTTTCCTGTCCTTACCCCTCCCTTAACTTTTGTAGCATTGGTTTCTAAGTTGAAACTGTGATTGTATCTGTATACCATAGCAGATGGAGCCTTCGGGTGATGAGACCCTGACAGAAGCCTCAGCAAGGCAAGTCACAGAAGGCACACCGCCTGTGCAGAGGGTGACAGACTCTGTAATTTAAGCCATGAGAAGCTGATAGATTCAGGTCATGTTTCTGTAAAATTGCTTCATTGAAAGGAAATGGTGAAGGCTGAGAGAACCGAGTGGCATGGAGACGGGCAAAGCAAAGATAGCAAACACACAAGCAGAGGGCTTCTGGGAGCAGCTATGACAGATTATGACACAATATCCTCCAAATAATCATATTAGGAGAATGTAGCTCAGTAGTTAGGAGTGTTCTCAGAACACTGCAGACTCATTTCATGTTCAACTGCATTATTTTCATATTTGAATTTGGTCAACATATTTAGACCCTTGAAAGCAGTTCTTCATCCATGTAGTGTAGATACATGTGAGTATTGGATGAATTATGACTGATTTAACAATCCTTAGTCTGCAATCTTCTGTAAATGTGAATAAAACTATAAATCAAACATTTATTCATAACTCACTTGGCTTGAGAGCAGTTTTAATTTGATTTTATTTGGTAGCAGAAGCTGACCCAAATTAAGCTAAAAATGTTGGACTCTTAGCCTTAAAATTTATGTTTCTCTGACACAATATTAACATGACTTAGTATTTGTTTCAAAATTAAAAATGCACAAATCACTGATGCTAAGTTTTGTTTCTTCTCTTACTTGTTTTAGATAGTTTTTAGAATATGTTTCCCTTTACATAATTATAAAATTTATGTAATTCAAACATTATTAAATTAAATAATTATGAATTAATTACTGTAGAGTTCATATTTCATCCTGATATTTATTATTACAGCAAACAGCATTTATAGTCTGAATTTTTAGATATTTCTTCTTAGTAATTTACAAACTTCTTTTCATTGGATAATAAATAAATACCTACAATATGTTTATGTGTGTGAAGTCCTTTAAATTCATCTATTTTAATACAGATAGGGTTATCAGTGTGCTGCTGATTACAACAGTGTGATTTAATACAGAAAACATAGAATGAAAATTTACCAACATGCAATTGTTTCTGGTTAGCTTTTTTTTTTTTTTTACTGTGTGTGTATTGGGAAAAAGGCGCATGTCTAGTAATGAGGGGATAACGTGTGGTAACTTTTCTCTGTCTCCACACCTGGGGCTGTTAATCACGCTCATGCTGTCAGCTGTGGCAACAAGGCTCTTTACTAGCTGAGGTATCTCACCAGCTCACTGTCCTCGGCTTTGAGTGCTGCATTATATTGTCTTCTTCTGCTTCTCACGTAATAGACGTTTCCTGGAAAACTGCAACACTCAGACATGCCCAATCACCCTGGGAAGGTTACCAGCTCACGGTAGACAGAAGTCACATTTGCACTGAATTCAAACTCACTGAAGGAAGTACGGGTGATGAGTTAATTACAGGAGGAGATTGTCATGAAGCTCACCTCACCACATGTGACAGCTCACAGAAATGGAAGACTGACCTGTTTGTACAATTCGCAGGCAGCAGCTCAGGACCAAGAGATCTGTCCTGTGGACAGCTCACCTGGTCAGCCTTCTACCCCCAGTTATATATTCCTCCTAGAAAATGGAGGTGAGGAGCCTTCAAGAGGCTTTCCAATTTTCCACATGTAACCCTTTGTTTACCTCATGAAACTGGAGTCTCTCACTTCATCCTGAAGAGAATGCTTCAGTTCTTGAGAATTTCTTATTAAAGAAAACAATCCTAAAAAGAAATTTAGAAAGTTTAAGAGCATTTATTTTTATTTTACTAATACCACTTATGAGAGAAGAATAATTTCATATATACATATAAATAATATATATATAATATCTGTATATATTCATGCATATATTTGTAGGAATATTTTTAAACCATTATGCAATAATTTTTAATTTTTACAGTAAATTTATCAACTATGTACTCATGCTAGAACTGTTTTATTTTAATCTTAGAGATCTAATTGAATAATTTATATAATAAAAATATATGTATGAAAGTAGTTCTTTGGTATAAACAAAATATAGTGAATATCTCATTGTAGTATTTGATTTTAGTTAAAACTAAATATAATGTTCTTGATTCATTATATCTAAAATTTATTAATAATTTGGTGCTATATGTAATTTACGTTTCCTTTTAATATTAGGTAAACATTATTTTCCTTATAGATTAAAAAGACTTTAAAGAAAATATTAATTAAGTATAACTTTTAAAAACACTTTTCTAAAAATAACTGTTTACATTTATAGTCTAAAATAAATAAAATATATTTTCATGTAGATATGAAGAGATAGTCTCTTAGACTAGGAATGAAACATCTTTAAGTTTTATTAAGGCCTAGATTTCTTCTCTACTGTACTTGAAATGAATGTAGATAACTTTGTGTCCATCAAATTTTTATGAAGGCCGTGAGTTGAAATTACCTGTCATAATAATGGGTATTTGTTAAAATTGATTTAGATAGCTTCTTTAATTTTAGCTTCATCCTCATATCCACTCCCAAAGCTTCTACATCACTCTCTATCAAATTTCCTCCCTTTTTTTGTGGACACAGGGTCTTCTTATGGCTTAATGTGAGGATAATATTAGTTTCCATAGAGGAATTCTTCCTCAGAAAAATTGACATAAAAAAAATCACTGGATTTTATTATACTTCTAATAACAGCTATTTAAAAATAGAATTTCCTGGCATGCAAGGTATTTTATTTTTTGTCCAGGCAGTTTGTTCTCCTTAATCTTTTTATTCTAGCTGCATAGGGAGCGCTGAATTGCCTAGGAAGTGTCGTTGGTTCTGCTTTCCCCACTTGCATTAGATGCTGCTAATCAAACCAGAGAAGACAAGAATATGCGAGGAGAGTGAAGAGAAGGAACTGCTTAGCGGGGACATCTGTGTGGCACTGTCGGGAAGTGGATCTCGTATTCTGCTCTTGCTGATTTCCCTTTCCAGATGGTGTTGGGCATCAATCATTCGCCTTTTTAAGTCATTCCACCATGACTACCTGGTTTGTAAGTTTCATATTGTCTCCAACTTATGTATTTGTCCACTTCTTGCCAATGTTCATTTTTCTTATCTGCAACTCTGAATTTTCATTCGTTAAACTCCGTGTACTGGTGAGGTTGGTGTGTTAACTTGACAAAAGCTAGAGTCATCAGCTAGGAAGGAGCTTCAGATGAGGAAATGCCTCCATGAGATCCATGTGTAAGGCATTTTCTCAATTAGTAATCAATAGGGGAGAGTCCAGCTCATAGTGGATGGTATTGTCACTGGAATGGTGGACCTGGGTTCTCTAAGAAGTCAGGCTGAGCAAACAATGGAAAGCAAGCCAGTAAGCAGTGTCTTCAATGACCTCAGCATCATTTCCTGCCTCTAGGATCCTGCCCTGTGTGAGTTCCTGTCATGACTTTCTCCAGTGATAAACATCAGTGTGGAAGTATAAGCCAAATAACCTTTTCATCCTTGACTTGCTTTTGGTCACGTTTTGTTGCAGCAATAGAAATCTTATCTAAGACACACTGGTTATATGTACTAATTGATGCTTTCTTTTGAAACAGAAAACCCCTTGCTGAAACTATTCCCAAAAGCCAGGGTTTGACTACATATACAACTATTTGTGTAAAATACATACACGTGTTAATTTTGCATATTACCAAAAAAGAAGCGTAAAAACATTTATACAAACTTGATGTCTCAGATTGAGGAATTTTATGCTGATAATGTGAATCTGGAATGATAGGAACAATTTCGCCACAACAGCTCATTGAGAATTGTGTCCGGTTTGAGCATGTATTGTGAATATTTTGTTGTATTGCTCCAATCTAATTTTCACTTTTGTCCCCACTATACTAATGTCTCCCTGGGGCTCTATTTATGTCTCCTTAATAATATCGGTCAATTTATGTAATCAAGAAATGATAAGGAAGAAAGACTCATGGTAGAACTTACTTATGCTGCTCTTTTCTTGTATTCCTTATTCTTTTTAACGAATATTAAAACTTATTTACTATATAAAATTTTCTAATACATTTACATATTCAGAAAATTTTTTAAATCCATATTAATATGATAATAATCATAGCCCTATTCCATTATAGTAAACAAATATGAGCTTTAACATTTTAGTCACTTTTCTGTAGGGATACATATTTTAATAACTTGTCTTCTTTGATGATTCCTCTTCAAAATTAATTTTGTCATGAATTTAACAAATGTTCCAAAAGTTGGAAAGAAACTTGGAATACAGGGAAAGATTAAATAAAAATAATAAGAAAAAGTAATATTTTTCCGTAGTTCCATAAAGAAAATTTAGTGGACTCATCATTCTAAGTGGAGAGAGGTTTTTTCAGTTACAGTTAATCATACTGAAAACTGATTATCTTTTAAAATTTATTTTGTACAGGTAAACATATTACTTTAAATTAAAACCAGCTTATCATCATAAGTAGTGTTTACAAAATATTTTTAAGTTTACAATAAACAAACCAAAATGATTGGTAAGTCCAAGCACTCTTTTCTGATTTTTTAAGCTATTTTTTGATTTTACATTCCAACAATGGGTTCCACTCCCTCCTCTCCTCCCAGTCCTCTCCACCAACTCCCCTCTGCCTCTCTCCACCATCCACTCCTCCTCCATTTCTACTCAGAAAAGGGCAGGCCTTCCATGGATATTAACAAAGCATAGGATATCAGGTTGCAGTAAGTCAGCAAAAGAGATAGCCTTTGCTCTCGCTGTTGGGAGTTCCACCAAGCTACACAGCTACACAACTGTTAGGTCAAGACTTCTGAAGAGAGGAAGAAAGGATTTTAGAAACCAGAGGGGTCAAGGATATCAAAAGAAAACTCAAAGAATTAATTAACCTGGCCTCATCAGAGATCACAGAACCTGAACCAACAACCAGGAGCCTGTATGGTACTGGCTTAGGACTGTGCATATATATGTAATGGTATTCCTTAGTCTTAATCACAATAGAAATCCTCAATATTGCTAGGTCCAAGGATCATCGGTAGCCTCTCTGTGATGCTTTAAGCTTTACACACACAATTGTGATCCTCACTCAATTGAAATTGGTCAAAATTCCCCTCTCCTTTCTTTTTGCTCTTTTCCTCCTTCTTCTTCACCTCTTCCTCGTCTTCCTCATCCCTTTCCTTTTCTTCTTGTTCACTAGTATGTGAACATATTTAATACAAACTCATAAACTCGTAAACATGCAGCCTCAGCACCATAAGATAAAAAATGTACTGTACCACTTCACAGTAGAATAAAACATTTTGTTTGCAAATTATAATATTCATTAAACACTTATCGGTGTCTATCCCAGAGTGAATCTTGTATAACTATATGTTAATATAGTTTTGCTCACTTCAGTTTTTTTTTAAAAGTAGATATCTGTTATATGCAATAAATTATGTTTAACATGTTTATATTTTAAATATAAAGATCTCAAAGAAACATTTAATTTTCAATGATATAGCTTTGGCAATAAAATTGTTGTGCCTAATTTTAATATATGACTGATTTAAAAAACTGCATCAAACTTCAAAATGATAAACTATAACACTGTTTTATATTAATTTTCAATTTCTTATCACATGTGTGCCCATGTATAACAAAGCAAATTATACCCAAAAAAAATAGTTGATATTTCTTTTCTACCTTTAGGGACTGTTTAATAGCTAATGATGACGACAATAGATATTTGGAGTTTTCTAGCTGCTGCTCTCAAGAGCCTTTGGGAACCAAATCTCATAGGAGGAAAGACTGTGTTCCTTATTTAACTCATCAAGCATTGTGTCTAGTACCATTCTCTACATTATATTTGGTACATGCCTTATATGGTTGAAAGATCAAAATATGTCAATCTTTTTAAATTTAAAACTTCAGTTAAAGATTAAGAATGTAACAATTAAGTTAATTCAGTCTTTGAAGTGATAAAAAAATTCCCTTCAGCTATTCAATTTAAGAGTGATGTGGAGTATATCTTTAGAGGGTACTCATTAATACACAATTATAATTGAATTCTATCATTTTATGACTGAAAAATATGTTCCATTATATTTTTTGCAAGTGTCTTCCCTCATATAAAATATTTCTTGACTTTTCAATTCATTAAGGTTATTTATAGTGTATACCCAATACTAATATAAAATATTTTAATAAACAAGTTTTTTCAATATTTTGTTTTCCTTACTTGGGACTGGATGGATCAATAAGTACTTTGCGACAACCATAGCCTGATTGTCATTCATGTTGCATTATGCAAATTCTTTTTTTTCTCATTTTTTTATTAAAAATTTCCATCTCCTCCCCTCCTCCTTCCCGTTCCCTCCCCTCCCTTCCATCCATACCCCCACTCCACCCCTCTCCAGGCCAAAGAGCCATCAGGGTTCCCTTCACTATGTTAAGTCCAAGGTCCTCCCAACTCCCCCTAAGTCCAGGAAGGTGAGCAACCAAACTCAGAAAAACCACAATAGACACAAATGTAATTAACAAAGATATGTGAAATTCAAATGGATAAAGTTCAATTGTAAATCTTAATTAATACTCACTTTCCATTTCTACAAACTTGAAAATTTATCTTATTACAGATTTCCTCATTTCCTGAATATTTGTATTTCATTCACAAAAACGTAGCATATCCAAATTTGAGGTGATTCAAACTGTAAGTAGAATATGATTTTTAACATGTTCTTCTTTATCATAAATTAAAATGTGGTCTACAAATATTTTACTATTTACCAATCTGCAACAAAAATATAATCCATTCCCTTTCAGGGACATAGTACCAATATTCCATTCTGCATGGTTTCTGTTTTTAATGTCTAAATGTAGTATCTGTGATCATTAAAAAATGTGTTTCTTTGTGCTCTGTCAAATACGGTGTTTATCAAACTTGATATATGTATCTCAAGTGAACAAAGCCATGTACTACTTAATGTAAATTAACTTTAAATATAAGTGAGTGTGTAGTGTGGGAGGTCCTTCTGTCTATGTGTTGATTTTCCTGGTTAATGAATCAAGAATTGGCCTGGCCTATAGCATGGGAGGAGAAGGGTGAAGTCAGAGAGAAGCCATGGAGCTGCAGAAGACAGATGCAGGTTGTAACTTTACCCAGTGAGCCACAGCAATGTGGCATACACAGATTAATGGAGATGGGTTAAATTAATATGTTAGAAGAAGCTAGAGTTAATGGGCTAAGCAGTGATTTAATGAATACAGTTTTTGTGTGCTTATTTTGGGGCTAAGCTAGCCGGGCAGCTGGGAAGAACAAGCGGCCCCCTCCTCCAAAAACTATGTTCCTAAATGTAAGTTAACTATGTGTCTATAAAATTGAGTACAAATTAGTGTCTTAAATAATAAGTGAAATTTATAATTAAAAACTCACTGTGAATTACTTTTCAAAATGCTTCAATATAATCAGGTCTTTGATATGAAACTCTTCAACTACAAAACTAAAGTTCATTTAACTGAAAAAGTTCAGGTTTTTTTTTTTTTTTTACTTTACTATTGTCTTAACACAGGAAGCTTTTCATACTAAGAACTTACTTAACCGCTATGAAATATGGACCAAATGTGTTCAGGTTTTACTTTCCAGATTGTGATTAGAAGTCAAGTGGGTCAGGAATTTATAGCAAAACTAATGTACCTTTGTGGATGAATACAACTGTGCTTCCTAACTGAACACATTATGATTTCGAATTCCTTAGTGAATGAATAAAAAGCTGATATTAAGTTTGGCAATATGTCACTGTATTCTTAGAAAATCAGAGTGAATAATTTAATTTGATATTGAATACCTGAGAATATGAACATACACATTAAAAGGTAAAGTGGTTATTAGTAATGATTAAAATGTTTTAGAAAATTTTATATCAAAATGTGTTTGCAAAATTCTTCTTAATATGTTAATGTTAGGGATTTTCTTCTAATACAGTCTTCATAAATACAAAATATTTACATGCATTTAATGAAAGTAATTCCTTCACACATTAATCACTATGTGTGTGTGTGTGTGTGTGTGTTTATATATCTGCCCCTATTGATATGCCTTTTGATAAATTACTAAGAAAAATAATGAATTGACTATTTTCCTTTGAAAAACCAGTAACATAAAACCAACAGTAGCAGGTTGTTTCATAGAGTTCTGTTTTGCAGGTGTTCTTCATAAATAGCCTGAGAGGGTGTTTTTATTCTCTATGTCTGACTGCTAATATTAGATCTCTCCCCCTTTTCCAAATTAAGTGCCATTTGTGGGAAAATCAGTTTCTGGCTCAGTCCTCCTGTGGTTCTGATGAACCATTTTCAGTAACATATCTCTCTATTTTCTCATGGGGTTTCATGAGACTCGTATAACCCCAGTAATACATTCCAACCAATCCTTCTCTCACATCTACAGCTATTTCAACTGCTTATGAACCAGCTTGCTCTCTCCGGACAGCTAGTTATACAGACTTTTAATATACTTTTGGTATTTATGTGCCATTGTCTAACTTCATGGTTATAAATTTGAGGATTTTTTCCCATATATTGAAAGTGGATCAAAAAATTATCACAATAACTAGTGTGTATAGAAGATGACAACCCCCATATGGTTTTTCACCTGGTTTGCCAACTATCCCTGGTGCTTCTTTTCTAGTATACATTTTGATTAGTTTATAGTTTTTAACTTGCTCTGTTAGCTTTACTGTCTTGAGAAGCTTATTTGCCTAGCTTTTATTAGAGAATTAAACAACCCATAGATTTAACACATTATAAGATTTTATAATAGGGATTGAAAAACAATAGTGAAGTACTGAGCCTTTCATAAATGGTTTGGTCTCAATCAAGTGTCTTCATTTAGGCCAAACACATATTTTAGAAATAACGTTTTGCCTCAGTGACAATATGATCCTATCTGATATGAGATGTATGACAATTGTTTCTGTGTTACATCTGGCATAAAATTATTTTTTATAGCTCCGTGTTGAAATTGCTGTAGTGTATACTCCTGCTGGCTAGAATAATATTATAGAATAAAATGCTTTATAATAACAAAAGAGATATCTTGGGGGAGTCATTTTGGGTATAGACAGAAATCAGGTGCCATGGAACCCTTAGTAACCCACAAGTATGACCAACTAAGACTTCTAGCAATGGTGAAGAGGGTGCCTGAACTAGCCATCCACTGTAAACAAATTGTTTACTACTGTAATTGCCGTAAGTGAAACTGTATCCAGTAAATGAGTAACTGGTGGAAGCAGAGGCAGAGTTCCACAGATAATCACACTGAGCGCCCAGGGTCTTTCAGAAGAAAAGAAGGAGGAGTTCTACCAGTCAGAGGGTTTATGGTGGTGAAGCTCACAGAGACAGGTGGCCTGAGCTTGCGATAGCACAATGGGAGCCGAATCAACAGCCAGGGACCTTAAATGGGACCAACCTAGACCCTCTGCATGTGTGTGACATGCTTGGTTTCTTAGAAAGGTTCCTAACAGTGAGAGCAGGATCTCTCCCTGGTGATTAGCTGACTTTTGGTAAGCTGTTGCCCATATGAATTACCCGGACCCACCTTGATGTACGAAGAGGAACTCGGTCCTGCCTCAACTTGATTTTTCCATGTTTTGTGCAAGCCCATGGGAGATCTGTCCATGAATGGAGATGTAGAAGGAATGGATGCGACAGGGAGTAGATGGGAAAGGGGAAGGAGAGGATGGAGGGAAACTGGTTGGTATGTAAAATAAATGAAAAAAAAATATTATTTTAATGTTAAAAAATTTTTAAAAGTTAGGTCAAAACAGCAGGAATGGAATATTTATATTGTAATTTGGTGACAAAAAATTAGGAATACTATAAAGTTTTATGCTCGCTTGACTTCATAGCTGATAAAAATTGGCCCTCCTCAGAAAGCTATAGCATTCTTACATACAGGTACTAGCTTAAGTACTTTATATTTATATTTGCAAATATTAGACATATTTGAGTGTTAGTGTAACATATATATTTGATGTGGGATTCCCCTCTGTATGCTATGATTACCATTGATTACTGTGGGCCTATAGCAGAGCAGGGCAGAACAGAAGAAGGCAGGGAATACTAAATGGAATGCTGGGAGAAAGGTGGCAGAGTCAGAGAGAAGCCATGTAGCCCTGCCAGAGAAAGACAGGGGGAATGTTAGTTGGTATGCCACAGCTACATGGCAATACACAGATTACTAGAAATGGTTAAGTTAAGATGTAAGAGTTAGTCAATAAGAAGCTAGAGCTAATGGGCCAAGCAGTGTTTTAAACAGTATAGTTTCTGTGTGATTACACTGGCAGTCTGGGCAGCCAGGAAACAAACAAGTGTCCTCATTACAACATATATTTTATATGTTTAAGTATGTAATACATTATAAATGTGTGTGTTTTTGTGTCTATGTCTCAGTGTGTACATATATGTAATTGTGTATATACATTTTACCTGATATATTATTAACCCATACAACATTACAGAAAATGAAACGTATATCTAATAAATCTCAAAATATATCTGGTTAAATCTAAAGTAGTAGGTTCTTAAATCTGAGATATAGCTTTTCAAAGTTACAGAAGTACTTTATTTTAATATTTTTCAGTTTGGAAAGGCAAAGATAATCTAAAGATTTCACAATTGTGTCAAAACAGTAAGACATGTATGCATACTTCCACAATGGAAATGATCAGCTCTACAAATATTTTACCTTTATGAAACTCTTATTCTTTGAGCTGTTTCTTTTTTATGTAAATTATTTGTTAATAATTATTTATTTTGCAAAAGTTTACCCTAGATATGCATATGACAAATGTCAACACAAAAGAGAAATGTAAAACACAAATACAGATTATTTGTGGCAGAAAGTATAGTGCTGGAACTAACACTACTTGCCAAATCTATCATAATTAAAATATCCTGTAATGAGTATTTGATGCTGGTATGAATGTAAAAATGCTGCAAATATATTTGGAAGAAAAAGCTTATTGAGGTAATTATCATATCTAATATTATATACCTGCAAAAATAATATACCTGCAAAAATATTACTAAACTAATCAAAATATAGAATTTTTGAAAATAATCATTCCAATCATACGTGTATATATACATACAAACACATATATACATAAATGTTGTTGTATGTGGGGTGTGTGTGTGTGTGTGTGTATGAACAGTCATGTGGCACTCAATAAAACACTAGGTGGAGCTAGAGGGGCCCTGCTGAAGAGTGTCATGAAAGATCTCAGGAGCTAAAGGTATCAAGGGCACTTTGATAACAGGGTCTACAAACTACTCAGCATGGCTCATAGAAATTCACAGAGACTGAAGCAGCAAACAGGGACACTATATGTGTCTTAGTTCGACCTCCGTTTATACCTATGGTTGTGTAGCTTGGTGCTCTAGTGGAACTACCAACAGTGGGAGTGGGGCGGTGGCATCTCTGACTATTGCTTAAACTTGGGATATTTTTCTCCTTTGGGTTGCAAAGTCCAGCCTTGATATGAGGATTTATGCCTAGTCTATTGAAACTTGTTAGGCCGTGTTTGGTAGATATCCCTTGGAAACATGCTCTTTTTGTTGTTGTTGTTTTGGTTTGGTTTTCCAAAGGGAAATTGAGAAGGTGTTGATTTAGGGGAAGAAGAGGTGTGAAGAGGGACTTGGATGAGTGAATGGTGGGAAAACTGCAGCTGCAGAACTGAAGTACTGTATGAGAGAAGATTAAAAGGAAAAATGGAATGGCCATATGATTTTCCATATTTTACAGAGATTAATAATTCTTTCTAAAAATTTGGAATCACCAAAAGACCTGTAATCTTTATAAACTCAAATATTTATTTCTAATATATATACACTGATGTATATATACAGATATATATTCACTAATTTATTAGATGGTGTTCCTTATTAATGTATTTGGTATATATTTCAAATCCAGCACTCAAGAAGTTGAGACAGGATAATTGTGAGTTAAAAGCTAATCTGTGGTATTTATAAAAATTCTGGGCAAGCCAATAAAATATACAAATAATGATATAAATTGACAAAACATTAATAGCACTGGCATGAATAGCAACTTTGTAAGCCACATTTTTTTGTTTTATTTAGACAAAATTTCTCTATGTAACAGCCTTAGCAGACACTTTTAAAATCATCTATTCTTTTTTACCAATTCACAATTAAACTGTTGTATTTCAATATCTTATCTCATCTATTTTCAGTTAATGAATGGACAAAGAAGCCATATAATATTTTTTTCTCCTCATTTTTTTATTAAAAATTTCCATTTCCTCCCCTTTTCCCTCCCCTCCCTTCCAACCATACCCCCACTCCCTCCCTCTCCAAGCCAAAGAGTCATCAGGGTTCCCTTCACTATGTTAATTACAAGGTCTTCCCAACTCCCCCTAAGTCCAGGAAGGTGAGCAACCAAACTGACAAGGCTTGCAGTAAGCCTGTCCATGCTGTAGAGTTCAAGCTCATCGCCGTTGTCCTTGGTTTCTCAGTCCCCCTCCACCGTCAGCCACATTCAGAGAGTCCGGTTTGGTCCCCTGTTCCATCAGTCCCATTCCAACTGGACTTGGTGGTCTCCCGTTAGATCTGTCCCACCATCTCAATGGGTAAACGCACCCCTCATGGTCCTGACTTCCTTGCTCATGATCTCCCTCCTTTTGCTCCTCATCAGCCCCACATAGGAGCACCGGACTGAGCTCCCAAGGTCCTGATGAGGAGCCATATAATATTTTTAAGGAAATATAAATATCATAATCAGAAATTTAGATTAAAGAAGCTATGTCATTGTGAGTGTTGGCTATCATTTACCTTTTATTTGTATTTTAAAGAATAGGTTTTGTTACTGAAAATATATACTGACCATTTAAAAGTAGGTCACATAAATGAAATAATACAAATATTTTAAGACATTGTTCTAGGGCTCAAAGGCATTTGAATGGATTTGGATATGAAAAATTCATGGTCAGAAAAGTGAAAAATTGTGGTCATGATAAAACACCTAGGCAACACACATTGTTCACTGAGTGTTTAAGAATTATGAAAACAGTGGGTATTGTTGACTTTTCTCCCAAATGGTGAGATAATTGCAGTAGTGATGTATTTCACAGAAAGCAGTTGTACATAAAATAGGTTCGGGAATAAAATTGGAATAAGGAAATTATGCTGCTCACAATCCAGACCCTTTGTTCAGTATCAAATTCATTTCTAACCAGTTTCCCCTTTATTACTACTCTGACTTTTAGATAATCTTGGTTTTCTTAACAAACCAAACCAGTTCTGCTTGTGGTTCTGTCCTTCTCTTTCCTGAGGTGTTCTTTACTTAACCTGTCACAGCTGGGTGCTTCTCTATGTGTCTGTGAGCATCAATGTTCTTTCTAGTGAGCATTTCTTGCTGTTTCTTTTCTCCAAATTCCATCACCCGAAACTGATACATTTCATTACATTTTCAAGATTTTTATAATTTTCCAAAACTGTTTTGTTTCTTTTGTTAGTATTTTTCTGTATTAGAACAATAGCACAGTTGTCCTTACTGTCGTTAATATCCATCTAAAAAACAATATAAGATGAGTAAATGTGGTCCATCAATCTAAACAAATGTACAAATGATACATTAATTGAAAATATCAGTGAAGTCTAATAATTGCAGGCTATATAGGAGATAAAACACCATTGATAAATGCATGTGTTTTAGAAAGATATTACAATTAATTGACCATTTTGAGATTAACATTATGTGTTCATGTCTAGAAACTGTATCTTCAGAACTGATAAAAATATGTCCTACACACTGAATTTCAAACAAGATTGTATGTGAACTGCACTGGGAAAATAGTTTATAATTATTCATGTCATGAGACATATATAGTCGAATAAAATGGTATACATTTGAATAATGGCCCTGACAATGTAGGGCAGCTTGTAGAAAATTATATCAATGTCAATCATAAGACAGATCTCAGATTGAATTATCTTTCATTCAAGGAACTTGGAGATGCTCTGTCTTTCTATGGTCATCATGGATTTCTAAACTCACCCAGAACTTCCAGAAAAAGATTTCTATGGTGGATATTATTACTATTTTTATTACGTGGCACAACATGACTAAAACACATGATGACAGTGGAAATTTTTGTGGTTTTTTTTTGGGGGGGGGTCAAAGTTTCCCTTCTCTCCCCTCTTTCTAGCCCCTCCTTAGCCCAACCCCATCCATTCCACTACCCCTGTTTCTCTAAAGATACAGGTGTGTCTCCCATGGATATAAGTCACCCATGAATTATCAAGTTGCAGTTGGACTAGTCACCTTTTCTTCTGTTAAGGCTGGATGAGGCAATCCTGTAGAAGGAAAGAATTCCAATAGTAGGGAACATGATCAGAGATAGGCCTGCTCTCACTGTTGGGAGTCTTACATAAAGACCAAGTTGCAGCATATATGCAAAAGGCATAGGTCAGTACCATGCATGCCCCTTGGTTGTTGGTTTCTTTTTTTGAGTCCCTATAAACCCAGGTTAGTTGGTTCTGTGGGTTTACTTATGATGCCCTTGATATTACTGAGTTCTATAAGCCTTCCTCCTCCACTTCGGAAGAATTCCCTAAAATCCAACTAATGTTTGCCTGTGGGTCTATGGTATTTGTTTCCATCAGTTGCAGTGTGAAGCTTCTCTGATGAGAGTTGGGCTAGGCATCTATCTATGAGTATAGCACAGTACAATTAGGAATCATTTCATTGACTTTTTTGTCATTTGTGTTTGGTGCTATCCTGGTCTCTGATATATCCCAATTCCTCTGGGTCATGAACATCAGGGGTGAGCTCCCTCCTAGGGTGTTGGTCTCCAGCTGTGACATTCATTAGTTGGTCACTCCCACAATTTTTATGCCATCACATCTTGGAGGCAGGACAAATTACAGGTCCAAAGGGTTGTGGCTGGGTTGGTGTCCCAGCTTCTGCCCTGGAAGTCAGGATATGAACAATTCAGCCTCCATATACACTATTACTAGGAGTCTTAGCAACAGTCACCCTCAAAGGTTCCTGGGAGTTTCCAATGCTCTGTGTTTCTAGCTCATCCCTAAGAAGTCAAGAAAATGACGGACACTAATGAAGCTGAATTTTTATTTCATTCAATATATGAAGAGTTATTGCAGGACACATAGTTTTATTAGAGTAGATAAAATGGAAATATACATATATATTTAAAGCAAGGAAGAAAATGAGTGAATATAATTTTATATTCAAGGTTTTTGTTGGTGACAGGTTTTCTTTATATATTTGGATTTCAACAATGAGTAGTTTAAGAATATTTTCATTGAAGGACATTTGTTACTTATTTTCAAAAGAAAATGAAAATTCAAATACAGGACACATGAGTTCTGAGAGAGTAGATGGCATGGAAATTGAGTACAGGTGGTTGAATTAACCTTGACAGATACAAGTATCCTCCCTCAGAGACCAAACAGATGTGAAGTTATTGCAAACAGAAGTTAGAATAATACTGTTAGAATGAATTGTATAGGTGAATTTGAAATGCAGTTATCTCTGGAAACAATCCTTTCAATTTGACACATTTACTTAAAAATAAATATAAAAAAAATAAAGCAATGCCCTTAACTGCACATTTAATTTTTTCAGTTCCCTAAATTGGTAATAAATGTGAACTTATTTGAATTTTCATAACTAATAGTTTCTTCAAGTAAGTGTAGTTCACATCAAATAGTACCCATGTGAAAGTACTTATTATTAAGACTGTAATGAGTGTATATATTTAGATTAAAGTAGAAAAACAAAAACTCTCTCTACAGTTCTATTTTGTATCTTACCATCTTTTAAAATGTTATAATTATCCTGACTCTAGTAAGAGCATGTAATTAACTTTGCATCATGGAAGCATTTGTACTACTAAATGAAAAAAATATATTTAAAGTATTAATGTCAATGATCACTTTTCTCACATCTTCATATAATGATAAATCAGTTTAATTGCTAGACAAACACATATAGTTTTTTTTCCTTACAGAAAGTCATGGTTATTTCACAAGGTGAATTGATAAGTAGTAGACAAAATATATAAAATAATTATATTTTATTGATTCAAATATTTATCAATATAGTTAGCAAATAGAATAAAATATTCACATTATGAAAATATTTGCTTAATACTTATTTTTCAAGAGAGATACTAAAATATACACTCTATTCAAATATTACAAATTTTTACAAATAGTACTTATGTCATGGTTTTACATTGATTATTCATTTTATTGTTTTCTTTCAGCACATGGGTTATAGACTTCTTACTCATGCAGACAAGCTTGGAATCGAATGTCTTTATGGTCTGTCTTAGCCACTGTTTTAGTGTTTTGAAGAGACAAAGTGACAAAGGCAATTAATATGAAAAAAGCAATTAATTGTGGGTTCTATGACAATTTCAGAAGGCTATGCTAGTATCATCCTGCTAGATATCATGGAGGCATGTAGGAGAGGGAGATTGCTGGGGAATAGCTGTGAGTTGCAACCTGATCTGGATTCAGGTAGACAGAAATAAAGGGGAAAAGAGAAAAGGAGAGGAAAAGAGAAAGATTGCACATGACGTGAACTGTTGAAACCTCAAAGCCTATTCCCATTGACATATCTCTATGAAACGGGAGCTACTCCAACAATGTCATAACTACTAATCCTTCCTTAACTAGTTAACCAACTAGGGACTAGAGATTCCCATATATGTGCCTATGTGTGGGAGGTCTGTCTGTGTGTTGCTTTTCTTGGTTAATGAATAAAGAAAGCGTTTTGGTCTTTTGATAGAGCAGAACTTTGGTAGGCAGACAAAACTAAATTGGCATGCTGAGAGAAAGAAGAGAGAATTAGAGAGATGCCATGGAGCCACCAGAAACAGATGCTGGTAATTTTAGCCTGTAAGCCACTGCCACATGGAAATACACAGATTAATAGAAATGGGTTAAATTAATATAAGAGTTAGCCACTAAGGAGTTAGAGCTAATGGGTCAAGGAGTGTTTTAATGAATACAATTTCCTGTGGTTATTTCCAGGCTAAGTTATCCGGGCAGCCAGTACAAACAAGCGGGCCCTCCTCCTACACTTTTGGGTGCCATTCTTATTCAAATTACCACACCCTTTTAACCAACTCCATCACCTCTTATAGTTTTCTGATAGATCAGTATGATATTGTCTTAATTCCAGCAGTTGTTCATTTTTAAAAATAAAATCTCCCTTTTGAGAACACTCTCATGATATATGTGACAAAAACATATTTGTAATATATGTGTGTTCATATATATGTATATATATGAACACACATATATAAAACACACTCGTACATACTACATACATATATTGTATATAAAACCCATCTAGATTTCACTAAGAGAATATATAATAGATACTGTTGATATTCCCTTAAAACTGTTGCAGAATATTTTAGAAGAAACAAGTTACTTGCTAAACAAGCAAAATCTTTGTCTACACTTGAATACAGAAAAAATCAGTACGATTCAAATGTATGATAGTTTCAAATGCCATGTGATCATCTGTACTTCCCGAATCCTTCACCAATATATAAGAATGCTCTTGTTAGAGGATTCTATAGTGGTGCCAAGCTTTGCTCACACTTCCCAGCACAGAGTATGAGATGTGCTATTCATCCCTTTTTGGTGTGCTCCACCACAAATGTATTTCAGGTAATGAAGCTATACAATATTGGACCCTCATTTAGCCCTTTTCATGTTGTCTGAATAATAATGAGAGTTAACAAGGCTAAAACTCCTTATGTTTTACACACCACTTTAAAATATATACCTAATGTTGAGTGTTAAAAATGTCTACTAGTAGCTAGTTATAATTTTCACATGATGCGGGATTTCCATGTCCCATTGTTTTTGTACAAAATAAATATAATAATGCTACCACTGGAAGATGCCACAGTTGGATGCCACGTCAAATGTCAACTTATGGTCTCTTTACTCTGGATACTGCATACCATCAGGGTATCATAAGCTTTATTTTTTTCTAAAGTGTTTGATGGTGGATGCAAAGTTTCTTCTTGCTTTATGAAAAACACAGAAACAACACAGATTTTCCTGTTTTATATACACCCTATTATCTTTTTTTTCTTCAAATATTTTGTTTGATCAGCATACCACTGTCAAATAATTTAGTATAAATCAACCTTTAAAAACTACTTCAGAAGGCTTGGCGGTGGTGGCACACACCTTTAATCCCAGCACTCGGGAGGCAGAGGCAGGCGGATCTCTGTGAGTTCGAGGCCAGCCTGGTCTACAAGACCTAGTTCCAGGAAAGGCTCCAAAGCCACAGAGAAACCCTGTCTCGAAAAACAAAAAAAAAAAAAAAAAAAAAAAAAAAAAAAAGAAAAAAAGAAATTATGTGGAAAATTCCTTATTATAGTATCTTATAATACGTTCATCAGAAATAAAATAGAACATAACTGTTCCTGAAGTTTACGATTAAGAGGGGTTCCCAGGTATCCATGGAGACGCCCCCAGCTAGGTCCTTGGGCAGCTGAGGAGAGGGAGCCGGAAAAAGCCAGATCCTATAACCATATTCATGAATATCTTGCATATCACCATAGAACCTTCACCTGGCGATGGATGGAGATAGAGACAGAGCCCCACACTGGAGAACTGGACTGAGCTCCCAAGGCCCGATGAGGAGCAGAAAGAGGCAGAACATGAGAAAGAAAGTCAGGACCGTTCACCCATGGAGACGGTGGGACAGAACTAAAGGGAGATCACCAACTCCAGTTGGAATGGGACTGATGGAACATGCAACCAAACCGGACTCTCTGAATGTGGCTGATGGTGTGGCTGACGGTGGAGGCTGACTGAGAAGCCAAGGACAATGGCGATGAGCTTGCACTCTACAGCATGGAAGGGCTCTGTGTGATCCTTGTCAGTTTGGTTGCTCACTTTCCTGGACCTGGGGGGAGTTGGGAGGAACTGGGACTTAACATAGGGTAGGGAACCCTGTTGGCTCTTTGGACTGGAGAGGGAGGGAGTGGGGGTATGGGTGGAAGGGAGGGGAGGGAAGGGGGAGGAGGAGGGGAGGAGATGGAAATTTTTAAAATATTTTTAAAAAGATTGTAGTTATCAGAAAACACCAGACAGAGTTTTTAGAATTTTCTCTCCTGACTGAACCTAACAGCAGAAAACAGCAAATGTGAATTGTGATTCCCTCTGATCCTCCATATGGAGAACATGGTTGTACTTACTGTCACATCTAAAAGCTGAGTGGAACTCTCAATGTACTTTTCTTCTGGGTGCAGTGATATACAGAGAACAAAGGCAACTTGCTGAACAAACCACATAAATCCAAAGTTATTTTCAGACCTCATAATTTTACAAACATAAAAATGTCATTCATATCATATTACACACAAAAATATCATGAAAGAGAAACAAATGATAATTTGTGCTACCTCCAAAACAGCAAAGATAAAAAATAAGAAAAACCCTAGTGGGGAGCATTGGTGATGCAATGATTTATCTTTTAAGTGACAATAACGAACAAATGAAGTTAGATAACTGGATGGGTTAATAACTGGCTGAATGAATGGATGGATAAGGAGACTGGTACAAAGAAATAAAAATGTATGAAAGAAAGTAAGCAATTCACTCATTTCACTTTTCTCCTCGTTATGCAATGTTTCATTCTCAAATTTAAATGCATGGACAATAGAAATTGTAATTTGTTTCCATTCAATAATGAACAAAATATGATAAACAAGATATTAGTCTTTAAGGATACATATAATTATAATAACCTTGTGATGATCTGAATAAGAATGATCGTGTTGTGCTTACATATTTGAATGTTTTTTTTTCCTATGGATGGAATTGTTTAGAAGGGATTAGGAGATGTTGGCTTGTTGTGAGGGGGTGTAGTTAGGAGAGAACTTTGAGCGTTCAAACCCCATATGGCACCACTTAGCTCTTAGTGCTCTGTCTCTGATTAATGTTGTGGACCAATTGTAAGCTCCCAGTTACTGCCACAGTGACATGCCTGCATGCATGCTGTTGTGCTCCTTGCTTTGATCATCATGGACTTCCTATTTTAAATGTCAAGCAATTTTCAAATTCATGGTTGTCATCATAGCAATAGAAAAGAAAAAAAAGACAAACATCATCAGAAAACTGAGTATACTTCTGAGTATATGTTCTTATTCAAGGAGAACTTTGAAGAGAATGGAGACATTATTTATATGTAACAAACATTGTGCTCTTACAAGAACATATGAACTCTTAGATACTCAAAAAAATCACTAACTTTCTTTCATCTCTAGTCAATAATTGTAAAAATCCATTTATGTTAACATTCATTTGGAATTCACACACTTATTTTTATGTTTTGACTTTAAATTTCTATTTTCATATTTCCAACATTTGAATATTTACAGTAAAGCTTGAAAAACATTTTTTAGAAGGTCAGGTTAAAAAATGTGACTTCTATATGCAAATCAAACTTTAACATATAAGCTTGAGGACATGTCTCTTCCTTTAATGTGAATGGGTTCCTGGGAAGCAACACTCAAGGCTGCCCTAAACTCTACATTAAGGTTCATGCATATTTGAACACACAAACGTGCAGACATACATAAATATAAGAACATACATAAGGATACATAATATAAGTAAAATTACAGCTTTTCTCTTATAGTAATCTAATTTCTTTCAAAATACCCTTTTTTAAAAATGTCATTAAGAGACATGTCTATTTACTTCAGTGCCTACTTGGTTTCTTGTAAGTTTTGCCTAAAAAATGCATTTCTCTTTCATATTTGAGGGCAACTTTTTTTCTTTGTAGAGTATAGAATACTGAACTTTTAAGTTTTGTCTTTTACAGATTTTTCTTCACTTCTAGCCTAAATTATATTTAAGGAAATGTCTGTCAGGATCTTTATCTTTGTTCATTTGTCAACAATTAGCATTTCCCTTCTCTCCATGACTATTTTAATTTTTCATACTTTTAAAACTGATTTTCTGCTTTTTAAATTTGATATGTGAATATGTACCACTAATGGGATTTATTCAGCATTTTGGAAATCTTCTTATGACTTACAATTTAGCTTTCCTTTTCAGTTAGGTATTCCTCTATTTGTATATTCTTCATTGCAGAAATGCTTTCTTTATGAAAGTTCTTACTAAAACAAAAGTTTATATATTGCCAACTTCATGACGCCTATCACATAACATAATGCCAGAGATTCTAAATTAAATACCAGATTGGAACACAATAACCCATATTAAATATGCAGAAAAATTGCCCGAGTCACTACTATGTTTACTGACAGCAAAAAAACCTTCTTTTTGTCAATTGCAATATCATTTTTTGAAGAACTAATTTATACTTAATTTTCCCAAAATTCCAAAGAAGTAAGAATTATACTAAAAAGTAGTAGTGCTGATGGAAGTTGTACCTTTCAATTCCTTTATTCACATGTTTATCAAAATATAGATTATAAAAATTCATAACTCAACAACTTTCCTCTTCCTGTTCTCCTGAGCCCTGTAGAACTTCCGTGTGAATACCTGAGCCCATCACATCTCTGTCTTGGGTAATTGTCTGTTTGTAACAGACAGACAAGTTTTCAACACTTTCAAATATTGTTAAGTTTTTGAAAAAGTAGATTGTGTATTAAAAGAGAACATAGTGACCTACAGAGTGCTTTATAAAAAGCAAATTGTGGAAGATGAAAATATGATTGATGGTTTGTGATGACTTTAAAATTTACTCACATCTGTACAGCCTGGAGGACTGTGTAAAGAAGATAAAATAAAGGCTTGGATGCTACACAAGATTAGTGAGGCAACACTGATAAGAGCATTAATCAATGGTGAACTAGCTTCATGCACAGATCAGATCACAGAGACTGGAGGGGATTGTACAAAGCCCACACGTGATTGCTGTTTACCCTTTGAGAACAATGACAGTAATATTTTGCATTTTGATAGATACTTTGATTAGAAGTTCCCAGACTCTTAGCATATTTTAAGATATTAAACCTTCTAAGATAGCTATAACTTCTGTTAGAATTTTATAAAGTAAAAGGTGTTTGGGTTTCTGTTGGAAAGAACGCAAGATGAGTGGAGATTAGAGATACCTTTGAAAACACCCTAGAGCTCAAACCTTGAGGAATATTTGCTTATTTTTTATGTAAGAGGCAATACAATTTCAAGATAATCATAATCATTACTAAATACTAATTCACTTTCTATGTGAACAGAAGTAGCAATGTTTATTGAGAATGGAATGTTATGTATTAATTACATAAAATAAAACTATCATGTCTGGAGGAATAAAATCAATACTAGTAAGTGAAATAAAAGATATCAGAAACAACAAATAATGCACCATCCTCAGCATAAAGAATCATTATATGACTATGTTGTGACATGATCAATTTAGCTTTTTGTGAAAATATTATACAAAAAAATGAAATTAGCTTTTATAAGTAGTTTTTACAGGTCTAATAGTAAATACATATTAAAACTTTCTACCAGAGAATTGTACAATTAAAAGAAATATACTATATCATAATATATTTAACTATAAGCACATTATATATCCCAATACACCAAGGTTTTATGAGATAAGAAAAATTCTTAGGGTGATCCTGCCTATTTAAATAAGAGGAATAGTGATTCAATGGAAAAGGGGGAAACGTTCTTTATTGAATTAATGTGTAGAGGATTGACTAATGACATATATATGCATATAAATATATAATATACATAATATATATAAAAGATATATGACTGGTGACAGAAGATAGATCAATGATAGATATATACATAGAAATTTAGATGATATATATTATAGATAGAATAAAGGTATATATTTATAATGGATTGCTGAAAAATATGAATATGTAATGACAGAAATATTAGAATTATATAGATGAATGATAGATGGATAGATAAATGATAGGTTTGAAGATACTAGAAGACTAAGAAAGCTTACTAACATTTTATAAACAATTGAAACCAATCAATAGCCACTGAGCAAAATATACTTAACAATAATGAGATGAATAAGCATTATGCCTAATACAGTATTATAGAAAAAAAGATAAAAAACGTCAAAGCAGGAAAATGTTATGTCATATCATGTTTCCAAGGGGTCGCTATAACTTGCCAGGAAACATCAAGGGAAAAGCTGCAATAAAAATTTATTGGCTCCTCTTTTTATGCTGCATATATTTTTCAACAATAAACTACTGTCGATATCCACTTTTCATTTAATATTTGACCCCTAAGTTCTATGCTTTATGATAATGTATTGTAGAAGAACTCTCTGAATATAAATAATTGCTATTGAACTATGAAAAATAAGCAAAATTGAAGAAAAGTCAAGTCTGTGTATGCATGAAATGTATGATAACATTATGTTACAAGTTTTAATGATGATTAGCATGTTTATTCAAAACAATCAGTTTCATTGTATTTTCAGTCGTGCATATAACATGCTGTGGTTGGATTTCATGCTCTCTATTTTCTTCTCTCGTGGCCCATCAGCTCTCAGTGGATGGGGGTGCGCTAAGAGAGAGCTGAGGGAAGTAAGGGATGAGGTGTCAGGAAAGACCTGTAGATGGAATGTACAAATGAATTTTAAAAAATTAAATTAAAATAGAAAAGAGGAAGCAACCAAGTCAGAGCAACTTTATGTCTACTTTGTACTTTAATATTTATAGTCATTCTGAATTTGAATTCTTGAGATAAAGAAATACAGGAGTTAGTCATGTTTTCCAAGCTATTTGCAAAGGTAAGACAAGAGGATACAATTGCACATGGGACAAAGTAGGATGAGTGTTTCATGAACTTTATATTTTTAAACAAGGAGGTACCTGGCTGCATGTGTAGAGACTATATGTGAAGAGCTTTAAGTTATGGGAATTCCCTTTCACTCTCTCTCTCTCTCTCTCTCTCTCTCTCTCTCTCTATATATATATATATATATATATATATATATATATATATATATATTATAATATATATTATAATTATAATATTATAATATATATAAATATATTATATCTATATAATAATATTTTATATATAATATTGTCATGCATAAATGTGTATAAGTTGCACAATTTTGAAAATTACCAAACAGCAAAATAAATTTAAAAGACAACATGTATAATATTGAATTCTAAAATATATCCAGTAACCTTGCTTTTACATGTTTGGATTCAGTGGGCAGCAGCTATTTTCACTGACATTCATCTTTTGTTTAATGATCAATACACTTGGAGCATAGAAACAATATTCCTAAACCATATTCAAAGAATTATGTTTGTGCCCATTCAATATTCTGAAGTTGATTTAATTGCTTCTTTATTCCAGTTTTCTGTCAGAAATGATTATTTGTGCCTAATGTAATTGATTAAAATCACCAATTGCAACAATTCTAAGATATGTCATGAGATAGCTTGTTGATCTAGTTAGAAAAGAATTCTTGAAGAAATTCATCATACAGCACAGTGCATTCATGTCAGATATCTCCTAATCAAATGAAAGAAATTGAAGATGCAATTTATTTATTCTTTTTTATGTGATTTAGATCAATTTATTCAACATGCGAGATCGTAATGACAAAATATAAATGCATGAACATTTAAAATAATTTCTTTTGAAATAATGAATGTAAATACAACAAAGAGAAAAACTTGTCAGTGCAAGAAATCTTTAAGGAAAATAATACTTTTGGCTGCTGGTGATTCTTTCTGGATTCTGTTTCTCCATCAAGTAATAAAGACAAGAAGGTCGCAGGTCACAGTATGCAGCTGAGATGACTGAAGGAAAAGAAGCACATACTCATCCTTTACACTGGAAAATGTTCTCCTACCAGGGAGGGGAACGCAGAGCAGGGGCACCCTTCACCACCCTGTGTCAAAGGTGTTTGGAATTTTATTTAATTTTTTTCTTGTATCATGTGGAACAAAACTAAGTCATCTCCTTCTTTTTTTACTTGAATCATGGAGGATACACTTCATGAGTTTATTCACTTTGAACGACAACAAGAACTATATTAAATAACAAAAGGATGAAGACCTTTAACATT
Organism: Arvicola amphibius; assembly: GCF_903992535.2. Taxonomy (NCBI): domain Eukaryota; kingdom Metazoa; phylum Chordata; class Mammalia; order Rodentia; family Cricetidae; genus Arvicola; species Arvicola amphibius. Next base: position 19,588,108 of record NC_052049.1, read on the forward strand.
CCCACATAGGAATGACAGACAAATAAGCCAAACACAAACCACTCTTAGAGTAAGTCAGCAGAAGTGGTAGTCTCGAGAACTTTATCAGGTTCAAACAGATGCAGTCCAAGGCCTACTTCCCTAGCTATCTAATTATTTAAGAATTAACTTTATTTTGTTCCTGTCTCCATATTCATTAAGTGTACATTACTTTTTGACAGTAAAAGGGAAGATTGCTTGTAATTAAGAAAGGATATGTTTCAATCAGATAGGTATAATCTGATATTATTTAATGAATCTTCTCAAAAAGTTAATTTCAGAAGCAATTTTGGGGAGAAAAGGTGTGGGACAGATCACATTTATTGTATTTTGTAGACTTTTTAAATATCTGTGATAGCTTGGTGATCAAGGAAGATGCCTTCCTGGAGAGTTTTGCTCAACCAATTCTGGTTGTTCAATTTTCAAGGCATATTTTTTCTTCTACTGTTAGCAAAAACCTACAAAACATACAATATACATGAAAAAACAAAGGGATATATGACATATGAATAGATCCTTTTACAATTTTTTTGCACTTAGACGAGTTTGGAACTGTTATAATCTCTTGAATTTTTGTTTTAACTTGAAGTATCCAGCTGTTACCTTAATTAAGTTTGACACAGGCAAGGATCTGGTTTTCAACACCTGTGGAGAAGGTTTTGTTGGTATTTTAATGACTAATGCAGCTTGAAAAAATGGATTCAGGTGTGAATGCTAGCAATTAGATCAAACTAATGCCAGAGCTGTCAATTTCTAAGGAGGAGAAATGTTGGTTTTTCCCTATAAACTTTCACAAACTGGGTATTCTGCAGACAAAAAGTAACCATGACTCCTTAGATACAATACCACTCTTTATTACCAATACTTGTGTATTTTAATATAGTTCATTTGAGGACTTCCTGACAGTTTAATTAAGCACACAATTTGACTTATCTTGTATTCCAATATATGCATTATAAAAATAACATCATGAAATTTGAAAGGAATTGGGTAGATTGTATGACTGAGACTCAGAGAGAAACAGATGATACATATTCTCTCCTATCTGAATCTCCTAACTCCAAAACAGATGTAAGGATTGCTACCATCCATCATCAAAGAAGTGTCTCAGTACAGAAAATAAAGAACATAAGATAAAACTGCACTGAACACAAAGAGATCATGCCGATATCTCCATGGGGACCTCCAATTGCCGAAATCTCGGTGGAGACCTCCAATTGCCGCGCCCCGCACCCCTGTGTCTGCATTCGATGTGCTTTCACCCAGTTACTGAGCTTCGGGCAAGGGGCTGGAGGTTAAAATACACAGACACACACAGACAGAGAGACAGAGACATGGGTCATCTTTGAATTCCCCAAGAATGCCCCCTTTATTGTGTTTAGGGGCAGATTATATAGATATACCCACGCCCCAGCCAAACCCACCAGAAACCACTCTCCTGCCATCAGAACTCCTGAAGAGTTCGTGCTCAGAGCAGCTGTAGGCACTCAGATGAGGGAATTACAAGAAATTCAGGATCTGGGGTCTCACTGCTCCCAACAAGATCATAGTATCAGTAGGCCCCATTCAAAACAGGTACATCAACAACATAGCTTTTTATCTGTAGATCAGGAAGCATGGGTAGAGATGGGGTACAAAGATTATAAGAGCCAGAGTAAGGGAAAGTAAGCTCTGAAGCAGTCTCTGCTAAAAATACTTGCATGAACTAGGCAGAGACAGTGAGAAGTGGGAATAGTGATAGAAAGGACAACACTGGAGGCCGAAAATTCACATATTTTCAATCATATACAAAGTACTGCAAGTTGAGTAACAATTGCGGTGAAAGTGGAAATTGACCTTTCTCAGTTGTGAGTCTGTATATTGTTTATCCAATACAAATTGTCCAGCCCTAAACTCATATATATATATATATATATATATATATATATATATATATATACAAATAAGAAAAATGGACTCATGAAGTTGTGTAATATATATGTATATAATGTTAAAAACCAAATAATAATTGCTGTAGATTTGAGAATAGGTAGCAGGAGTCATGAGATGTTAGAAGAGAAGTTATCTAGGAATGGATGGTGGAAAGAAAGAGAAGGAAAAAGTGTCATAATGATGTAATTCTATTTTAATTTAATTGTATAAAAAATAAAGAACATAAATTTAAAAATTACCACAGAAGCTGGGCGATGGTAGCACACGCCTTTAATCCCAGCACTCGGGAGGCAGAGGCAGGCAGATCTCTGTGAGTTCGAGACCAGCCTGGTCTACAAGAGCTACCTCCAGGACAAGCTCTAAACCTGCAGAGAAACCCTGTCTCAACAAACCAAAAAAAAAAAAAATTACCACTATTTAGAGACAGATTCACTAAAAATAACATAGTTTTACCTTTATAGCATTTTTTCTTGGTTTTGTGAGCCCTGCTTTTTATTATTGTGGGATCCTAAATTATTTGTATTTATTCTATTGCACTTTCAATTATTTGCATATTTGTGTGTGTATTTTTGTGTTTGGCCATGTGAGTACAGGGTCCCAGATTCTAGAAAAGTATATCAGGTCTCTAAAAGCTTCAGTTACTGGCATACTGATGTGCTCTGGGAACTGAAACATGATTTTACACAAGAGTTCACATACTCTCAAACACTGAACTATTTTTCCAGAGACATAAATTTTATTTATTTATTTATTTATTTATTTATTTATTTATTTATTTATTTATGGTTTTTCAAGACAGGTTTTCTTCATTTGATAGTCCTTGCTGTCCTGAAACTAGCTCTTGTAGACCAGGCTGTCCTTGAACTGAGATATCTGCATGCCTCTGCCTTCCAAGTGCTGGAAGTAAAGGCATGAGGTACCACCGCCTGGACATTGGTTTTGTACCAATGTTGGTCATGAAAAAGTCAGGTAAATAATGTGTTTCAATACCATGTAATTTGTTCTAGGCAAATACACTTTCAAGCTCCTATTTTGTACAACACTGTGACTTTCTTAATGGTAGTATGAAATGTCTATTCTGTTGCCCTTAGAAATATGTAAACTTATGTAGGATTGTTAATGGTCATATGTTTTTGTTTTCGTTTTTTCTAAAAACTCATCCCTCAACCACCTCCATCTCTTTTGTGATGCTGGACATGAGGAGATAATGTCAGCAGAGTTTAATCTAGGAAAGCTACACCTTTCATTTCTAAAACACATTTGCTGAATTCATCACTTTTCCACATTAAGGATTCTCTCCAAATTCTGGTCCAGATGCTACCTTGTGCTATTCATTTTCACTCTCAATGACTTCAAATCCAGATGCACAGGAGAAATCTATTCAGTGGCAAATACCTCACAGACTTCAGTAACATAACTAATGACATTAAAATCAAATTAAAGTACTGTTAAATTAGTTTATTGTCTTAGGGATTTAATGAGAAATATTTGAGCAATATGTTGTCATTATGCATATTAAGTGTATTTTAATGAAGAGTTTGAAAATCTCTTCAATGCCATTAATAGGTATATAGAGATTACCAATCAAAAAATTTAAAGCTCTTATTCCAGGATTTGGTACCTATTTGTATGGTATTTGTCTTCTTTAAATAGAGATGATTTATTTATGAGGAAAACAATAATCCCCCAAAGTGAATTACCCTGAAGGATTAACTAATTTTACATCTAAGCCAGCACTTCAATAACTTTTAATACCTAAGTAAGTTCCTAATAAATTGTTTATTTTCAAAATATTTTAGAACACATAAATGGTTAAATAAACTTTACAAAAATAAACTCTCAATATAAAAATGATTAAACTTTATTTAAGACAAATTGATTTATTTTGTTGCAGAACAAGCAAAAAAAAATGTCCGAATCAGATTGATTGTAAATTCCCTCGTGACATGAGAACAAACTCCGCAGCACACCTCTCCACCAATCTTATAATCACTACAAGCCAAATGTAATAGCCATGCATCATCAAGAACTCATATGCATGCTCAGTTTTCTTCAATTTCTAAACTGAATTTTTGATTGAATAATTATCTTTTTCATTACACTTATGCTTAAGTTGCAGGCTGACATTTATTTTATTAGTCTTTTATTATAAATAGTGCCCGTATAATTGCTACTTTTTATGGCTTAGGGAAAATTTTTTCTTTGAGAAAAGATAAAAGCTTGTAGCTTTGGGGATATGTTAAATTGATCCTTCAAGCATTACATATTGACTTCCACCACAAAAATAAGTTTTTATCTGTTTTTCCCTACAGTCTCAACTTTTATAAATACATTTATATTATAAAGCTCTAGAAACACATTGCTCAATGTGTTTGTAATGTCAATATCAAATATTGATATTATAGAGTTAATTTAAAAAGTACTTTGTAAGAAGTATCGAAATGTCATCCTTAGCCATCAGAGAAATACAAACCAAACCAACACTGAGATTCCATCTTGCACCCGTAGGAATGGCCAAGATCAAAAACACTGATGACAACTTATGCTGGAGAGGATGTGGGGTAAAGGGAACACTCCTCCATTGCTGGTGGGAGTGCAAACAGGTACAGCCCCTTTGGATATCAGTATGATGATTTCTCAGAAATTAGGAAACAACCTCTATCAAGACCCAGCAATACCACTTTTAGTTATATACCTAAAAGATGCTCAATCATACCATAAAGGCATGTGCTCAACAGTGTTCATAGCAGCATTGTTTGTCATAGCCATAACCTGGAAACAACCTAAATGCCTCTTTACTGATGAATAGATAAGAAAAATGTGGTACATTTACACAATGGAGTACTACACAGCAGAAAAAAATAATGAAATCTTGTTTTCTCTGTCTATAGTGATTGAACATTTGCTGAGTGTAGTAGTCTGGACTGGCTTCCCTGGTTTCTTAGTAGCTGTATAATGTCTGTCCATGACCATCTGATTTTTAGTTTCTCCATTGAGAATATTAGTAATATTGTAGTGGGTCTTCCATCTCTTGCATCCTATGTGTTATGCTTGGATCTGTAATTCCTGTTCATTTACCCAGAATTTCTATTTCCAGAATTCCCATTCACTCGGTGTGTGTGTGTGTGTGTGTGTGTGTGTGTGTGTGTGTGTGTGTGTGTGTTTTACTCTACTTCAATTCTCAAATCTTGAACCATTTCTCTCAACCGTTTGAATGCTTTTTCTTGGTTTTCTTGGCTTTCTTTAAAGGATTAGCACAAACCTTGTAAGGAAGAAGCTTAATAGAGGTTTGCTTGATTAGGTAGACCTGTGCTTATAACTGTGAAGCATTTTCACAGTTGCTAATTTGTTGTAGAAAATTATTTTAAGGTGTGTTACTTTACATTATGCTGCATTTGTTTAACTCTCTGAAGCTTTGATTCTTTGCCTGTCTAAAACACCTGCTGGTCTAATAAAGAGCAAAATAGCTAATAGCAAGGCAGGAGAAAGGATAGGTGGGCCTCGCAGGTAGAGAGTATGAATAGGAGGAGAAATCTAGAAGGAAGTGAAGAAGCAGGTAAAGAAGGAGAGGAGGACGTCAGGTGTCATCCACACAAAAACAGTGAAAGTAAAACATACAGAAGAAAGAAAAGGAAAAAGCCCAGAGGCAAATGGTAGTAGGGATGATTTAAGTTAAGAAAAGCTGATAAGTCCAAGGCCCTTTCCCCTACATCCAGGCTTAGAAAGGTATGCATCCAAATAGAACAGGATACCAACAAGTCACTACATGGAGTAGAGACAAATCCCAGTGCCATTTGGCCATATATTTGGTCCCTCAGTCTGCCCCAATTATCAGCCATATTTAGAGGTCCAGTTTGATCCCATGCTCGTTTAGTCCCAGTCCAGCTGGAGTTGGTGAGCTCCCATTAGCTCAAGGGAAGGGTGTGGGGGGTGTGGGAAGGAAGTGGGAGGAGGGGAGAAAGTGGAAACTTTGACTTGTATTATTTATAAAGTAATAATAAGAAATTAACAATTAAAAAAGAGAAAAGTTGGCAAGAAAGAAGCCAAACTAAAATCTGGCATTTATAAGAAAGAGTAAACCTTCATATGTGATTTATTTGGGAGCTTGTTGGTAGGCCCCCAAAAAAGCCAAAAGAGAAAAGAATAAATAAAGAGAGAAAGAGAGAGAGAGAGAGAGATGTACCTTAGTACATCTATGTCAAACCTTCTCCTTACAAATCTCTGGGATAATTTTGATGAAGGGGAAAAGATCCAGAGACAATGAATGACTGCAAGAAAGCAGTGTTTTCTCCACACAACAGGGAAACTGATTGTAGGAGCTAATGACCAAATACAAAATATGCAAACAGAGCAAGTCACTACATTAATGAGGAAGATAGGCACTGAGCCATACCACTCACTGTTGACCACTGGTAGTTACTAGTGACAGCAAGTCAGTATTCTTTAAGAGTTTAGTACCTGGTAATGTAAACATGATCCAGTAGAGTAACACATATATAATAATATATAGAAAACACATGTTAGACTTGGTGAACTACACCAAAATCACAAATGTGGATTGGGAAGAGAGGGTTTATCTGAAAGGATTTTGAAGAGACTGGTGAATATAATGAAATAATGCCATACAAAATTCTAAAAGAACTAGTGAACTATATAATATTATGAGAAATTTTATATTTAGTTATTAAATAGTAATTTTGATATTAAAATAAAATATGAAAAAGTTCATCTAAGATGCTAATAAGGGGAAGAATCGAGTATGTAATTGGGTTTACATGTTTTGTAAAGGTTATGGCCAATAAAAATCAATCTATTTACTAGCCACAAAAAACCAAATTATTTTAAAAGAATTTAGAATTAAAATGCTTAATTGTTTTTATAGATGAATTTTTAGTAGTTTTTTTCTGTATATTTTCTTTTTGTTCCGTCTTCATACAAATGCTATTTCTAGATATATAGACCAATCAAATGGATCTGACTTACATCAAAAGTTGTATATTGTATACATTCATGGGTTTCAAACTGTTGTCTCTAAAAACGTCCATTCTGCATCAAACATATGACACTATTTCTATACTTAAATCTATCCCTCTTTTTCCATTTCCTATAAATTAATTGTGATAAAGTCACTATATTATTTCTGTTTTCACCTTTTTGCATATGAAACAGAACATAAATTACTGCTCGTCTCACTTCTATTTTGCTTCATCCAAACAGTGCTATCCAATCTTTCCATTTTACTGCAATAGCATTATTTGCTTGTAATATAAATATAACTGAATAATAATTATGCAGATATAGTGGATATTTTCTTTATCTACTCATCAGCTGATGTGTGATTTACATCTTAATTGTTGTGACTAAATATGTAATGAACATGGAGATGCAGAATTCTCTTCACCATATTAATTTCACTTCTTACACATATGCAAGCATTATTTTTAGATTTTTGAGAAAACCACATACTGTTCTTTATGATGATTGTATCAACCCACACCCAGTGTGCTTATGATTCAGTTTTTATTAATCTATGCTTTGCATTGTCACCAATGTTACCTTTATAACTGTTAAAAATCTTAAAAGTTGGTTTTTATCTCAAGATTAATTTGCAGGAAACATATTATAATGTCAATAATGTAATTGTGTTCAATGTTATTAACACCTTTATAAAACAAAAACAAATATTCTGCTACTTGGTGATTAGGAAGACCGCATCCTGACATCATGTAAACCAAGACAATACAATCTATAGAAAACAAATGTCCAAAGATAACGTTACAGGATTTTGCAAATTTTCAGAAAAAAAGGAAAATCAAACAAACCTGACACATACCTATCCAACTAAGAAAAAAGTATACAACACATATAAAATATAACTGCTGATTCCATTCAATAAAATATCAAAGTAACCGTCAGTCTTCCACTCTCCCCTCTCTCTATTTCTGAACCATTTCAAAAGTCAGAAATCACACAGAAGCATTCCCTGGATATGATAAACATTGAATAGAAATAACATAGGACCTGATAAATTTAACAGTACAATATTAAAATATAAAAATTAAACAGTATTTTATATTAATACTATATACACTTCTTTAATAGAAGAATTATGGGCATTTTTGAGGTATTAGTAATTATTGTCATTCTCAAAATTAAGCAGTGTGTGATCTAAGAAATCAAAGTTCTATATATATGACGTTTCTGTGTCCATCTTTAGACTCTATTCCAGTGAAAGGCTCTGTGTCTTCTGAAAGGATGTGTGACAGTGAATTGTAACTAACCGATGCACTCCTCCTGAGCTGTAATAAACAACTTCTAAGGCAATAGTATTTCTTAAAGAAGCAATAATTAACTTTTGCCATATTGGTTTATACTACAGTATTTTTCAAATCAAAGTTGTAGTAAGCCCTACCAATTAATCTTACCCTACTGGATGTAATCTAGTATTATTACATGCATATTACATGCAGAGAAAATTATTCTGTACTCTCTTTAACAAAAACCTTTCTGTCTGTTGGTCAATGTTATGGGAATTATCTTTACATATCTTTACAGCTCGTACGACACCTTGATCAACAGGTCAGTGAGGGTAGGTGGCCAAGGACTGGGCCCTGTTCCAGCAAAAGGAGCCTGGAGAAGGACTATAAAGCTACCTACATATGCCTTTGGAGTATAAATCAGGGTATTTCTCGCCACATATCTAAATTAAACCCCAAAATACCTTATAAGTAAATGTATTTCCATGGACAAAATTGAACACAGTTAAGGAAAATTTAAATTAATTAAATTAACCATACCACAGAGGGATAGTGTTAGGATCATTACAAGCTGGTTCTCACAGTTATCCCCTTTGCTTTCTCCTCGGCATGTTTCTGGGCAAATGTGCCCTCTCATGTTTATACAAATTTGAAAGCCATATTAATAGCTTATTATATACATAGGAAAATCTAAAGCCATGACATTAAAAAACAAGTTCCAGCAACGTATCTTTGATTCCAAAATAGGGAAGTGTTTTTGAAGCCTCTTAAAAACCAACAGATTATTTCTACTATTAACAATGCCTGTCAAAAATCCAAAGATATGTGAAACGCCTGTGGCTTATCAATAAAGTGAGAGCACAAAAGGTGTGTGTTTAATATGCTTTTAAATTAGGATAATAGTAATTTTTCAGCCATTGAGATATTTTTAAATATGAAAAGATTGAATGTACTCAAAACAATACTTTAGGTCTTTTGTTACGTTGACAAGAGCAAAGAAATTCATTCTTCGCAGTTGACATTTCCAGCTCCTGTTGTGAATTCTTATTTCATAATGGGCTTTAAAAGGATGACAGTTTTTAGTTATCCTTTGTGGGTTTAATTCAAATTGCACGGCACTTCTCTTTTCATATTTGTATTTGTCCTCCTTTTGACACCTTATGAGGCTGTGGATAATACATTTTGTGAAGCTAAAACAGGGAAAAAAAGGTACAAAATTACTTCATCCCTTGTTCTTAAAAGCACTCCAGGCTTGAAATTTGACTTTTCTTATTAAATCTTTTTAAGTAAACTTATAAAATGTTGCTATTGTTTATTGATGAATTATGCAACATATGCTCCTGCAAAGATTTAAGTATCATGTCATCTATTTTTTTCAGTGTGAGAAAATGTGCAAGGAAGTTGTATCTAACTATTCTCACCTTTTTATCTTAATAGTTACATGATTTATTTTAGTATAATCACTTTAATACCCAGAAGTAAAAAAAAAAATCAAGTCGTGTTTAAAGAAGCCACACGTATTTACCCGGTCACCAAGTAAGTATATCTCAGTCAGCTTGAATACAGATAGAATGAATATCTTGAAGCAATAGACATTGCTTAAAGATTTTCTCTATTGAGTACACACACATATTTCATAACTAGGAATCAAAAGAACTGTAATGCACAGCACATTATACTGACAAACATACACTTGACGGTAGTATGCATTATTTTAAGTACTGAATGTGTATATTCAAATATCTGATAACATCCCAGAATGTTAGTGTGGCTATATGAAGAAAGATGATTGAATAGTAAGACATGTCCTGTTTCTATTATCAAAGTTCTTCCAACTTCAAAACCAAACAGTTCCTTCTCATTATGTCGCATTCATTTAGAGTAGTGTAGGGTATTCATACACATGCTCTTATATACAACTTTTTTCATTAGAATCTGTTCGCGATATGTTTGCTCAATGTTCTGTGTAAATCCCAGCCAAGGAAAAATATCAAAGCCTCCTTTCTTTTCAAAGAGTTAACTGGTTGATGCAAACAATGGTAGAAATTTGCTCAAAATTTCAACTGCCTTTACTGTGATTTAGCTCCTGAATCTACACATGGAAAATAAAGACTTTGTCTAACTCCACCACCACTGGATCTGAAGACAAACGCTGTAAAACATTTGGCAGTCAATATCAATTCTGTAACATACTAACAATAACCTTGACTTTTTCAAAGTTTAGCAATCCCTCATGCCACATTTTATCCATTGCCTGCCTTTGATGAAAAGAAGGATAAGTGCACAGCTGTAGGTTGTGAGAAAGTTCCCGAATATAGAAGGCCTTTTCATTTCGTGGGATTCAATTCTCCTCCTACAAAAGACAAATATCTATAAATATTTCTCGAAATTGTTTCCACCCTGTTCACTGAGCCACATCAACATCCTCTTATCAAATATCAAAGCCAGATTGTTTCATAAAAAAACATTGAGATGAGAGTCCATGGAGACTGAATTATACTTAGGATTATAAAATTGATATACCACTCAGGAAGGATGGTGACTGAAAACACACTGTTGTCCTTGACAGCTAAAGAAAAGAGATTGTGATTGTTTTAAGGAAGTGAAAATAGAAAAGCAAAACAGGAAAGAGCACTAATAACAACACAATCATGAACCATATGAATAGATGCATGCCAGTACCTGAGGATGTGTTAATTCACTCAAACAAGAGAGTCACATATGAAACAGAAACCGTATCCACAGTCATGTAAGTAAACCATCCACTGACATTCTTTTTCTGCCTGAACAAGTATAGTAAGTTAATTCGAGATATTAAGAGAAAAACATTACAAGTTTCAAGGCTTAATACACTGAACTTTGTATTCTGCCCTGGAGTCAGATGCTGTTTATTTTCCATGTTTTAGAAAGAGAAGTTATAAGGACTTCCACATAGCATTCCTATTATAAGACATCCCTGTAGGAATCTGGGGGAGTACTGGCGATTTTATGAGTTGCTAGCTGGGTTGAGTGAGTGTAACTGTGTCAGTTTTAGTTTCTGGAATAATGAAAATAATATAAATATAACAAGGCAGAGATCGCACCAGATCGTGTGGGGAAAAAAAAGAGAGTGTTAAAACATTGTGGCAGGAAAAAAGTCAAGACTTGACCGCACTTTATAATAGTAATACTTTTACATTTTGAGTAATACCTTGAGTTTGTTGAAGAAACAGTTTCACTTATGGTATGTGCAAATGTATGCTCCAAATTGGGTAATGTTATTCATTGCTCAGTTGTTTTAAAATAAAGATTATATTTACAACTCCAGCACTTGAGCGCTTAAAACATAGTCAAATCTCAATAATTAATAATACCATCTTAATGAAAACCATGATCTTGCCTAAGGGCTTTCGTAATATAGAACTGTTCAATATATGTAAAATGAAAAATGTATGTATGTAAAATGTAAAAAGAAAAAAGAGACAATCAAAGCAGTAAATATGGGAGTAATGGATATATTTGTCATGGTGGGGTGTGAAAAAAAAAAAGCTTATGGGAAGAGGAAAGTGTTCCTGATGTAAAATGAACAAATAGAATAAGAGAAGCAGGCCTTGGGTTTAACAACTTATTTGACAGAATACACAAAGTCCAATAAATTGCAATTTAATATTAACTTGAATTGCCAAAGGATGATAACAATATAGTAGAGAGCAATGTCACAGAAGGTAAGCAAGGACATTCTGAAGAAAAAAATTAATGGGTCACAGATTAAATATTGCAGGAAGGTCAAGGAACAGTTGAGCTGGAAAGTATTTATTACATTTTGGAAATAGGAGACACTTTATGAACTGTGGAAAACATTTTTGTTAGAAATGCAGAGTATATTCATTATGAAAACAGACTGAAGGGCTAATGGGAGGTCAGAAAAATGACAATATTTCCTGACTATAGAATATTTGATTTCAAATAAACCACATTATACTATTAGACACAGAGACAAGGGGCACTTATATTTAGCTGCAGATGATCACTGAGCATTTTAAGAAAGAAGGAAGTAATGGAAAAAACCTGTTAGCTTCCATGTGTTTGTTCTATTCTTGAATTAAATTCATGCCATTTTATTGATGATATATGCAGAACAAAGGAATTAACTAAACCAAACTACAAATGTAAGAAGTAAGTTTTTATTTCTAAGCCCTCAGAATTCATAGTGGGAGACTATTCCCATAGTCCTTGTAAAGAGAATACCTGCCATCCAGGTTTAAAAAAGTGTCCTAATAAACATTATTGGAGCTGGAATTACTGTGGCTCTTGCCACCAGATTTGTCCTTCAGTGGATCCTCATTAAAGGATTTAAAGTGACCTCATTTTTATTACAGGGCTTTGAAAGTGTCCTATAGTGTTATATTTCATCTCTATTTTCCTGTGTCTAAAGTGAGTAATTTGTGTTCCTATTGCCTTCCTTGAATATGGTAGACGAATGGGCCAACAGTCACAAAGTTACATTGGAACCAAAGTAATTAAGTCTACCATGTAGTCAACTAGTTCTGAAGGCTACAGTAATGTACAGCTTCTTCTTGGTACATTGCTGTCTTGCTCAACAACCCATTGGAGCTCCCAGCCCTGTGGTTCCTGAGTGAAAATGACCTGCATTTAGTCAGCTTAATAAAGATCCCGTGGCTGTTCCACAAGCTAGAAGGATGCATGAATTTCCCCTGAAGCCAAGCCTAGAAAAAAATAAAGCAACCTTTCCACCTTTCTTCACTCTCCATGAGACTACTTGCCCTCTGTTATAATTCAGGTAAGAGTTGAAATACAATGGCAACACTTACAAGTCAAATAAATGAAAGTTTGATTTTTTTTTTGTTTTCTCATATGTTTTTATTAGGTATGTTTTCTGCATGAATTCAGTAAGCCTTTACAACTGTCTAATATTATTCTCCCCTAATTAGTGTACAAAAGTGGTGTTCAGATTAATTGAATATTTAATTGATAAATATACTTTATTTTAAGATCATTGTGATAGATGAAGCATATATATATATGTATATATATATATATATATACACTATATTTTCCTCCATTCTTTAGAAGGAAGGTGAGTCCATAATGATTTTCATTGGAGCAAAATAATATCATAATCATATACTTTTCTTGTTTGAAAGGAAAATATATACCCACACATAGTTGTGCTAAATAACATTAAATTTCATGCAGATATTTGTCCGTCTGTGAAATCCCCACAGAAGCCTATGATTTTTATGGTTGAGTAGATACATCTCTTTAGTGAACCTTGACATGAGAAAAGATGTTGTTATCTTAATATCTTAGATTCTTTATCTTTAAATGCAAGCCAAGGTTGAAATTCACATGAAATTGAAGGAAGAAGTCAAACTTTTGTTATTTGCAGATGATATGATAGTGTACATAAGTGACACCAAAATCTCTACCAGAGAATTCCTACATCTGATAAATACTTTCAGTGATATGGCAGGATACAAGATCAACACAAAAAAAAATCAGTAGCCCTCCTATATACAAAGGATAAAGAAGCTGAGAGGGAAAATCACATTTCACAATAGTCACAAATAGCGTAAAGTATCTTGGAGTAACACTAACAAAGGAAGTGAATGACCTTTTTGACAAGAACTTTAAGTCTTTGAAGAAAGAAATTGAAGAAGATACCAAAAAATGGACAGACCTCCCTTGCTCTTGGATAGGAAGGATCAACATAGCAAAAATGGCAATCCTACCAAAAGCAATCTATAGATTCAATGCAATCCCTATCAAAATTCCAACACAATTTTTCACAGAACTTGAAAGAATAATAATCATCTTCACATGGAAAAAAAACAGGATAGCCAAAACAATCCTATACAATAGAGGAACTTCCGTAGGCATTACCATCCCTGACATCAAGCTCTATTACAGAGCTACAGTAATGAAAATAGCTTGGTATTGGCACAAAAACAGAGATGTTGATCAATGGAATTGAATTAGACCTGGATATTAATCCACACACCTGATTTTTGACAAAGAAGCTAAAATTATACAATGAAAGAAAGAAAGCATCTTCAACAAATGGTGCTGGAATAACTGGATGTCAATCTGTAGAAGAATGAAAATAGATTCATATATATCACCATGCACAAAACTCAACTTCAAATGGATTAAAGACCTCAATATATATACAACCACACTGACCCTGATATAAGAGAAAGTGGGAAGTAGTCTTCAATGCATGGGCACAGGAGACTGCTTCCTATGTATAACCCCAGTAGCACAGACACTAAGAGCAACAATGAATAAATGGGACCTCCTGAAACTGAGAAGCTTCCGTAAAGCAAAGGTCACAATCAGTAAGACAAAACGGCAGCCTATTGAATGGGAAAAGATCTTCATCAACCCCACATCAGACAAAAGACTGATCCCCATAATATATAAAAACTAAAGAAATTAGACATTAAAATTCTAAGTAATTCAATTAAAAATGGGGTACTGTACTAAACAGAGAATTATCAACAAAAGAATCTCAAATGGTCAAAAGATACTTAATGACATGGTCAATTTCCCTAGCAATCAGGGAAATACAAATCAAAACAACTTTGAGATACCATCTTACACCTGTCAGAATGGCTAAAATCAAAAACACTAATAATAGTTTATGCTGGAGAGGATGTGCAGTAAGGAGAATACTCATTCATTGTTGATGGGAATGCAAACTTGTGCAACCACTTTGGAAATCAGTGTGGCGATGTTTTGTGAGTCAACCTACCTCAGGATCTAGCAATAGCACTCTTGGGAATATACCCAAAAGATGCTCAATCTTATTACCAAAGCATTTGTTCAACTATGTTCATAGCATTATTATTTGTAATATCCACAACCTGGAAACAACCTAGATGCCCCTCAATGGAAGAATGGATAAAGAAAGGGTGGCACATCTACACATTAAAGTACTACTCAGCAGAAAAAAAAGACATTTTTAATTTTGGATGCAAACATATGGAATTAGAAATCTCAATCCGGAGTGAGAGAACCCAGACTCAAAAATATGAATATGGTATGTACTCACTCATTAGTGGATACTAGTCCTAAACAAAAACAATGAGATTTTAGTTCATGATCCTAGAGAAGCTAAGTAATACGGTGAACCCAAAGAAAGACATATATAGATCCACCCGGAAATTGGAAGCAGACAAGATCGTCTGACAAAATTTGGGAGCATGGGGGCAGGGGTAGAAAGAAGGGGAGAAGGGAAATAGGAGAGGAGAAGGGGAAGGTTGGGGAGAGCTTGAGGGAATGGGATAGTTGAGATGGAGGAAGGACAGATAGGAAAGCAAGGAAAGAGATATCTTGATTGAGAGACCCATTTTGGGGTTAGCAAAAAACCTGGCTCTATAAAAATTCCAAGGAATCTGCAACGATGACCCCAGCTAAGACCCTAAGCAATAGAGAAGAGGGTGCCTGAACTGGTCTTGCCCTGTTGTCAGACTGGTGATTATCTTAAATAGCAATATAGAACCTTCATCCAATAACAGATGGAAACAGACAGAGACCCACATTGGTCTTTGAGCTCAGCACCTGACTGAGCTCCCAAGGTCCAGTTGAAGAGTGGAAGAAAGCAGAGTATGAGCAAGGAAGTCAAGAGCATGAGGGTTTCACCCACTGAGACAATGTGCCTGAGCTAATGGGAGCTCACCAAATCCAACTGGACTGAGAATGAATGAGCGTGGGATCAAACTGGTCCCTCTGAATGTGGCTGACCTTTGGGGCAGACTGAGGGGCCAATGACAATGGCACTGGGATTTGTATCTACTGCATGTACTGGCTTTTTGGGATCCTATTCTCTTTGGATATATACCTTGCTCAACCTGGATGTAGTGGGGAGGGCCTTGGACTTTCCACAGGGCAGGGTGCCTTGTCCTTTCTTAAGATTGGAGGGGGCAGAGGGGAGGGTATGTGGAAGGAGTGGGAGGGAAGTTGGAGGAGGAGAGGAAGTGGGAAATTGGATTGGTATTTTTTAAAGTAATAAAGTAAAATAATGATAATAAAAACAACATAACAAAAACAAAGAAAAAGCATGAATAATTAATAAGAAAAAATACTATCTCTGTAGTGCCTTATCAATTTTTCCATTGATATGATAAGATTACCTAACCATAATCAAAGCAATTTAGAGAATAAAAAGTTGATTTTAAAATCATAATTTCATGATTAGTTCATAAATCATAGCTGGGAATCTTGCAGCAGACAGAAAGGTAGGCAGGTACAGGAGCTGTAGCTTAGAACTCAAGGTTGACCCACAGGAATGAAGCAGAGACAGCTAGCTGGAAATGGTGTGAGCTATTCAATCGTCAAAGCCTTCAACAGCACCACACATGGTCCTTTTTCCAAAACAGTTCCCCCAACTTGTAAAGAAGCATTCAAATATTTGTGCATATAAGTGAGAGGCATTTTCTTTCAAGCCACTAGAAGGAGGAATATCAAGAATGCATTCAGTTTATGATCTGAATCAATTTTTTCTAATAAAACTCCATATGTTAAATTTATATATCTACTACAAATAAGTATTAAAAAAAACATGTCTTGCTAGATGATGTTCATTATAATATATTCATTGGTTTCTGGAGAGAAAAGCTTCCCAGGGAAAGCTGGTAGCCAAGCTATAAATACTAAACAAATATTATACATGCATTTATGATAAACTTTGTAACTTGAGAATGAGTCTCTGGAGGCCTAAGAATAATTTTCCTATTAGTCAGATAAAATAACAAGTAATTAAAATATAGATAGTATGTACATATTTTAAATCTCTCTCTAGTAACAATACTATGAAAAGTTACTATATTTCTTCTACTTAAATGGCTTCTATAGTAAGAAACAATTAAAATTATGGCTTTTTTGTAAAAAAAAAAAAAAAGCAGAGTTACTTGTATTAAGTTACTTGTACAAGTTGGCTGCCACCCCTCCCCTTCTCCTAAGTGGTACACTCTTCAATTTCTTATATGAGGAAAGACTTGTGGGGAACAGAATTATGACAACTGTCACGTTCTTTGTCCAAATTTAATCAGGAATCAACCATAGAGAAGTGTCGTAATCCATCAACACCTGCTTGGGATAAGCAGTCAACTCACTAGAGACAGGGCCAGATATTGTGATTTAATTAATTAAAAGGTTTGGCCGATCATCCCTATGGTTCAGAGCCAGTTCTGACTATAACCAGCACAGAGCAGAATCTTCATAATAGTATAATCACACTCTATTTTATTAGGCATTTACTTTATTAATGCTGGACAATTTAAAATATTTGCAAGAAATAAAATATACAGCAGAACATCTTTTTTAAAAGTGGTATTTGTTACTTCTTACAATTTTTAAATACTGAAAATTAATAAATAGTCACTTATTATTGTCATGCTATGCTGTTATAACACTGACACACTAATTCATTAATTTGTCTTTATATTTCTGAAATTTGTGATAATAATATTGATCTTTTTGTTCTACAATTTTGAGAAGGAAAATAACAAGTTGAACCTACATATTTAAAATTAGAATCAACACATTGATGACTATCAGTAAAATACTAAGCAAACTGAAACCAACACCCTTAAAGCAGAGGACAGGAACTATCTTCAGAAGCATACTTAATGTATCAACAGACTCTGAAACATTTTACTAGAGTGAAAGGCAAGAGCTGTGTTTCCAAACATCACACAAAGCCAGAGTTACACTTTTCTTTATTGCTCTGTCCCTCTGAGAACACCTCCTATGTTCCATTCTGAAGCAGATGGGATGAAAATTATTGTGTGGCTCACCTAGAAAATGGTACCTTTCTCTCCATGTTTACTCTTTCAAATTTAAGCTTCAAGTCTTTCTAACTGGAAAGACAATTTAAATATACAGAATCTTCCAGGGAGATAGGATGAACTTTATATAAGATTTATACAGAAAACTTGGAATAGTTATATAGAGACATTTGCTAAGAAAAGAAAGCAATATTATTTTCTGTAGTTGAATGTTTCTCTCTCAATTTCAGCCATCAATCCCAAATTAGCAATATAGAGGCTTAATATTGCTTATAAGTGGTTGGCTGATAGCTCATTCTTGTTACTAGATAACTCTTACACATTAATTAAACCATATTTCTCATTCATGTGGCTCATGGCTTGTTACCTCAGTTTGTATACATCCTGCTTCGTCATCTGCTGGCTGGCATCTCCCCTGACTCTGCCCTTATTAATGCTTGTATCCTCTGTGTCTGCCTGTCCCACCTATAAATTATGTTATTCCAAATTCATAAAATAGCATTTACATTAATGAATTTAAGCTTTAAGGCACAAAGACTAAACCTTAGCATCTTATGCAGAGATATAACATATTTCTATGATATATAAATGTTGGGAGCAGAGAGCCCCCGGATCCTGAATTTCTTGTATTCCCCTGATCTGAGTGCCTACAGCTGCTCTGAGCATGAGACCTTCAGTAGTTCCTGATGGCAGGAGAGTGGTTTCTGGTGGGTTTGGCTGGGGCGTGGCTATATCTTTATAATCTGCCCCTGAACACAATAAAGGGGGCATTCTTGGGGAATTCAAGGATGACTCGCGTCGCTGTCTCTCTGTCTGTATGTGTCTGTGTATTTTAACCTCCAGCCCCTTGCCCGAATCTCACGAACTGGGTGCCAGCACACCGAACACAGACACAGCGACACAGTGTACGGCAATTGGAGGTGTCCACCAAGGTATTGGGAACTAGGGAATGCTGAGAGGTCTCCCTCAGAAGGTGAGAGTGGATTGGGGTATATGTGTTAATCCTGATGTCTTTCACTCGGTTTAGCAGCAAATGGAAGTCCAACGGAGAAATAGGGGTAAACGAACAGGGTTGTCTCTGGCTGGAGGGGATGTATGTATTGGGGAAAGATAGAATGTATATAGCTTTAAAAAAAGATAAATGTGTACAGATATATGATATGTTGATTGTGTTGTCTTTTGTGTTCTGGACTGGAGAAAGACATTTGATTCTAGGAACTGCTAAGAAAGGTATCTTGACTTTAAAATATGGGCCTAAGGATTTGATGTTTTGGAAAGGAGGTTCTGTTTTTGTCTCCACAGATGATGAGAGCCTAAGGATTTATTCGATATTCATGTGGTTTGAATCCCCGAGACCTCCTGAAATGTTGTAGTGGAATGTGAGCAGCAGCGGCTCCAAGACCAAGGAGCTCCAGGCGGCAGGCGCTGAGGGACTGCAAAGCATGCAAACCCCAGGACCTGCCTCAAGGACCAAGAGGCAAGAACACTAGGCCCGCTTCTAGCACGGGCCTCAGGGCACAGAAGCGCAGCAGGACTGCTACTCGCTACTCAGCATCCTAGCAAGACTAGAAAATGGCAGTGAATTGCAGTAAATACCCCCAAGAATGCAGAGTCCCTGCTCAGCAGGAAGTAGCCAGACAGATTGACAATGCCCAAATTCCCTAGGTGAGGCCCCTTCAGTGGTTGCAGAGCAGCAAGCCTGCTTTCCTGAGTTTCTCTCCACTCCATGCACCAGTTTGGACCCAGAAGGAATGCAGCTGGGGCTAGAAGGCAGCTGGAGCAGGGCTTTGCTAGGTGACTGTGGCAGAAGACACTTTGCCTCAGCCCAGTTAGTGCCTAGCCTCGCGGATGCCACAGCAGTGCCAGAAGTACATGTTACCTGGAGATACTGACCCCTCATCCCCCCAAATACTTAAGATACACTGTTTTATAAAAAAATTTAGGGGGGGGGGAGATGTTGGGAGCAGTGAGCCCCCGGATCCTGAATTTCTTGAAATCCCCTGATCTGAGTGCCTACAGCTGCTCTGAGCATGAGACTTTCAGGAGTTCCTGATGGCAGGAGAGTGGTTTCTGGTGGGTTTGGCTGGGGCGTGGCTATCTCTATATAATCTGCCCCTGAACACAATAAAGGGGACATTCTTGGGGAAATCAAGGATGACCCGTGTCACTGTCTCTGTCTGTGTGTGTGTGTCTGTGTACTTTAACCTCCAGCCCCTTGCCCGAAGCTCGGTAACTGGGTAAAAGCGCATTGAACGCAGACACAGGGGCATGGTGCGCATCAATTGGAGGTCTCCATCGAGTTTTCAGTATATAAATATGGATAATAAATGTAGTTACTTAAACTTATAGTTGAATCAAGATTAAAAATGATTAACTCTTTGCTAGGGAAAAATATAGTCAACAATTGAAAGGGTGACTCTCAAATCTTGAACATATTTTTGTTGTTGTTGTTTTATTGGAAAGGGGCTGTTCTCTCCTGCAATCCCAATCACAGTTTCCCTACCCTCCAAACTTCCTCACTCTTTCCTACCTCCTCCCCCTCACAGATCCACTGTTGTTCTGAAAACAGAAGATCTCCAAGAGATGATAACCAAACAAGACAGAACAAGATAAAATAAGACAAGCAAAACCCCTCACATCAAGTCTCAACAAGACAATACAATAGAATGAAAAGTGTCGCAAGAGCAGGAAAGAGAGTCAGAGATACACTCACTCCCATTCTTAGGAGTCCTACAAAAACACTAAGCTAATAGCCTTAACACACCTACAGAGGACCTGGTGCAGATCCATTAATGCCTATTCCTTGCTGTTTCAGTCTCCCTGAATTTAGTTGCTTAGCTAATTTAATGGGCCATGTTCTCCCAATGTCCCCTATTACCACTGACTACCATAGTCTTTCCTCACTCTCTTCTGCGGGGTTCCCCACATGAGCAGAAGGATCCAATTTGGACTTTCTTCATAATGTCTGGCTGTGGGTCTCTCCAACCACTCCCATTTGCTGGCGGAGCAAACCTCTCTGATGACAGCTGTACAAGTTGCCAATTTATGAGTATAGCAGAATACCATTAGGAATCATTTCACTGATTTTTCTACATGAATCCAATTCACCAAACTATGGAAGAACTTCTCAAAGAGCAAAGTGACCCCATCAGTTTTTTTTCTTTTACAAAACATGGCAACTGCATATTGCCCAATTTATAAGTCTCATGGTACAAACTGGATAAAGATTAAAAAAAAAAAAAAACAGAAAAAAACTACTTTTCTGTGATTAGATGGCTAGAAATCAGAAGCTCTTGGTTATTTCTTAACTATTTTGCTTCATTATTTTCTAAAGATAGATTAAAGGAAAGTGTGGAGTTGGATGTGCGAGCAAATCAAGAAACTGGAAAGTGATGGGGGAGGGCAACCCTGATCAGAATATATCATATAAAAAATATCTTCAATAAAAAGAAAATAGTAACACCTGATAATATGTTAAAATTTTAACCATAATTATTCATTATGAAAATGAAAATTCAAACTCCTTAGAGTTTCTTGTTGCCCTGATCTGGGCGGCTACTAAGAAATGACAGAAGACGATAGAGAGATGGATGGAATTAGGAAACACCTATTTACTATAATAGCAGTGTAATCAAAATGAAATTAGGTATGTAGATTCTTTTTTTTAATTTTTTTATTTTTTTTGGTTTTTCGAGACAGGGTTTATCTGTAGCTTTGAAGCCTATCCTGGAACTAGCTCTTGTAGACCAGGCTGGTCTCGAACTCACAGAGATCCGCCTGCCTCTGCCTCCCGAGTGCTGGGATTAAAGGCGTGCGCCACCACCGCCCAGCAGGTATGTAGATTCTTTAAGAAAATAAAAAATGGTGCTTCCATGTGACTCAGATATTCTACTGCTGGACATAGAACAGAAGATTGTCTTATTATAGAGATTATTGTCAACCATGTTCATTGCAACTCTAGACTACATAACCAGGAAATTTGAGTCTAGCTGTACATCAACAGAACATCAACAGATGAATTAATAATGAAAATACCCACATATGGATTATAAAAATTTTATACCTGTAAAGAAAACTAAGCCATGAATTTTGAATGTTAATTGTGAACTGGAAATAATACATCACTTGCCTTACCTTGAAGTGAACCGCTACAAGGCCAACATGCCAGGTAAGATCTTCTCACTAGTATAATTGCAGAACATCTTCTGTGGGTTAGCAGTCAGCTCTTGTATTGGCTCTGTGGCCATCTCAATGGGAGACAATATCTTCCTGGTTTTGTAATTCTTATACAAAAGCCTTGCCTGGGAAGATCATCTGTCATAGAAGAGAGCCTATTATGGTTGTTTGGCTAAATTCACATGGTGATCAACTGCTTTCAAAACATTTCTATTTGTACCATAGAGTCAGTAATAGATACTTACCTTTCTTTGCATTGAAAGGTGAAGAGCTGAGGGAATAACAGCTATTTACTATGCTCAGAACAAGTGAGTTTACTGTTCAGGTATAAACAGGGCAATTATTATATCCCATGTAAAGTTCAGGAAACAGGAGGAAGAGGTAGTGGAAAGAATGTAATATCCAGAAGACATAAATAAAGGATTAGGAAATGATATTTTCATGGCATAACACAGTTGTTGCAAATGTGGTCTCATTCATAACAGCTATGGTTATCTTCATTGTACCTTGTGGGATCAATTTGCCCAGCACAGCAGCCAGTCATGAATCACATAGTGGTTCATGTTGTCCTACTTTTTTATGATGTTATTAGCCATTGACAGGAGGGAGAAATTTTTTCTCCAGTTTTTTTTTTTTCTCAACTGCTGCTCACAAGCTGGAGTGGATGTTTTCAAACTCATTGGCACACGGATGGTCCTGGCTAAAATCAGAGAGAAAATACAGGAATGTAGGACAGATCTGGGGTAGAATCAAAGAATAGCAGATAAAGTAGGGAGGTAAGAGTGGTTAGCAGGTGTGAGCAAAGAGAATGAAGTGTGCATGTATGAAATTATCAGAGAAGGATGAATGTATGGAAAGCAAGTAATTTGAATTACAAATTCAATTATGGAATCAAACTGATACTGGGAAACAATCTTAAAACTGTTTGCCATTTTCATTTTGTCTTCTATACAAAATCTCATGCATGGTGATGTAAATATACCTTTACATATATTTACATATATTACACATATGTATTTACATATATAACATATATGTGTTTACATATATTACATATATGTATATATATTACATATATGTAAATATATAAATATATAAGTATATTTACCTTTAAATATACTTATAAACAATGATTTAATCTAATTCCTCATTAAACACCTAAGTCTATTCTAGTATGTTTTAACCACTTTTTAAAGGATAGTATTTTGGAAGTGTGTGTGTAGTCACACGCAGACTTATATCCCAATTGAATCACATTGCCTGAACAGAAAATGCCTACCCCTTTGGACTTGCCACTTACATATTTTATTAGAATCAGTTTCTTTCATGGACCAGTTCATTAAAAGTGAACCTGTCACAGAGTGTCCTTACAGTTGGATTTATGAACCATCATCAAGCTGAAAGGCAGGAGAGTGTAGCAGTCTTTAAAATGATATATGATTTTGCCAGGAAGCTTGAACCTCTTCAAAGTTCATGAAACTACAAAGTGTCTTAAAATAATTAATTTTTATAAGCTCATCCTCTCCATTATTACTTTAAATTGATTTTTATGGGAATTCGCCTGCCAGTCCTTCTTATATGCCCTTTCACACCTGGTCCTCTTCATATTATTTTCCATATATTTAAGTTATGTCATGTTTTAAGATCCTGAGAGGAAAAAACAAATTCATAGTAATAAAGAAACATTTCAGTGTATATTTTTAAACAGATGAGGTTTAGACAAAAAAACACATACTTCTATTATAGAATAATAAAACATTCCAATATCTGTTGAATAGATTTCTCTTGAACTATGAAAAACTTTTCTCTGCCAGGGAGATGTTTATAAATACTCTCTGATGAAATTTCATTGAATACTAGCATGGGAACCAGACAGTGTACCAAAAAGTTGACGAACGCTATCATTGAAATAAAATATTGACAATTTCAAAAACTTTTTGTCTACAAATTTTGTCACTGTCTAAATAAACAAAGAGGACCAATTACAATTTCAACCCATTAAAAATGTTAAATAATTTTATTTAACTTTATCCATGGACAATAGAGAATATTGCAAAGGATGAAGATTAGCATATAGGACAATGCAATGTACAGTGCAAGATGTAGAGACTGGCTTGACATTTAAGGGAGGGCATTGCGTCTCCTCTCCAAACACACTACTCTATGGGGGCATCCATCTCTTAAAGAGCACCCCAAGTCTTCTTTAAGCCCAGTGTTTAAGAATTCTAAGTTTTGAACAAGTGTATATTCCACCTCCTAATTACTGGTCTTCTTAAGAGCATTTTATACTTAAATATTCTTTACATTGCTTTCATCCATCCCTGACTACACCCTCTTTTTCCCTTTACTATCTTGAATGTTCTGTTCTGTTTCTCAAGAGTCTCTTTCTGTAGTCATGTATTGTCAGCACGTGATAATTCAAAATCTATTTATGAAAGCAAATTGTATTATATTTGTGGGTTGAGTTTATATTATTTTCTTAATTAAGATGATGAATTTCAATGTCACCAATCTTTTTAAAAAATATTTCATTTATCTTCATTAGTGGAGAAAATGTGTGGTGTCTGTATGCTATTTTTTATCTGTCTCCTAGTGAGTTCCTAGAGTAATAAGAAAAATTAACAGTCAAGAATAGCCACAAAGTATGTGTCCATGTATAGATGTCAACATGTGATAACATAGATTCTCAAAATAGGAATTATTGAATCATATTGTATAGGTTATTTCAATTTATGAAAATAGTGATTATTGTTTAATGGGTGTTAATATTTTTCATTTCCATAAGCTATAAAAATCTGCACCCCCTTTCCACACCATACGTGTTGTTATTTACTTTTTGACAATAAAGTTTGTCAAGAAATATTGACAAGAAACTATCTGCTGAGTAAGTTATATTTTCAGTGTAATTTTGACTTTAGTTTCCTTCATGGATATTTATCTTGAACTTGCTTCTATAATTGTTGGCTGCTGATCATCCTATGAGAATTGTATGTACAATTAATTATTTGACACATTATTTTCATTTTTATATGGAGGTCACTGTCTTAGTTTTTATTTGTTTGACTATTGACTTTAATCACCTATCATCTGAACAGAATTCTAAAATATTTTGTCATTTTTTAGACTTTTATTCATTTCAAAATTAAATACTTTTCTGTATAGAAGCTTTTTTATACAAAGTAGTCTTATTTCTCTGTTATTGATATTAATTTGCTAACTATTGGAGACAGACATATAAATATTTCAATGTTTATATAGTTAAACAGTTTTTTAATGTTCTCTAATACTTTCACATTTTCAAGTCATGAATTTAGGTTCTTGATGCATTTTTTTGTACATCTTAAGACATATATATATATATATATATATATATATATATATATATATATATATAAATTATAGCTTAATAGTAAGTGAATATCCCATTTTATGATTACCATCATTTAAAAACATACGTCTTTACCCTAATTTACATCTGACTAATATATGAAAAGCACATCAAGATTTCAGTACCTTTTTGAACATATTACTTTGTTCTTTGTTACTTTACATTAGACAAAGTGTGTGCTAGTAAGAAGATCTTAAACAATACAAGAATGAGAGAACTAGAGCTGCAAGCAGGAAAGGGTGGATTTATTTTCTTTTTTTCCTCTGTATGCGAATGTCATGTAGCAAGCTGCTTGAATTTCTTCCCCGACTTTCCCAAAATGATGGACTGTAGCTTAATTTCTAAATCAAATAAAACTTCTTCTCCTCTGTTGCTCTTGATATTTTATCATAGGAAAAAAATTAAATCGGGAGAACAGCCAAGAAATTTTGTGTTATATAAATTTTATTCTTTTTTCTCTTCAGAGTTGTATGTGATTTTTGCATATATAATGCAGTTTTAAAGTACTTTGCACAGAATACACGATATATATATCTATTGATATGAATACAAACATCTTTTACACTTTCAGTTTTTTATGATATACTGATATGTGGATCAAGCCATATATAATGCTGGGAGCAGTGAGACCCCAGATCCTGAATTTCTTGTAATCCCCTGATCTGAGTGCCTACAGCTGTTCTGAGCACGAGACCTTCAGGAGTTCCTGATGGCAGGAGAGTGGTTTCTGGTGGGTTTGGCTGGGGCGTGGCAATCTCTATATAATCTGCCCCTGAACACAATAAAGGGGGCATTCTTGGGGAAATCAAGGATGACCCGTGTCGCTGTCTCTCTGTCTGTGTGTATCTGTGCATTTTAACCTCCAGCCCCCTTGTCTGAAGCTCACGAACTGGGTGCCAACGCACAGAGCGCAGACACAGGGGCGCGATGCGTGGTAATATAACACCAAAGTAGAATTTAATTATCTAATATCATTTTACTATGAATATATTAGTATATTGCAAAGCTGTTAATACCTTTCATTTTAAAGAGTATACCTTTAGAATTCAATTATCTTTTGGTATGGAAGAATCAAACTATTATTTTTTTCTTCCTGAAACAGTTACATTTATTCTAATGAAGAGTATCTTAAAAACACATGCACAGTATGGCACATTTATTAAATTAATGCCTTTTGATACTTAGCTACAGATTTCATACCTCCTGGCTGAATAAGAAAATTGAAATGGCAATTGTAACACCCGATTCTGTGTTACCCCCTCGGTACAGTAGAGTCGGACAAGGGCCTGGAGATTGAAAGAACACACAAAGAGACCTGGGTCATTCGAAAGGAGATCAGCCGAATGCCGTTTATTTAGCCTTGGGGAAAATCTTTTATACCCCACTCCTGCCCAAGGAGGGGAAAATCTTTTATACCCCACTCCTGCCCAAGGAATTCCACCCAGGCAGGTGGGAAATTACCATATCTAACTGCTGCACAAGGACTTCCACCTAGGCAGGTGGGAAATTACCATACCAACAATAGAGTCAACAATGCCCTACAACAAATCACCAGGCGGGGCAGAGGGAGCACAGGAACAAACAGGAAGCTTAGTCATCTGACCAGAAACCGTCCTCAAGGTGAGCCCCAGGAACAAGGGCAGACCCAGGCCCTACAGCAATCATGGTATAAAGAAATTTATAGCATAATTAGTTGTCGGTAATATGTATTTTGTGTTATGCCATTGTTAAAATATTTGCAATTTATGTAATTGGAAAAAATAACTTAATAAGATTAAGATTAAGACGGTTAGTTTTCTCCTATGTGTAATAAAATCCTAGCCTGAAGTAGCCATTAATGGCCACCATTTATAAAAAAGAGTTTTAGAGATCAGTCCTATGTGCTATGTGGGGTTGGTGAAGATCTTTTCCCATTCCCATTTATAGAAAATAAATAAGAAAAAAGAAAAGAAAAAAATATTTTCTGAATTAGCCAAAGAAATGGGAAGACTTGAGAAGTTGTGTGGCTCTTTTATCATTACTTATTTTAATGAGGCAGCAGCATGCACAGAGCTTGAATAATTTTGCACCATCTGTGTATATATGGCTTCCAGTTAAGTGTTTTTCTGGGATTTGTGAGTGTGAGAACAATTTTGTCACTAATTTTTGTACCTTTTCTTGGATTCTTTCCCTTCAGTTTGTCTGTCTAACTCTATGTGTTAGTTTTTATCATCAAATTACATTTTAACATACTAACACATAATGATATTGCTTTATTAAAATATACTATAGTATAATTATCTTTTAGAATCCTTTTATATTTCTAATGAGAGATGGAAAGGGAGTGGTTCCAGATAAGAGAGGAAATGGGGAGGAACTCGAATAAATAATAAGGGTAAATTAAGTGAGAAAAAATTAATTTTCAATAAAAGGGTGAAAATAAAATTTAAATTCCACAGCCAACATAGATTCCAAATCAGTCACTGTTCTATAAACAAACAAACAAACAAATAATAACAAAAAGAAAAAGATAAGAGATTAGAGACAAGTAACTCTGAAGGAAAGCCAGCTATATCCTTTGAAGTTTGCCCTTTGAAATAAATTGCTGAAATAAGTGAAATATTTTCTTGAGCTTTGTCAAAACCTCAAGCCATTAAACATCAATAAGGAAGTTGTCTGGGAAACTTGTGAATTATAGTCAGTTGTTAGAAGTCCAAATGACAAAATACTGCTTACAATTAGTCTCTGAAATGCTGGGAAATCTCATGAGGCTGAGTCCGCAGATTAGAGAATCAGTGAGAGATGGGTAGGAAGGTCAGGATTGTCTCAAATATTATTACACAAAATTCGACTTAGCACCTGCTATCAGAAGAAAGACTTCAAGTGGTTTGGTCACGAAAGCGTGGAAGTTACTTTCTTTATAAAGTTAGGCCATAATTTGTCCTTCCAGGTGTTTATGAGATTTTAAATATTTTTATGACATATGCCCGTGGCAGCACTATCTGAGTATTTGAAGAAATACCTAAATACTAAGAAAGTAGTGGCATATATTAATGTTAGAAAATTAGACAAGTATACATGGCTAAAGAGATAAAACAAAAATAAGAATATAATATGCTTGAAATATATAATATATTTAAAAATAGTTGTCTAAAAGTTGAACTATTTTAAATATTCATTTTACTCATTTTGTTGCATGTATTGTACAATATAGCCTAAATCTGAAGTAAAGCCAAGAACAGAAGAAAGATATCATGCTTTGTGTAATCATCCACATGGGAATTTAAATAAGGAAGATTTACATAGCAGATGATAATTAAAGATTTTGTCATCTAGTTTATTAAAACACAGAAGGAATTTAGAAAAATTAAATAAATGAAGATGAATAATATATTTTAGGAAAGTTTGCAAAACTAGATATATTCCAAACTGAATGTAAAGAACTTTATAAAACATAGTTGCCAGCTGTTTACAGATTGTCTAAATTAAAGAAAATGAGTTTTAAAAGCTAAATTCCAGATGGAGAAACATCATAATTCCTGAAGTGTTAATAAAATTTGGATACAGAAGTTAGACACAGAGAAAAAAATATTGGTATATGACTGATAATCATTTTGTCAAACCAGCATCTGGAATAACAATTTACTTCTCTTCCCAAATTTGAGCTCACTATCTTTGTCACTATGCTTATTAGATTATGAAATACTGGAAAATATTCATGTCTCACAAAAATCAGATTTAATAAATGCCATTTTATACATAACAATTCTAATATTTTATCATATGCATAGCTTCAATGCATGGGTGATTTCTTGAATACGCTTACCTGCATAAAAATTATTAATACAAATATTCACCCACTGACATATTTACAAATGTATCATGGAAAAATGTACACTGAGAATTTGTTTCATTTTGTGATACACTATATTTAACGTCATTTATCTTTGTATGCAAAATTTCCAGAACTGAAAATTTGATTTACCTAAAACCCTAAATTAGATATTGATATCAGTATACAAATGCAAAGGCTTAAATTATTTTAAAATCAACATTAAAAATTCTTTTTTAGATATAGAAATATCTTATCTTAAGAATCAATAGAAAAATGTGTCATTATGGGATGTTTTTAAAGTCTCCAGAGTAGATGGAAATATGATAGTTTCTTGAATTCCATATATTTTACCAATTCAATGTATGAAAACATGTTCCCAAAATGAAAATGTTCTAAATGAGGAATGATCTTATCAAGGAGTAGAATACTTTTCAGTTTTTGAAATGACAGCATGTGGTATTGAAATTGATACTCTTTTCTGTTCCAAATTGACTATGTATCTTCATTTAGGTAAACTAAGTACAAACTTTACAATTATTTAGATCTACTGAAACGCTTAATTTAAAACCTAGTTTCCTAATTTGTAGGACATCCAGAAATTTAAGTGTTAATTAATAATATATTAAAAGCAAGTGTTACACAAGTCTTGCCAGATTTGTGGTGAAAAAGAGGCAGATACTACATTGAAGTGAATTTCAACAAGCACTGAATACAATAGCACATGGGCCTGATAATATTATGAATAAAAATTGGTGTTTTGTGATATAATTAAGTAGTGCTTTAAAGTAAATAGTCAAAGACAATTTCCTATGTCGTGAGATACCTATGTGTAACATTCACTGATGGAAATATTTAGATTTGCATGAACAAGAAGTTTCTGAAGTTTGATTTGTTGAAAACAGTTCTTCCTAATGATCTTAAACTGATTATTAAAGGTAAGAATGATTAAAAGTCTTTTAAGTCTCAGATGAGGGGAGGGGCACATTTTCATTACAGAATATGTTAGTTAACCTGAATAAAATACAGAACCAATAAATTACTTACTTTATTCGGTCTAGATTTAAAAATGACATTTCTTAGTCTATCAAAGGCAAGTTTTGTATTTACTCTGGAACAAAACAGAAGATATGGAAAAACTGATTTGACTTTTGTTTCTCTAAAAATTATACACATACCATCATATTATTTTTCCTAGTCATAAGTTTATGAAATTATCTGTATTTAAGTGCATTCTAAGGCACACTTGCTTTCCTTTAGATACAGAGAGCACTTATTACTCGATATCTATAGTACAACTTTATGTTTATTCTAAGAGCATCACTTTCTTGGCCATATTCCTACATGGGCCTCGGTGACATAGTTGGCATTAACAAAATACAATGAAGATGTATTTTATAATACTGATCTAATTTTATATTTACTTATATCCAATGTCATGTAAATAGTCTCTTTTTAAATGACTTCAGGGAAAAAGATTATCTGAGTTAATGAACACAACCCAGAAAGTAGATAAGCTAGAGAGCCTCTGATTAACAGAAGGTAAACATCTCAGGTCCTTATTCCAACACCTTCTGGAAAGGAACACTTGCTATATATAATGCACAACAGCTACTCAGTTGGATTCTGTAGTACTGGTTAATATCTTGATTAAAAAGAGCAAGAAGAGGGCAAATAGTTTTACCTTGTTTGTTCCATTTATTGATGTGGGATGCCACCCTGTATACTGTGACTGTATACTGTATATACCATTGGTTAATAAAGAACGGCTTTGGACCTATAACAGGGCAGAACTTAGCTAGGTGGGAAAAACTCAAAGAAAGAATGCAGAGTCAGTGAGAAGCCATGGTAGCCCAGCTAGAGACCTCAGATGCTGGAACCTTGACTGTAGGCCACAAGCCTCGTGGTAAAATATAAAATAATGGAGACGAGTTAATTCTAGATGTAAGAGCTAGCTAGTAATACACTTAATTAATTGGTCAAGCATTGATTTAATTAATAGAATTTCAGTATAATTATTTCAGGGCTTAGCAGACAGGAACAAACCAAGTGGCCCTCCTTCAATAAACTGGCACCCAATATGGTCACCTAAATCCACATAAAACAGTAGAGGGCTTGGAAAGGAATTCTAGACACTAAAAAAAATAATGTTTAGCCACATTCATTTTCCTGAATGGGCTTTGCTTGCTGGTGGCATGTTGCAACTCATTTAAGAGAGGTTTTCCTGATTCAGCTTTAGCAGGAAAAAAGAGGTTGTTTTGAAATGCCAGCCTTTTGGGCCATACTTCCAGTACAAACTCTGACTCTTCCTGGATATCCGGCTATGGAGCATTTAAATGGGGTTTGTGCTGTGATCATAGCTCTCAGAGGCAGCAAACAGCTCTGCCATGCTGGACTGGGCATGGCAAACAAGCAGTGTCATATTTTCCCTAGCATTGGCACTGCTTAATTTCATAAGAAGGGCTTAGCCTTTTTAGAAGCACTTCTGGTCAGCAAAGGATTACAGATACACAATAAAGACAAATCCAGATTAAAAAAAAAAGATCTCTAAATAGGTCACAGTGTTGGTTAAATGTACATATGCTTGGGAGAGAGAAGAAAAATAATAGAGGTGGAAAACAAGTAAATTGTTTTTTTAATTATTATTTTTTTATTAAAAATTTCTGCCTCCTCCCTGTCTTCCATCCCCCCCATTCTCCCTCCTCTCCAGTCTGAAGAGGAGTAAGGATTCCCTGCCCTGTGGGAAGTCCAAGGTCCTCCCCCCTCCATCCAGGTCTAGGAAGGTGAGCATCCAAACAGGCTAGCCTCACCCCCCAAGCCAGTACATGCAGTAGGATCAAAACCCAGTGCCATTGTCCATGGCTTCTCAGCAGCCCTCATTGTCAGCCATGTTTAGAGTCTGGTTTTATCCTATGCTTTTAGTAAATTGTTTTTTTAAAAATAAAAATAAAACAAAGTCTTTAAAGAAACAGAAT
This sequence comes from Arvicola amphibius, assembly GCF_903992535.2. Taxonomy (NCBI): domain Eukaryota; kingdom Metazoa; phylum Chordata; class Mammalia; order Rodentia; family Cricetidae; genus Arvicola; species Arvicola amphibius. The sequence goes on from NC_052049.1 coordinate 19,620,456, forward strand.
GCAGTCATAGATTCAAAAAAAGTCAGAAAACTATGAAATGGAAAATTCACAAGGAGTCTGGATTATGTTTTCTTTGAAACAAAATTTTAATATTGTGTTTTCCTTGAAATTTTTGCCTGTAAATAAGATAAGTATTGAGAGACATTTTATTGTACAGACTGTTAAATAAACCAGAAAATAGACAAGATATAGGTATCTTGTCTTCAAAATTTGAGTCTAATGATATGTTGCTTTGGAAAAGAAATTCTTTTGTTTCCACAGAGGATGAGAACCTTTGGAATCATCCAGAATAATGTGGTTTTATGGAACAAGACCCCCTGAAAGATTGCCATGAGCACCCGCAAAAATTACTTTGCCCAACAAAAAGCAAAAAAAAAAGAAACAGTTTGTAGAAGAAAAACACACATATTTCCAATTATTGTTTATAAATGTTTGTTTACATTTAAAGGGGAATATGCTATAGGGATTTCTTATTGGTATTGATTTTGGTTTATTGATACAAATTTAAGGTCAATTCTGTTATATGTATATTTCTGCTCTTTATTAAGGTATTGTGTGTTCAGTTCATTTATAAAATGTAATGTATAATTAAGAAACATAGGTTAATAGATAATCATCTATAATAGTCAAGCATGCAGTCATGTTTATTAGATTTTCTAGATGTACAAAGATGTATTTCAGATGGATAGGGATTCTTCAAATCTTTCAAAGACTACAGAATGTGACATTTAAAGTGTTTTAAGAATTTAGGACTTTTCATGACAATGAGACACATCTGCTCCTGGAAACACCAATCTACTACAAGAGGATGAGGGTCATCAAAGAGACTCCTTATGAAGTTTGTTAGCCATTTGGGCAAAAAAAAAAAAAAAAAAAAAAAAAAAAAAAAAAAAAAAAAAAAAAAAAAACTGCTCTTGCCTGGACTGCTTTATGGCATGCTATGATCTTGCCATACAGGATCAGTAGACAAATGAAGGCTGAACTTGCCTAAAGGTGAAACCATCCTTTGGGGTTCCTGCTTCATGAAAGAATAGAAAGATTCTGCTATACATTCTGCTGGACACAGAAGAAAGTTACTGACAAACTGCCAATATAGGCAGAACTGTCTTTGAAATTCCCTGCTTCATGGAAAAGTATGCTAGATACTATGGACCTTTAGGCTGAAGATTGATGCCCCAACAGTACAAAAAAAACTTTTGGTTATTGTAAAGGCAGTGAGATGTCTCTGTCAATTCCAATTTATTGCTTACAATAAATTTATTTGTTATTTAGGTAATATTACATCTCTCTGGAGTATTTGATGAAGTTGAAGAATAGATAGTTATTATTATAGTTTTCCTTAGTTATGATAAAAGATAAAGTAGATATAAATATTGTAACTGTAATTTTTGCTTGATACCTGTCTTGTTGTGTAATTTTACTATGTTAAAGTTAAAACTTTCCTTTTTATTTAAATGGAAAAGTGTAGGTGATGTGGAATTCCCCTCTGTATGCTATTAATACCATTGGTTAATAAAGGACTGCTTTGGACCTATAGCAGAGCAGAACTTAGCCAAGCGGGGAAAACTAAAAGAAAGGAGGTGGAGTCACAGAGAAGCCATGTAGCCCTTACAGAGATAGACAACAGAACTTTGCTGGTAGGCCACAAACCACATAATAAAATATAAAATAATGTAGATGGGTTAATTCTAGATATAAGAGCTAGCTAGCAATACAATTAAGTAATTGGCCAAACAGTGATTTAATTAATACAGTTTCTGCGTGATTATTTTGAGTCTGAGCAGCCAGGAATGAATCAAGTGGTCCAACCTTCAACAATTCATTTTTTGTGTGTTTTGGTTTTGGTTTGATTTGGTTTTCCAAACAAGGTATCTATGTGCACTCCAGAAACTCACTCTGTAGAACAAGCTGGCATTAAACTCACAGAGATACACCTGCCCATGATTCCCTAGTGCTGGGATATGAGGTGTGCTATCCTACATCTGACTCTTTTCAAATTTTTAAATATGAAGTTTTTGGGGTAGTATTCTTACCATTTTTTTCACACAAAAGTAATAATCGTAACAATCTAATACATTTTCAAAATTCAGTTGGTGAGTAATTTACAATGATATCTTAAAACAGAATTCTGAAATGTTTCTTCTGTGATTAAGAAACATGTGAACTCAATATTAAATAAAGTTTCTGTTAGTCTCATATCTCAAAGTTTTTGTAAAAAGTTACATGAGTTTCAAGTCCTTAGAGTAAACACTTTCAATAAAAGTTCATAAGTGTTAATTTTTTTAAAACATGTAACCCAAAGTAATGGAGTGAGACCACTCTGAACAGAAAACCTTGCCCTTGAATGTTGTGGGTTTAACTCTCAGATACTAAATTTACTTTGAAGCTGTTTCCTTTGGGTTGGGCAGAATTTAGCAGCTGTGCTTAATGACATGGAACACTTTAGAGAATCAGAACTATTACTATTAACATTCTCACACAGAGGGAAGGACAAGTTTATAACTTGAACCAGGTTTCTACCTTAACTCTTAAAGCCCTTCAGTCTCTGAAGTTTTTTTTCTTTGTTCTTTTTTTCCTTGTTTTATTTTTTGTTTATCAGTACTGGGTTTCTCTGTAGCTTTGGTGCTTGACCTGGAGCTAGCTCGTGTAGACCAGGTTGGCCTTGAACTCACAGAGATCCACCTGCCTCTGCCTCCTGAGTGCTGGGATTAAAGGTGTGCATCACCACCGCCAAGCTCTCTGAAGTTTTATAATAATCATTGAATTAAGAATGATTTCAAAGTAGTATTACTGTGGTTATTATTGCTTTAATAACTTCAGGATTTAACCTTAATAGATTCACTTGTTCACCAAGCTGGACTTGCACAAAATTGCACAAAAAACTGTTAAAGTTCTTTTTCATAATCTTAACCAAAGCTATGCAAACTATGTTTACATTTCAAATAAGTATAATCTCACAGAATCAGCAATAATATTAAACCCTGTGAGGCTTTTGGTGTTTAAGCTGGTACCTGGCTCTGAATGTATGCAAACATAAGCAATTAAAGGAGTTACTATGACAGGGGATTCATGTATATACAGCACTGGTTTATATGTCTATTTCATAGAAGTTTTTATGTCAATCACAGAAAAAAAATGAACTCAGATTATGCAATAAGGATACTAGCTCTTCTCTCAAGTTGGAAAAACAATCATGTTTCAACATGCATGAGCATTACCAAGACCACTGCAACTCTAATTAATTCTTCAGTTTTCACCCCTCCAGATATGCAAAATAAGTTCTTAAGTCAAGAGGCATTTCAGATCATGTGACTTTAAAAGTTATTTATCAAAAATGATCGAATAAATCTGTTCCTATCACCACTAAAGAAACCAAAAGACAAAAGAGACTTAAGAACAATTTTGACTGTTATAGTTTAGGATAAATATCTATTTTTTTTTTTTTTACATTTCTTAACTGACAACTGAAGAACCATCTTTCCACAAATAAGTTTTATGGACCTAGCACTACTGCAATACGATGTTTTCCTTTCACTTTCTTCTAGTGAGTTCCTGATGGATTACCTGTGGGAATTTATTAATGTATTTACATAATTGATAAAAGAACTTTAATTTTTAGTTTCATGTCTTTTAATGTCATGAAATTTTTAGTTTTTAACTTTTAGCTATGTTGCCACTTGAGATCGTTAGCAAATAACAAAAGGCTGAAGATAGTTTAAAGAATTGTAGACTTCCGTGGAAAAGTGATGCTTTTCCTCCCCGTGGTAACAGGATTTCACTGAACTCTTTTTTTTTTTTTTTACTTACAGCTTATTCTTATCACACAGTTCCCATCTGCATCAGCAGATTGTTTTCTTCCCCTTAGGTTTACAGATAGTTTTAATAATAGGCTCCAAAATCCCCACAGCAGCACACAGGAAAAAATAAAGACAGAAGGGGGACGTAATCTTCCCTGGGAAACAAAGCAGTGTTCCCTGTTTACCTTCTCAAGTCACAATACACTGACAGACAGGATGAAGGAGAGTGCCGGAGAGGAGGGACTGCTTTCAGCAAGCATTTTTGATATTCACATTCATCATTTAATTTTATTATTTTCTCTAGATATGCACAGGTGGTATGCATACAAATAAATTGGAATTAATTCCATTTGTCTTTATTAGGGGATTAATTTGTAAGTGTACTCAATAAGCATCCAAATGATCCCTGGGATTCTCAATATTTTTAAAATATATTCTTGGAAGAAGTATACTTCTGCAGTTTCCCCATGGTTAGGGAAATAAATAAACTAGATAATGTAAAATAAATAAATTGATATTAAACCACCTAATCTTCTGTGACTTAGCACAGTAAAATACAAATGACCTTTCGCACATAGAGCAGGTGAACATGACTACGTGCACACAATGTGGTAGTTTGGACATTGTCTCAGGTTTGGCTTTTGCTGTGAAAAGAAACAATGACTATGACAAGTCTTAGAAGAAAAATGTTTAATTGCAGTGGCTTGCCTACAGCTTCAGAGGTTCAGTTCATTATCATCATAACAAGGAGCATGGCAGCATGCAGGTACATGTGGTGCTGGAGTTGGGAGTGCTACCTCTTGCAGGTAATAGGAAAACAACTGATATTCACTCTGAGGGAAGCATGAGAAAAAGGAACCTCAAAGCCCACTCCCACAGTGACACACTTCTTTTAACAAAGCCACACCTTCTAATAATGTCATTCCTTGTGAGCGCCATTTTCTTACAAACCACCACAAACACTAAATTGCTCCGCAACTGTAGCTTTACAGCACCCTAGCAATTTAAAGTAACTCCATCTTCAGAAGGAAAAATTATGGAGAAAGTCATAGTTTACTGTCAATGGTGTACTTTTCATACGTGTTCATGTTTTGCTTAAATAAACTGTCCAATCACCTACTGCAAATTATGAAAGAAACATCATCTGTAGCTGAGAAGTCATGCATGAATGACATTATTTAATGAAAAAAAGATAAACATATTCTTGTTGGAAAGGTAAATACATCTCCCATTAAAGTGGTCAGGAAAGTTTTATAATAAGAAAGAACTTTTAGAGAAAGTTTACCTGCAGAATGTCAAGCAAAAATGTAGTACACAGAGTCTAGGTGACAATGGGTTGGAAGGGATCCAGTGGAGCTATCTAGGCTCAGCAGTGACTACATAATTGAGGGCAATGACTTCTCCTAGAATTTGTTCGTGGCCTATTTATTCAGGAGTAAGAGTAAGGAACCATGAGCCTCTCAATCATCCATGACATATCATTCAAAGGAACAGTATATTGTGGCCTCAGATCATGTAACCAGCTGAGTTCATCAGTACAATGACTCTGGGTGTTATTCCCCAAAGTTCATGTTTTGCAACCCTCACCCTTATTATCCAGCTGTCATATTCTTCCTGACACCACTCAGATATCTTCTGAACCTCAATACAATTATTGGTTTTTAGAGAGACAATTTTTTCTGCTTAGCCAGCCCTGGTTGTACCGGACCTCACTTTGTAAACAAAACTGGCCTCAAACTTTAAGAGATCTGTCGGCCTCTGCATCCCAAATGCTGGTAGTAAAGGCTTGTGCCACCATTGCCTAGCCTTCTGTGAGCAGCCCACGATCTGTTAGAAATGTAATCTTTATATTTGCAATCGCAGCACTCACATATTTCCTGCACTTGAGTAGTCCCGAGGCTCTCAGTTATTTATGCTGCAAATAGAAAATTCTCTTATTAAGGGTGCATTTGTCGCTGTGTACAAACACAAGGCTATTGGATGCCATACGTTTCAAGCAAAATCAGAGTGGTAAATTAGCTCCAAGGGCCTATATTCTCACCAGTCATGAGTTCTTAACAAGGGTCACAGTACCAGACATGCATTCATTTATATGGAGGGAGCATGAAGTTAAATCAGAGAGCAGTTGTTTGCGACTATAATCCTCATACTGGCACTGTACAATTGGCAAATGGTTTGAAGAGTAGAGACAATCTCAAAGAATTTGAAGTATTGTTTTGGGACCTAATATTATGAATGATTATTTTTTATCAGAACTAGGATACATTGTGAAAAATTGAACGAAATACCAGCTGTGTTCTATTTAATACTATAAAAGCTAAATCAATAAATGTACTTAGGAAGATGACAAGGACGCAAAGTGTAGCATTCTTCTAATTTTCTGATATATGTGAGTTTGCGGGAAATGTTTTATTTGCTTCTAAATATGTCTCCAGATTTATTAGTGATTTTTTTCTTATAAGTTTTAGTATATCATGTCTTTTTATTAATAATCATTATTTATTTGATACAAATAGCTATTGAGTTAATTGCATCCCCTCTTAGATTATTTTATGTTTTGTATATATTTGAATATAAAATGAAAAAGTATACATTTTGCCCACATATTTCTTCTGTGAGTAGGCTTCATTGATTGGAAATTTTTTTAAATTTATTATAAAAGCTGTAGTATTGCTCCTTAAATACTTTACTATCAGCTAGTTCTCACCTATTTCAACTGTGATTCTAATAATAAACTTGTTGATGGTTGATCTTATTTCATGAAAGACAAGAGTCTATGAAGAAGATCATGACTTGAGTCTGTATTTATGTCCCAAACTGTCTTCCCTAAACTTTCTTCCAGAAGTATCAGAGGTTCAAGTTTAACATTGATATTTTAAATCTCTTTGAAATTGAAATGTACAGGGAAAAATATAAGGCTAAAGTCATTTTTCTATAGGTGCGTAGACAGTTTTCTCAATAGCATTTTATGAAGCTTGTCTCTTTTAGATTGCTTTGGTTATTCAATATTCTTTGTATTTAATGTGTGCTGTGTCTTCTTTCATTTCTGTCCTTTCTCTAGCTGCCCCTTTAGTTTCACTGATTACTCTTAAACTTAAACATAATGTTAGACTACTGGGTAGAATTTCTCTGTTTCTCATCTGTGAAGTATTTTAATTCTTTTTATGCACCAGGAGTCAACATTCTTGGTTCTATTGTTTATAGAGCTGTAGTGCTTTAGATAACAATATGGCAAACTTACTTTTTCTACTGATAATATTGTTTAATGGAATTATTCTTTGTTTGTCTAGCTACTGATTGTGCAGGTATACTTCATTCATACACAGATATGCACAGTTTAGTAAACTATCCCTATTTGTAAATACTATTTATTTACAAAAAGATCAAGAATATTCATAATACAATTTGTTAGCATTAGTGGATCATACACATGCCAAATTTTATTTTATATGTATGGGGTTTTTGTGAGTCTCTGTATACCACAGTGCTCACATAGTGATGTAGTTTAAGAATGAGGCTCATAGAAAAGAATGAAAAGATGATAAATCAGTATTAGTCCTTCACCAACTTCCTTCACTATGACAATGTGCAAGACTCTGTGGGCAAATTATGTTTAATCCTTTAATTTATATTAGACTTCTTATTCACTGCTACTTCCCAGTGTCTCTGGGATAAGTTTTAAAAGTTCTGCTTAATGATTACAATGAAATTGGATTTTAAATTTCTTAGCTTTCTATTAAGTGGAAGCTGTAATGCAGAAAGTCTCACAAACAGATTATCAAATAACACATTTTTGGTGGAAAATATTGAAAGAAAAGAAATTAAACCAAGAAGTAGGCTTTACAGTAAAGCATGAAATTTTAGTTTATTTGTAAGGCCGTGATCAAGTAGTAGCAAAACCCTTGTTTTCTGACAGTTTGGTAAATTGCTTTTCTTGATAGCTTAAAAATAAGCCAAATCCCTTTACTACTCAGTAGAAAAACTATGGTAATACTTGAAGTAGGACATTTAAATAATTTTAAATGACTTTTAGGTGCTACCAAAAATAACAATTCCAAAACACTTACTTTATTTACACATTAAGTAGTCCCTTTTGACTTTCTACAACAAACAAACAAACCAAAAACAACCACTGATACAATTAATTGGTTTATCTGAAGCAAAACTTTAAATTTCTGGCAGCTGCTACTAAAATAATGCCCTAATTTAAGATCTCTCCTTTGCTTCTGCATTTTCTGTTTAGTGCTGCAGAGATCTGTGTCAGAATAATCCAAACTGCCATAAATTAGTTCAAAAAAATACATTTCTTATCAAGAGAAAACCAAAGTGTCTACTCAGAGCTAAGTCCCTTTTCTATTTTAAAACATTGTGTCTTTATTAAGTAAAAGCACAGGGAGAGCATAATATCTACAAGCACAAAAGTGGAGAAGGAAAAGAGGACATCATTCCAGTACTTTGGCTAAAATGGGTATTTTAAAAACATATATAATGAATAGGTCTGCAGCTTAAGTACTCACATAAAAATAGAATAATGGGAACTATGCATAATGCTTTTTTGGCAAAGGTGAATACTCATAGATTGGTTGAATTAGCACTGTAAAAATGACCCCTTTACAAAAAGTAATTCAATGCAATCTAAATCAAGATTACTGAATTATCTTTCACAGCAATACAAAATAGCATCTTCAAATTCATATTTGAAAATGACCTCAAAAGACCTCAGATAGCAAAAGCAACCCTGAGCAAAACTAAATAAGCAAACATGAAATTCAATATTGGAGCAATGATGACTATATTCAAACAATGTTACAGAGTTGTATAAATAAGAAAGTGTGATGGTGATATAAAAATAGATATGTAGATCAATGAAGCAAAATAGAAAACCCTAAAATGATGGTACATATCTAAGAGTTATCTGCTATTGGACAAAGCACATTGTCATAAGATGCTTCATACTCTACCAGCACAAAGCCTAGTCTATTTAAACATGGTGATAAAATTTATACTAATGTGGAATTGGGGAAAATTATTAAGTGCTCATCTAAATGTAAATATAGATAGATATATACAAATATACAAATTAACATATGCTTTATTATTTAATAAACACTAAATTGATTCTAGGTAGTATGTAAAAGATAGTAACAACATATTTTAATTGATATTCAAGCTGTAGTTAATATGTTAAGATTATGTGTGAAAAGACATTCGAGACCTAAAATAGGTGAGATATATAAGTTATTTACTAGTGCATTTATGTTCACTGGGAAGATTCTTTTTTTTAATATTCCTACTAAATAACATTTTACCATAACATAAGAATATTTATTTTGAAATTCTTTGAAGGGTAAAGGTTTATTTCTGTTTAACCCAAATGGTTTTCTCATGAAAAAAAAAAAAAGACTAAAACTGAACATTTCAGAGTTTACAGGAAGTGAATAAGAAGATAAGATCAATTTAACAATGTATGGAACTCATGTTAAAGATAGAGTGCTTGAGCATAAAATCCTTATATACTCCAATAAAATATGTGCTTTATTTCTTAAGATGCTTTCTAATCTGTAAACAGTAAGATTTTTTAAAGGATCTATTTTGGATTCAATAATTACCTATCTTAGTATATATTAGGCCTTTAAACCTTAAAACTATTTGAAATATAGATCTATAGTTAGCAGCTGTTAATTTGTAAGCAACAGAAAGGAAAAGATGTTATAATTAATAATGTCAAGTTTATTTGTTGTATCTTTATTTGAAAGCTCTGTTTTGAAGAAATATGTGCATATATTTATATATAAATGAAAAGTGATATCATTTTGAATGAGCAATTGAAGGACAGGAAATTTGTTGTACAATGGGCAGTTATAATCTCCTTGTATGTGTTTATTTCCTGTTTTCTACAATCAGAAAGCAGATAGAAATGTGCTTGCGAATGTTCTAATTGTACAACCTGAGAGATGCCATGCACATATGTCAATCTCTGAAATTCAAGTGTATTGTCTTAGGCGATATTTATCACTATTTAAATCAAAAGGTGAAATGCAGTAGTTCAAACTGTGGTGCTTTGATCTCAGAAGTGATATAATCTCTGATGAACTCAGCAGATTCAAGCTAAAGGATGTCTCAGATGTCTCATAGAAAAGGTTGCTCGGTATCCGAAGTCACTTCATTGTTAAAATATGTCATAATAGTGAATGAAAAACAGAAAAAAAAACAATTGTTTCTTTCATTCAGTGTTCTCTGTCTCTCTCTGTCTCTCTGTCTCTGTCTGTCTCTCTTTTGTGTGTGTCTGTGTGTATGTGTGAACAATTCAGGTCAATGGAGGAAATGAATTGGAAAAAAGAGCAAGAAGTATAAGATGGAAGATTTTTTGATGTAGGAAAGAGAAGGCTTGTACTATAATCTCAAAATTAAAAGGAATATTTTTATTCAAGCTTACTACAAATGCATTATTATAATACGGTAGTTATTATTGAATTCACAATATTCTTTGTGGGTGATTAGAATATCCCCAAGCAGCTGCAAATGTTCTTTTTAAGATGCAGTTTAAAGTCAATTACTTTATTAAAAGTCAAGTTGTGCAATGTAATTCCCTCCTTACAGGAAGACATTTAAGGAGGCTAGATGGAGTCTCTGTGTGACCATTCCTTAACTTCTGATCCATAATTTCTAATGCTTTTCATAAGATTTTCAGTCAAATAACTAATCTATCAGTGTGTAGCATACTGTGAAAATGAGAAACCGAAAGGACCTTTCAGATATGAGGGTACTGCATACAAATGTGTTTTGGAGTTTAACAAGGGTAGCCAGGGGAATCTGTGACCGTGTCATGAAAGGGAAGATTTATCACTACAGGAAAGACATAAAATACTGTAAATTGGATACCATGGCATGTTTAATTGCTCAATAATGGTCCAGAGAGGACAATCTTAATTTTTGTGACCCAAGATGTTTAGCTCCTATTTATTTATTTATCACTTAATTTATTAATCTTTCATCTATTACATCTTAATAGCAGTTTCACCTCTTGCTGTTCCTCTCATTTCCCCTATACACCTTCCCTATCCCCTAGATCTCCATTTCCCTTCAGAAAAAGCAGACATTTAAGGATATCAATCACACATAGAACAACAAGTTCCAATAAGACTAATTATTCACCCTCATTTCAAGGATGGAAAACAGAGCCCAGTAGGAGGAAAAGGGTTCCACAAGCAGGCAATGGAGTCAGAGACACTACCAACACCTGCTGCTAGGAGTCCCACAAGAACAGCAAGCTATACAACCACAGATTATATGCAGAGGAGGTAGCTCAGACTCACATACATTCCCTGATTTTTGCTTCATTCTCTGTAGAGTCCCAGTGTTCATTGATTCTATGGGCCTTGCTCTCCTGGTATCCTCGACTACTCTGATTCCTACATTACTTCATTCCCATCTGATATAGGATTCCCTAAGCTGTGCCTAATGTTTGGTTGTGGGTCTCTGCATCTGTTACCATCATGTGCTGGGTGAGGCCTCTCTGGTGACAACTTTACTAGGCTCTATTCTACAAATATATCATCAGAAATGATTTAATTGACATTTTTCCAGTAGAGTTTGATTCTATAATAGGTCTCTGAATTATCCAGACTCTGGTTCCTGACTATACAGGCAGTCATGCATGGGTTCTCTCTAGGGGCAAGGGCCTTAATAGAACCAGTCATTGTTCTGAATCACTGTTACCCAGAACATTTTGTAAGTAGAGGAAATTGTAGTTTGAAAGTTTTGTGGAAGGGTGATGTCCCTTTCCCAATACTGGAAACCATGTCTACTTATAGAAAATGGTTATGTGGCCCTGTATTTTCCATTTTACTGGGCGTCTTAGCTAGACTCACCCTAAAATTCCAGGGAGTTTCTATTTCACTAGGTTTCTGCATTGCCCCGAAATGGCCTCATACCATTTCCAGTCATTTCTCTCAGTGGTTAAACGCTCAATTCCCCTTCATCACTTATGTTGCCATCCCATTTACCCCCATCCACCCATGAAATCTATATTTCCCCTTCTCAGGGAGATCTATGCATCTCTCGTTGACACCTCCTTGTTCCTACCTTCTCCGGCTTTATGTATGTATTATAATATAATATGATTATCATTTACTGGACAGCTAATGTCCACTTATATATAAATACATACCATGTTTGTCTATCTGGATCTTGATGACCTCACTCACTTTGACTTATTCTAGTTCCATTCATTGGCCTGCAAATTTCATGATGTCCTTTTTCTTAACAACTGAGTAACTCTTCATTGTATATCACATTTACTTTATCGGTTCTTCTGTGATGGTCATCTAGGTTATTTCCAGTTTCTGTGTGTTATGAAATGAAGACAGAAATAACTCTGGAAGATTACAGCAATCTTAGCTTTCCTTTTCATTGCTGCTTGTGAATAAATTAGTGAAGTCATCACAACCTTAGATGCAGTTTCCTGGAGAGTTGTGACATGAATTTATTAAATTTTTCCATATCCTTATTACATATTTGTAATACAACCTTTATAAGAAAACCTAACTCAATTTACTTATACTTTTGAGAATGTCTGTATTTTTTCCATGAGAAAAATAATAGAGACTAAGAATTTTGTAGTTATTGATATTGTTTACCCAAAGAATTTTAGAATATTTTAGCCTCTTCCTTCTTTCTGTACCATATATTATCAGTAGTTTTGATATTTTTCTAGTTCAGTAACCCTATATTCACATTTATCAGTTGTCTAGTAAACCATTTATTTTATTAGTTATTTCTTATTATCTTCATTTTAAAAATATCTAAACCAACATTTTGCTTCAAATTATTTATTGAATATTTGCTTTGTTTATGTTTGCTTTAAACCTGTTTGCAGCTTTCAGCAAATGATTACACAAAACATACAAACACATACATTATTTTAGGTCAGGAGCATTGGAGAGCACATAATTATGTTTAAATCTGTGCATTTAGTTTAGGAGATAAATCTTGATTACATGAGAAATCTAAAGCATTGTTGAGGTTGATTACATTGCTCTCTTAATGGCAGGTTAAGCTTAAACATGCTGAGTACACAGTAGGATAGTTGGTTAAACACATTGTCTTAAATGATCTCAAGACATATAATTAAATTGGCTGTAAGGTCTGGAAAAGTTTAGTCTTTCTGAAATAAAAATATATTTCTAGATAAATGGTTTAACCAGAACATTTATACTATTATTACAGTGTTCAAAAGTGTTTAATTTACATGTCAGAACAGTAAGCTTCACTCCCTACAATGATGGTTGTCAGATATTAATTTGTATTTACTATGCTTGAGGTGTATTTATGTATTTATTTTATTTGCAGTGAGAGCAGGACATGTTTGCTAATCCATAATATCAAATACATGGTAACATTACTTTTTTTGCTTTTATTTTAAAGAGAGGCTTATGGATATTTTCTTTAGGAGATTTTATAAATTTTAATGTGTGGGTGCAAACATGCATTTGTATGAACATGCCTGTTGGAATGCACTGTTGACATTTTCTTTGTCTAAAATGTTTTATCTTATATGTTAAGGCAGAATCTCTAACTGAACTCAAGACTAGGCATTTCATCTTGTCTGACTAGTTGGCTGGCTCTGGAATATCTGGATTATGCCTCCTGTGCTCTGTAATTACAAAACATTCCTATAATCTCAGGGATGCCTTATGTGATATTCATCTAGGCTCTGGGAATTTTAATTCTGGCCTTCCTGCTTGTAGGTCAAATGTTTTCCACAGAGTCATTTCCTCAATCAAGATTTCAAATCTTCATTAAAATAGAAGCCAAGAATAGTTGAGCAAAAGTTAAGGTTTTATGAGCAATATTAGAATCATTTTTGCTAATTTCCAGATCATAACTGCAACTTATTGGTTTCAATGTTTTCATCATCGTTGAACCTTATTGTGTGACAAGCTCTGTGAGACTAAAAACAATGCTTGGCTTCTTCAGTGTTTAGCCCTCACTTGTCCAACACCACTGATCTGATTTTGACTTTAGGGTGGCCTACTGATACTGAAGAAACAGTAAATTAGTCTATTAAAAGCATGTTCAGAATATTAAAAATAACAATTTGAAGATATGTTAAAAAATCAAGCTAGTCACATTTAAAAAGCAAAACTCTTAGTAAAAAGTTAATTCATTGCAATATTAAACTTAAGTAACAGTGTTTAATGCCTTACAGTATAAAAAAGAAAGACATAAGTTTAATATTTTCTTTTTTCTTTTCTTTATTCAAACTCTAAACCTAGGTTAGAATATGGGAAAATAGAAATTCTCAGGTTCCTCAACAAGATATAAAAAAGGAGGAGTTAGGTAGTAAAGCAGATTTGAACATTCATCACTTGAGAAAAAATTGTTTATTTGGAAGTCTCTGCTTCAGTATTGTTTAATCAAACTTAAGATGGCATGTAGATATTACTTTAATGCTTTAATATGTTAAATAAAAATGCAAATAAATTTTTCAGGTTTATTTATTTTGTTGCTATTTTGTAATAACTGTGAGGTTTACCCAGATTTAGAAAAGGAAATCCAAAAGTCAAAACCGAATGTTCTAAAGAGATAAAGTTTCAGGCTTAATTTCTGAATAAGAAAGTTTGGCACATTGAAACTGATGTTAACCAGATTCCCCTCTGTATTAATAGAATGCCTCTTTAATAAAATTTTTAATAAATTTGCATTTTGTCCTTTGCTTTTGATTTTTATGATCTAGTATTCCTTTATACAAAAAAAATGAAACTGGTTCTGTTTGAGTCATCAAAGAAGTCAGTCTTTTTTCTGGAGTGGCGTCTAAACTGATCTTAATATTAAAGATAGTGCTGACTTAGAAGTTGAGAATCCATGAGTGAATTAGGTTATTTAATCAGCTGCCACATAATACATGAAAAGAAATATGTAATTAAATTTAGTAAACTATTTTACTTATACTCAGGTACTGGAAGAATTGATATGTTAACATAATCACAATTTTATTAGCACAAGCTCTAGTACCGTATTTATGTCAAAAATGACAGTATCTATTGTCTTTATGACTAAATATTATTCCATTGTGAATAAACGCCACTTTATTTATTAATAATTAAAATGTATTTTTACATTCATGAGCAGTTTTAAGTGACATTACAGTGAACATGGGAGGAACTCAAACTATCCACAAAGGAATTGTTCAATTTACTTTTAATTTAGGAACAATAATAACATTGAAAGTTCATATAGATGATAGCTAGTCTTGGTCACTTTCCAGGAAACATCTGAATTTCTAAAAATTTCTTGTAATTTTTAATTAATCTAGTCAAAGATTATCAAAAATAATCTAGAAAAATAACATGATTTTATACATATTTGGGATTTAAACAAGTTGATGTTACATATATTGAAAAAAAGCTAGTGGTTACTAAAAGATAGGGTGAATAGTAAAAAGAAACATAGAAAAATATAAATAGGTGGAATTACAATCGGGTGAGGAAAAGAATTCTAAAATGATTCTGCATAGAAAGATGACAATAGATAATGGAAACATACACGTGAAAAATCTGAGAAAATAAATATCAAGGTATTACCATAAAGATCTGACATATGAGAAGGTGACAATGTTTAAACTCACTTAAACATCAAACAAATACAATATAGTTATCAATTAATATGCTTAAATTAGCTTTGTGTACTTAAATATCAGGTTACCGTTTTATAAATTGAAATGTAAGTGAGAACCTATATTGTAACCTCATACTAAATGCTCACAATCAATGTGAGTTACATTTATAGCATATCATAACCCATTGTACCCAAACTTTAATGTCTATCTAGTATTAGGGCCCAGCCATATTTGAAAGAACATTTCTCATTCCATTTTAATATTGTAAACGTTAGAAATCATCAATTTTCAGCACTCACATAATGTGAAAACATAGTTAATATATATGTCCTAGTTAATACCGTAAACCACTTGAAAAGAGAAAAATCATACAGTGTAGAAGTATTCTTTTTTATGGATACTTATATGTTTTCAACTTATTCATTGTTTATGTGTAATGTTAAAATTAGAATAACTTTATTAGTATTTATTATGGATGTATGTGTATTCCATTTGCTTGTTCTGTGAAATGTGCTTAAATTCAAGGAATAGATAATTGTGTTAACTTTTTTAGGAATTGTTCCCATAAAGAGATAAATATGTAGACATACAGATTTATAGATATTGTTAAAGTATAGACATCATAGCTGATATTGATACCTATCATTTAAAACAGAATTTTGTATGAAGTTTTATATATTTTTATGAAAATTAAACATTTATGAATTTATTTATGTAAAATGATTCAATATCCTTTCCAGGAAAGTCATATTTATTTATTTTTGACTGGATGTTGTTAGACAATTTCTGATCCTGTGCTGCATTTGGGGAAATGCTTCCACACATGGATGGAGGGTAATGAATATTTTATTACAGAATGGCTTCCAGAATGATCAGAGAATATAATAAAATTTGAATTTTATTTCATAATATCATTTGTTTTGGTACATTTGAGCCATCTAATCTAAGTTTTATTTTATGCCAGTTAAGCAACAGCTTCCACAAAACTGCATAATATATTTTTTAAAAGGCATGCAGGTCTGCCGAACTAGTAAATGTTATGATAGATGGGGTTTGAGATGAGAAGATACAGACTTGGTGAATAACTAATGTGTATGTTCTTGATCTATAATTTCATGAATGACAGCCAAAGGACACAGTACCAAAATTTTATATATAAAACACAAGATATTCACTTGTAAAATAGAAACATGTTCTGAGTAACGCCAATGAGAAGAACCACTAGAGCTAAAGCTGCTCTTGTTGGTGGAATTCACTTGAGTGAAATTATAGAAAATAAGATTTACGAACAATCTTCCATATGGGAAAATGTCCAAACATGATACACCATTCAAATATATAAGAAAGAGCAATAAGGAAACACATGTAGTAGGCTACTGATTGTTTAGAATTAATTTTGTAACCAGCTACATGACTGAAAGTGTTCATCAGCTATAGGATTTCATTGGCAGAATTTTTGAGTCAGTATGTATATTACCATATTGTCTGCAAATAGGGAAAGTTTGATTTTTTTCCTTACCATATGGTATCCCCTTGATCTCATTTTGTTTCCTTTATTCCTCTACCTAGAACCTCAAGTGCCACAAGTTGATATGTCATGCCTTTAACTCCCACGGAAGACCTTACCCATTCTGAATAGAGACAGAAGAGGAGTAGATATTGGGATAGAAGGGAAGTGATGGGGAGGGAATGGGAGGAGAGGAGAGACAGGGAAGTGTGGTTGGTATGTAAAATAAATGAATATGAAAATAAAATAAAAGGAAAGAAAATGTGGTACATTTATAGAATGTATTATTACTCAACAGTTAAAAAATGGCAAAATTGTATGCAAATGGATAGGGTTTTCAAAAATTTATACTGAGTGAAGTATCCTAGACCCAGAAAATAAATAGTGTGTGTATTTTCTTTTATGAGAATATTAGTTGTAAGGTCTATGGTAATCAAGTTACAATCCATATAACCATAGAGAGTAAGTATGAAGTAAGAGACTTGAAGATACAGACAGGTCTTGTGACCAAAGGGATATAGAGAGATATTATTAATGATGAGGGGGCTAGATTTGGGAATCAAATGGGAGGGAGAAAGTGAGGCAGATGAGAGGTAAATTGAGGAGAGCTAAAATAATGTGCATTTTTATGGTAGTATGGAAGGCTAATACAGTAGAAATCCAACCAAATACAAATATATATGAAGGTGATTTAAATGGAATCACCAAATAATGGAAGAAATAGAGTCCTTACTGGCCGTCTTTTGCCACCAACTGAAGCTTCCAGTACCAGGATTGTGTTACATTTAAATGAATGGTTAGCAAAAACAAAACAAAACCCACGTTGTTGCCAAGACAATGAATTGTTCTCCACATTTTGTTAAAGCATTTTATTAATTAGAATATATGATTGACTATTTTAACAAATTAAACCTAAATCCTTTTCGCCTCTTTCAATAGTAAAATTATTGGTTTCAGAACTGTGATATAATGACTTTTCATTATTATTGTTTTTTAGTTTTATAATAGCTTATTCTTAACATATAAAACTTATTTGGATGGACAAGTGCTTTTCTGTTTTATGTATGTGTTGAATAATTATGAGATCGACAGCATGCATGTTCTTCTACATCTTTTCATTTCTTTGTGTCAAGTAATTGCAGACCCTTCTCTTTAAACTTTCTGACACGTGTAGTACTTATTGATGATTTTTTAACAGAACAATGTCAATGAATATACCAATTAACACCTTTTCCATTCTGATTAGTCTTTCATGTATGGTAACCATTAATGAACTTGTGATTTTACAGTTAATTTGTCTTTTCAGATCCCATGTGTGAGTTCCTACTGTGTGTTGCTGCACACAAATTCAGTAATTAACAAAATATACAGCTTCTGATTCCAGTGCTGCCCTCTGATAGAAGAATTGTCACATTTGTTTTCGCACAAGCAGTTTTTTTAATGCTTTGAAGTGTTTTTTTATTTTTAATTTATTTATTTTTAATTAAAAATTACCACCTCCTCCCCTTCTCCCATTTGTCTCCCCCTCCCCCCACTCCCCTCCCCTTCCCTTTCCAGTCCAAAGAGCAGTCAAGGTTTTCTGCCCTGTGGGAAGTTTAAGGTCTTCTGATGTAGGAGAGTCTTCTGTTTGAGTTGATTTCATTGGCTAATAAAGAAACTGCCTGGCCCATTTGATAGACCGCCCCTTAGGTGGGTGGAGTAGACAGAACAGGAAGAGGAAGTAAGGTAGAAGGATCAGTAAGATGCCACACCTCTCCTAAGTTAGGCAGACTGCAGTGCCTCTCCTCAGGGAGAGATGCCATGAAGCCAGCCACCAGGTCAGATGTCTTGAATCTTTCCCCTTAAGACACCACTTCGTGGTGCTACACAGATTATTAGAAATGGGTTAAAGCAAGATGTAAGAATTAGACAATAAGAGGCTGAAAATAATGGGCCAGGCAGTGTTTAAAAGAATACAATTTGTGTGTTGTTATTTCGGGGCATAAGGTAGACAGGCGGCCGGGAATGCAACCCGCAGCTCCTCACTACAGTCTTCCTCCCTCCATCCAAAAAGACTAGGCTCCCACAAAGCCAGTACATGCAGTAGGATCAAAACCCAGTGCCATTGTCCTTGGCTTCTCAGTCAGCCCTCCTTGTCAGCCACGTTTCAGAGAGTCCGGTTTGATCACATGCTCCATCAGACCCAGTTTAGGTAGCCTTGGTGAGCTCCCAGTAGATCAGCCCCACCGTCTCAGTGGGTGGGCGCACCCCATGCAGTCCTGACTTCCTTGCTCATGTTCTCCCTCCTTCTGCTCCTCCATTGGACCTTGGGAGCTCAGTCCAGTGCTCCAGTGTGAGTCTCATCTCTAGCTTCGTCCATTACACACAAGCAGTTTTTCAAAGAATAAAATTACAGGGAATATTGAAGTTGATTTCTTTCTTTCTTTTTTTTTTTTTTGTTATTACCTGTTCGTTTTGTTTATAATTGGGCTGCTATGTCCTTTTGTGGTGCCAGACCTCAAATCTCAGGCATGGTTCATATTAAATTTGCCTGGCCTTTGAACTAAATATCCCTGCAAAAAAGCCTATGCAATAGTCATATTATTATTCCATTTTACATGAATGTTCAGGTACTCTGCTTGTTTTCGACCGTTTGCATAATGTTATCCCTGAAATCTTATCCTCTAATCTCATAAACGGAAGGAAGAAACAATACTTGTGGACTGATTTATAAACAAAATAAGTTTCTATTTTATTTATTCCTGAAAATACTTTCAATTGCTGAGTTGTATCTCATTGATTTTTATATTTTATACCAGTGCAATTTATGTAGAAGCACATTTTCTTTGTAGTTTGCTTTATGAATGCTTGAATATCATGGTCTATCATAACTATTCTGATTTTCCTTTTTATCATTTATAATAATTGGTTGAATATTTTGTCACAGGGTTCTGTTACATAGGACTTAGGTATGTCACTTCCACTTTATGTTCATATTATTGGTGATTATTCAAAGAATGAACATGATACTTTAAGCCAGACTAATGAGCATCCTCTTTCAGATATTTTTATTTTATATTATACTATTTAAACAATAGGAAAATAGCTCATTTTCATGAAATGTTGAATATAAATAGACAAAGTTTCTCTAGCTATGTAATGACCTGAGGTAATAAAATCAAAAGAGCAAGGAAATAAAAAGGATAGCTGAATAGAAGATGGGTATTTTTAAAAAATTCTTTATCTCCTAAAAATCCTCAACCAAATAAGCGGTAGACTTCTTTACAGATCGTCTCACAAGCAAGTTACCTCAGAGAGTCTCCAGAAGTCTGACAAAGTCTCATGACCAAAAGGAACTTGTAGAGATAATGGTTTATTTCAATTTGTAGTTCACCATCATGACGGAAACTGAAGGCAAGCACTCTAAACTGGAGCTGGAGTCAGGAATAGAAGCAGAGGCTGTAAGGAAAAGTGACTTATTCATTGCTCACCCTGGCTTGCTTTATTTTCTTGCTTACACAAATCAGATCACTGACCCTTTTACACCAATCATTAGCCAAGAAAATGTCCCTTGGCCTTACTTGTAGTCTGTCTGAAGGCATTTTTTATTTGAGATCCCTCTCATCAGATGTATTTAGCTGGTGTCAGACTAAACAGCAGGACAGTGAATCCCATTTTTTTTTAATTCCTAAGCCATTCTGAATAAATTTAAAATGTAAATGATAAGTTACAGAAATTTCTACTTAACTAGAAACATGTAGATGGATTTCTGCGTGACATATTTGGATAAATTCGAGGTTTCTTGGATAAGCACCTCTCCTTATTCAAGTTCTGAACAAAGAATTAAAACATAGTAGAGTCCATGAGGCTGATGTGGATAATATTGGAAAGTTGAGCTTTTCTGCTTCCTAACTGGGTTTGCAAATCACAACCTAGCAATAGACAGTCTCATATAGGCCATAGCTATACTGAATACTTTCCTGGGAAAGTCCCCGTTAGTCAACGCCATTCAGTCTGTTAACATTGCTGCTAGTACAATGAAAAAGGAAATAACAAGTTGCAAGCCTCATTCCAAATAAACGCACCAGAAATTCCCCAGTCTTTCTAAAATATACCTCTAACACAATTCAGTTCTACCTCTGGGAAGATGAAAGAATACGAGAGAAAGATGCATCCAGAAACATTGCAATGGTGGAAGCCGTTTCAATATATAGGTTATATAAAGATTGGTAATGAGGGTTTCCACTTGAATCACCTTCAAAATAAATATAATGAACATTTTCATCAAAGCTTATAATTATTGAAGGAAGTCTAATTATTTAAACAAAGAAGAAAGAAACAAAAAATGTATATATTATAAATATTACATTCGCTTTGCAGTAAAATTCTACAGTTATAGCCCACATTTTCAGTGTAACTTAACTTGTTTCGTAAGCATGACTTTGAATCCAAATTGTGTAATAATTTCAGACATGAACTTTAGAATGAGAAGGAAAATTCCAAAAGAAAAGTCAATGTTACCTTCTGTTCTCTGTCCGGTTTACGGTAAGCAAGTACTATTTCAGGAATATTGCAATAGTGTTCTTAACTTTAATTTTAAGCAATCTTAACTATCTGATTTCTTTTCCCACTAAAAGAAATTGGGTCCCTATTCTAATATTCTTATTTTCCATTGTGTCCAGATATATCCAAACATACATAAATAGTAGATTTACAGTATCTTTTTAAAATGGATAAGAACAAGTTTTTTTTGGAAGATCAGATTTCATTTCATTCCATAAAAATGTCCTAACATATGACAGCTAACTCTAAGATGTGTAGGATGATCCTAATTTCAGTCAGACCTGGATAAAACTTTCGCTTTTTGTATGTCACCTACTTTTATAAATAGTAACAATGATTTTATTTAGTGCTTCAATATGATTATTTGTGAAGGAGCTTCTAAATGAAAATTTAAGTCACCAAGATCTAGTGATTTGCGTATATTTCTCTTTCATGTAGCAACTTTTAGAAAACATCAATCAAACCTATGATCTCACATATACTTTTGAAATGGTTCCTTATTCTTTGACAAATCATACATATATGATAGATTTCAGTCACTTTCCCCTCATTCCTCTCTCACTCAATTCTTTTAGGTCTACTGTCATTCTTCATAAGTACCCTAACTCCATAAGTTTTTTCCTATTGCCTTCTGAGTTTAATTACAATTACTCACATGAGCAGGAATGAAGGTTTATTACTCAAGCATGAGCATTTACTAATAACTACACTCTTGAATAAAGTGTTATATGCTCCTGCAGTGATCATTAATTGTTTACAGACACTGGAAACTATGGAACCTTGTGAGCCTCTTCTATTCATGATGTTATAGTGACTCTTCTACTCAGTACATACCCAATATGATGGTGAGTTATGATGTCAATAGCCATGACATTTTGAACATTCCACCAAACTATTCCCCAATCTCAGCTCTTCCATGTTGTTGAACCATCTTCAACAATGTTCACCTGATCCTTAGAAGAGGTAATGAAGTGCCTCATTTAGACCTTAGCACTCAACAATCATTTACTGTTCACTCAAATCTTGATTTTTCTGCTTGACACAATGGTCTCCATTGAACCTACTTATCTGAAAGTAGAGAAATGTATCTATATCATGCTTATTTTGTCGAACCTCAATCCTGGATATCTAGGCTGATTTTACAGGTTGGCTTTTGAAAATAACACCATAGTGTTGAAGATATGTCTCTACTGCATGGCGACTTTGATTTACTTGCAAATTTACATTGGAGTTGTAGAGTTAAATAATATGTGGGTTGTTGCTTTATTGTTTCAAAACTCTATACTGATTTCCATATGTACCTACTCTACAGTATAAAGGTAGTGCTTATGCTCAAGAGGCACATTGGGATATACTATACTGCATAAGTAGCCAGTGTCAAGACAAGTCTGTAATACATCAAGTACTTATTTGTCCTTGTTTGTTTGTTTGTATATTTCACAGCCAAACCCCAGCCTCCCATCCATTCCTCCTTTCAGTCCCTCCCCATCTCCCTCCTTCTGCCCTCCTCGCACTCTTCTCCCCATTTATATGCAGAAAGTGCAGGTCTCCCAAGAATATTCTAAGCACCTCCCCATATATTAAGGCTGGACAAAGCAACCCAGTAGAGGAGTACGGTTCCAAAACTCAGTAAAGTAATCAGAGAGAGCCCTTTCTCCCACTGTTAGTAGTCTAATAGTTAGATGAAGCTACACAACTGTTACCAGTATATAGAAGGCCCAAGTCAGTTGCATGCAGACTCCCTGGTTGGAAGTTCAATCTTTCTGAGCTCCTATGAGCCCAGGTTAGTTATTATGTGGATTTTCTTGTGATGCTCTTGAACAACCTGCTTCTTAGAATCCTTCCATCTCTTCAGCGGGATTCCCTGAGCTTGGTATAATATTTGGCTGTGGGACTCTGCATCTGGTTCTACTAGTTGCTGGGTTAAGCCTCTCTTATGACTTCTGGGAGAGGGATCAATCTTGCTTTTTACCTGAGTATGTATACAATTTTGAAGAAGGATCTATGACCTTCTGAGAAGGTATATTCTCCTCTTTGTTTGGGTGAAATGTCCTGTAACTATGTGGTAGATCCATTTGAGTCACAATGTTTATTAATTATAATATTTCTATGTTTAGTTTCTATGCTAGATGACCTGTTCATTGATGATAGTGCGGTGTTGACGTCTCCCACTATTAATGTTTGGAGTTCTTTATGTGATTTAAGCTTTAGAAATATTTCTTTTACAAATTTAAATACCTCTGCATTTGAGGCATATATATTCAGAATTGAGACATTATCTTGGATTTTTTTTGATGAGTATGGAAAGTTCCTCTCCATCTCTTTTGTTGAATTTTTGTTTGAAGTTTATTTTGCTATATGTAGAATAGCTACATCTGTTTGCTTATTAGACCCATTTATTAGAAAATGGTTTTCTAACCCTTTACTGCTCTTAGATAATATCTATCTTTGACTTTAGGATATGTTTCTTGTATGCAGAAAAGGATGAATTCTAATTTGTTATCCATTATGTAGTCTACATCTCTTATTGTAGAATTAAATCCAATGATATTGTGAGATATTAATGATAAATTATTTTAATTTCTGCTATTGTGTTCTAGTTTGTGGTAGTGTGTGTGTGTACACACATGTAATTTTTTTTTTCATTTTGTTGGTGTGAGATTATCTATTGTCTGTGTTTGTACACATATAGGTAAATTCCTTAGGTTGAAGTTTTCCATATAGAAACTTTTGATGGGTTATATTTGTGGATAGATATTGTTTAAATTTGACATTTTATGAAGTATTTTTTCTCCATACATGGTGATTGAAACTTTTGCCAGGTGTATTAGTTTTAGATGGTATCAGTGGTATCTTAGAGTCAACAAGACATATGTCCCAGTCCTTCTGATTTTTATAATCTCAGTTGAAAAGTCATGCACCCCCCAAAATGAAATGCTTTCTTTAAGAAGCATTTATCCTAGAAAGTAGCCATTTTTCTTTTGCTAAAGTCAAGTTTCATATCCTCTTGATTTGCTAAAAGTTGAAATAATGATAGTTTCTGTCAAGCATTAAAATATTAGTTTCAATTTTTTCATAGAATAAGATGTTTTATTCATTGGCACAATCCCCAGTTCAATAAAATAAAGGGAATGAATTATGTACATTTGGAAAGCACTTTAGTAGTTTCTTAATTAAGAAATGGTAACCAACATCTAAGGGGACACATTTTATTTAGAAACTAAAAGAACAAATCCATTAACCCTCATAACTTCTGAGATTTATCATTAGGGATAAATTTTAAATTACTATAATGTTTCTATTTCCGTTGTGTGAAAAAGTACCTGAGGATATTAATATAAGAATTCTCTTGGCTACTTCAATATAACAAACATTCTGAGGAACTATTTAAATATAAAACAAGGAATTATAACCATGATATTTATTGAGCATGCTTTTTTTATTAAAGAAATAGCTACTTGTTACCATTTTAAAATAGAAGGTTTGTCCAAGAGACCTATTAAACAGCAAGAATTTGTGGTTTTATGATTATTTTTATAATTATCTGATGTTTGTGTGTGTGTGTGTGTATGTGTGTGTGTGCGTAGGTCACAGTATAGAAGGATTGTTAAAAACCTATCACATGATACAAACATTACTGTGTTGTTCTTGGAGATGGAACTTAAGAAACCATGTTTGGCATCAAATACTTTTATGTACTGAGCATTTTACCAGATAAGACATTACTTTTAAAGTATCATGGGAATCATAAATCAACTGTTTGTATACATAAGTTTGGACTATAAGCAAATGTCCTGGATTTAGGAGACAATGTTGAAACCTCCGATAAATGAGTTAAGTATGTTTCTTAACAGAGAGCAAAAAAGGACGTTCATCATGTAAACCATTCATTCAACTTATATGCAACCCTTAATTGTCCATTTTGCTTCTAGTTAAAGGAAAATGTCAATGAAATCAATATCTTAATTAGATAAAGATTTATAGTTTTTATGCTCTATTTTTTCTCACTATTATGAATGTATAACTCTGTTTGGCCTCAAGAGGGAGGGAGTGGGGTTGTGGGTGGAGGGGAGGGGAGGGAAGGGGGAGGTGGAGGGGAGGAGATGGCAATTTTTAATAAAAAAATAAATAAACTGGAAAAAAATTTAAAATAAAAAAAATAAAAAAAATTCCTAAAAATTCACAAATACTATTATAACAAATAAGCACGCATATTGCAAAGATACTAATAAATTCTGCCAGGCATTGGTGGGGTACACCTTTAATCCCAGCACTTCGGAGGCAGAGGCAGAGGCAGGCCGATCTCTTTGAGTTCAAAGACATCTTGGTCCTCAGAGTTAATTTCAGAATAGCTAGGGCTGTTACACAGAGAAACCCTCTCTCTAAAAACAGCATGTGTGTGTGTGTGTGTGTGTGTGTGTGTGTGTGTGTGGTGAAAAAAAATACAAGAATGTTTCTACTTCATTGGGATATATATATATATATATATATATATATATATATATATATATGTGTGTGTGTGTGTGTGTGTGTGTATACATATATATGTATACACACACACATATATAGGTGTGTTAAGAGTTGTTGGAGCATGTGACTTCTCAATGAACTTCAACCAACTTATTGAATATTTTCATCAGAGTAGAAAAAATGAAAAGTCTTTTAACTGTATACTTCAAAGGTGAAAAAAATTGATGACCAAGTGCTTTTTATTTCCATTGAAGATTTAGGATGTAGAGGAAAGTTTATTTACAGCATGGAAAAATCATGTTGGGAAACATAAAGATATAGTTAAGTGAAGTTCTTAATTGACCATAAAACAGATACTGATGGGAGTTTTACTCTTTATTCCACTCAAGTCTGTGCAAATAAATTGGAATATTTCTAAAAGTTTTCAAATTACCACAATTTATTACAATAGATCTAAGTGCACATAAGGCTAGTAAAGAAACAAAAATGTTTTATCATTTTATTGCAGGATTTGAGGCATTATTTTATCACATTCTCTTTTTGTTTTCTGGTTTCCTCTCTTATTGACTACTCAATACCTATCAGGGTCTATGTTCAGAAAAAAAAAAACTGTCCACATTTCTGTATTCACCTTGGTTCCTTGTTTTCATAAATTATTGTTCCATATTGATAGGTATTTAATGAAATAAAGTCAGAGATATTTTATTCAGTTCATCTATCATGTGCTTCTTCCTTAATTTATTATGAGCTTTTTCCTTAATGTTGAACTATATCTTTCACATATTTAATAAGCTTAATTTTTATTTCATTAAAATCTTTACAAATATTTTAATACACTTTTTTATCTCTTTATTTTCCCAGATCATATAATATGTATCAAAACATCCCTTTCATTCAGAAGATATTCTACTCTATTTGGAAATATTGCAATTCAGACACCATTATTCAAACACCAGAAATGAAAATGATACTTGTCTTCCAATTCTATGTACGTGTAGGTTATGTTCTCATAAACAATGCACTATGCATGATGGGAATAGAATGTTTTGTTTGATTGTTTGTTACCTTTGAATAAATAAGCTAGCAAGTCCCTTTGTTAAATATTGATCTTGCAGTTAGTTTTCATTGGGGTTCGAGCATATAATTGCCTCAACTACCTGGAAGTTGAGACACCACAGAAATATTTACTGTACACCACATTCGACACGTAGCTTCTAGCATCATGAATTGCTTAAGCAGCAACTAAGGCTTTCCTGTTTGTAGCCACTTGAAAAGTCCAGATACACTGTCCAAGGGAAATACTCATCTGACCCTGCTGACACTTGTTGCTGACAGTATACACCACAGTATGGATAATGTGACTGTGGCTTCAGGTACTGTTCTACTTGTGATGATCTAGAAATAATAACAAACTTATACTGATCATAAGATTATTATAACTTATACATTTAAAATATATCAATCTATAGCTAGATGTCATCTACCAACTACCTACTTGATATATATATGTATATATATTCATCTATTCTTATATGTTTGTCTACATATATATTACAATGTATATAAATGTATAAATGTAGATAAATCTGTCTACATTTATATGAAACATGTGGGTATGTGCAGCCCCTGTCTGCGCTCTAGATGCTAGAACCCAGTTCGAGAATTCGGGCAAGAGGCTGGAGGTTGAGAATACACACGCAGACAGACAGACACACAGACCTTCCAACACTGGTACCAAAAGCCCTTCTTTAATAGCACCATGGAGGCTTAAATACACTGCAGTCAATGGCCAACAGGTGAAAATCCTATCCTCTGATCCTCTAAGCTAGGCACAGCTTTTAGTAACTTCAATTAGAAGGCTCTAGACAGGGAAGAGCAGCTGAAAGCCAGGACTCATTAGTCCCAACAGGTATGTTATGAATATGTGTGCATGATTAAAAGAACAGACATATGAAACAGAGACAGATATGAATCATGATAAAGGACTAAAGAGAATAACTGGCTTGCTCCATTCTGGAGGTAGAGAGATCATACTAGGCCATATTATATTGAAGACCCATTTTAGCAAAGTAGTATTGATCAGCAATAGACTGAAGGCCTTTAAATCAAAAACCATGGCAATTTATCTCCAATTCAAAGTCCAAAACAAGAGACACAAAAGTAAATAGTAGGGTTGATTTGTAAGTTTTGTTGCATCTTTTAAATTAAGAGGTTTAACAATGAAGACTAGAAAGAGAAAGGATCCAGAAAATAGGTATGAAATTGACTTTCTCTGTCTTTTGTTTCATCTATACCCTCAGTCCTCACAGGACAGATAGTTGGCTCCCCAGAGTGAGGGAGAGGGAGGCTGTCCCATCTCAGTGAGATGCCACATGCCAAATTTCCCCAGTGCCTCGCCAATCTTCCCTCATGCCAGTCTGTAAATAAACAATGTAAAAGACACACTGGGAGCTTCTCAGGCTTGCCAAAGTAGCAAGTCTCTAGAAGAGAAGAGATGAGTAAAATTTCTATGTAAACATAGAAAATAAGCATCACAGAGATGGAAAATAATACTGTACCAACTATTGGATAACATTTAATTGAGTCATCATAATGCAGATATTTGTACTCATGTGAAATTAATGTTCTATGCTACATAGCGTAGCTTTAAGGAATTACAAATCATGAACAGGCATGAGATCATATAACGAGAACCAGATACATGTTTAAGCAGAGAAGTGGAAAGGAAAAGCAGATTCATTCAACTAAAAGGATAGAGGTCAAAGGTCTTGGAATACTTAATATATAATATCTGGCATACTGGACAGAGAATGATGCTATTAATAATTTTGCATTATTGGACAAAAAAGAAGATAGTTTGTTTTCTTTTTAATAAAAATAAAATTAACTATAAAAGCAAAAATTCTAAAATAAAAGCAACACATAACACATACACAAAAGGACATTCCACACTAATTAATAACCTTCAAAACTCTAGTGGAATTATGAAAATAAACTAAATGAAAATTTCAGAGTGGTGCTGTCTTATGTTTGTGGACTAAGGACAACATAATCTATCAAGTTTAGCATTATTCTGTGATTATTCAGTGCAGAAGGAAAAAAGGAGTATTTTTTCCTATAAGGTATCATAAGGAAGCATTAAGTATGAGGTTATTCATGGATATTTAGATTAGTGCAACTTATTTCTTGTTTCTGAAAATATTTTGTCAGAATATATGAATTAACAATGGGGACACATCTCTCAATATAAAAGGAATGGGTCTCACTAGTATAATCCTCCCACAGGTATAATACAAAATTGACAAAGATTTAGATACAAGTATAGGAAAGTGATTCATCAAATAATCAAAAGTCAATTTTCTGTTTACATATACTCATTTTCAGTCTAAACTTTAGCTTTATACAATATATTTCATTTTAAGTTTTGATAAACACAAATCTTGCATACTTCTTGCAGTTTTATTTCTTAGAATCTTTAACCACAAAAAAATGCAAAAAAATTTGAATTGTTACCTGAAACAATAGTATAAAAATCATAAAGGTTATTAAGAAAATTTTTATTTCCATACTTTTATGACTTTTTCTTAACAAACACATAAACAGTTCATCTTAAAATTCTTCAAATATTTTAGACAACTCTAATTATGTAGAAGAGATACTCCATTAAGTACATAGTAACCTGAACTTTGTATTTGGACATGATTGTGTATGGGAGGTCCATGTCATTACCAACTTATATTTCTTCATATAAACTTTCCCAGTTAGTATAACGATAAATGTAGTATGCATATTCTTATTTTGTTTTCTTACAATGGAAAATAATTTTATATCTTGGTCAAAACTGTATTGAAATTCTCATTTGACTTTATTGAATTTATAACACTCAAATTTTATTATGAATTTTAGCTCCTCAATCTTATCAGATAGCAAAAGAAATATATTTTTTAATATAAATCATGCTTGGAGCTCTACAAAGCTTTGACAGCTTGATTGAGTATGCTTTTTTAATCACTACATACCTAGATAAATAGCTTTTATCATCTTCTTCAATTTTGTGATAAAGAAGATAGTTTTGCAAAAATGTACAGTTCAGAAATAATGGCTTGGGTCTTCTCTCCTTATATACTCTGTTTTATCTGATGTCTGTTCTTTTGCCTTTGCTGATTTCTAGACTCGTCACTAAAAAGCAATCCCAGGTATTTTTTAAATCATTTCTTAAAAAATAAAAAAAAATTGTAAAAATGTTGAAATCTGAATATATGTATATATTAATATGTAATATCTATTAAATAATATATTAAGCTAAACCACATTTATATGAATACATATGTATATATATAGAGAGAGGCAGAAACAGAGAGAGAGACAGAAAGAGGAGAGACAGAAATAATAGGAGAATTTAGTTGCTTTTTAATTTAATAAGAATTATGATTATAAATATGGCTAATTTTCTGGGGGTTTTGATTAAGCAACACATATTTCTTTTCCATATTTCACAAAATTATAAAACTGATATTGAACATGTCTCCTCATATCTTACATTTTGCCCCTATCCTTTCTTCTAGTGACATTTTCTCTAAAACAATAGTTTCTACATTTATGCATTATGTTTGCAAGGTAGAAGAGAGGTAATGCCCTGTGGCAGAACATAGATTGAAAAATATTGGTTAGTTTAAGTTATAAGAGATATTCGAGACATGCCTTTGCTAAAGGTCAAGGTTTCTGAATTCATAAGTCTGTGTCATTATTAAAAGCTGGCTAGCAGGGCAGAGAAAGACTCATTACATAGGCATTCAAATTAGAGGGTCAAATATCCAGACATAGGACCTGAGAAAGTTAAGAAAAGTTCCGGGAACAAGGAGTCAGATGCAACTTCCTCTGCCTATAACCCCGCATGCAGACTAATGTTCTGCACTATACAGAGCATTGTTTCTGGCCACTGCCTACAGGCCGGAATCTGCTGCCAGTGTCATAAACCAGTTCCCTGCACTAGGCTGAGCCTGGTATCAATTGACATAACAGTTTAAGATTTGTCTAATGTAGTCAAAGAAGTATGAGTTGCTTAGTAAAGCCAGGTAAAATAATGAAACCATCTAAAAAGTTACTGAATTTTTAAAGACTTGCTTATACATCAAAGAAGGCAAAGAAAACTGGTATAGGTCATAGAGACTAGTTTAAAATAATCAAGTCTTTAAAGAAAAAAACAAATTAATATAAAAGAATAGGCCACATAAATATGGAAAATACCACAGCAAGTCTGGATCCTGTATGGTGCTGTATGGTGCTTCTGTGCTGACTTGAATCTTTTAAATGCTTATATACAAGAAACTATAGTGCTAAGTGACATAGGATTATGGAAACTGGTAAATTTAACAAATATATACATATATATTATATATTTTTCAAGAATTTTTTAACTTCAAAGTGAATTTAATAAAATATGCTGCATTGGGGGAGAGGTTATGGCTTTGTTTCCACAGGAAACCAAAAGGCTTATGATTCTGTTCAAAATTTAAAAAAAAATATGTGATTTGATCAGGAGAGACTTCTGCAGACATGAGGGGACAAGTCACGAAAGGATACAAGACAGATGATGTATATGCTGAACCTTTTCATGGAAACAGCTATGAGACTAGTTAAGACATGTAGATTCAAATGTTTTCTCCCACAGATAGCACAACTTAAGATTAGTTTTGGTTACAAGATGCTCAAGATAATTCCAAATTGGCTAGCTGAGATGGTGCACCTTCTTACAACATTCTACCCAAAATTTCAAAATAAGAACTTCAGAAAAAACCCAGTCGACTACTCATAGATGCCCCTGCTCCCAACAAAGTTTGTTTTCAGGGTTAGGAACATCAATTAGGGCTTGATTATAACTGGTATAGGGTTGGAGGTTGGGGTGGACATTGTGTAGGCTCAGGGATCTCTTTTGAAAAGAAAAATAAGCTCACACTAAGAATAATAGTGAGTAATAGAGTACTTGTGAACTTTTATTTATACACAGTGTACATTGGTAGAGATTCTTGTATATTGACACAAATTCAAATTATATCTATTATATTAAATATGCTTCTATTTCTGTTTATAATATTTGTGCACCTATGCAAAGTTATTTTGTCATATTCTACTCATTCATGCTTATACCTCTACTTACATATTTTGTATATTGATACAAGTTTAGGATATATTTATCATATTGCACTATACATTTCTACCGCTGACCAAGATACTTATACATTGTTTACATTTTTAGGTTATTGTTCTCATTGTCTGCATAGTTGTTTAAAGATTGTTGAATATCCTAATATAAAGACTTACTCTTTAGGGTATATAGATATTAAGAATTATAGGTCAATAGTGGTCCATGTTTGTCATACTTATAGCTAGACTAATCAGGTTCTTCAGATGCATAGATATTTTATTCTGCATAAACAGGTAATCTTCAATCACTTCAAGAATTGTAGAATATGGTATTTAAATAACTTAGGGTTATGTTGACATGAGACATGATTGCTCCTGGCAGCACCCATCTAATTCTGAGAGAATGTTGGGCCCCACAGGCCCTCCACTTAGAGCTTGTTTTCTTCTTGTTAAAACTGCCCTTTGGGCAACAAACTGTTCATACTGTTGACAGAGGTTTCTGTCTCACTCTGTCCAGAAGCCGTTCACTTCCAAAGAAACACATAGAGGTTTACATTAATTACAAACTATTAGCTCTGTCTTCTTATCAACTCTTATAGCTTACATTAACTCATAATTCTTGTCTGTCTTAGCCATGTTGTTTGGTACCTTTTATCAGGGAGTCATTCTCATCTTGTGATCTCTGCATCTGGGTGATGACTGCAGACTGAGCCATTCCTCTTCCCAGAATTTTCCTATTAATGTCTTCCTGCCTATACTTCTTGCATGGCTACTACTCAATGAGTGTTTTATTAAACCAATACAAGTGACAAATCTTTACAGGGTAAAAGACCATTGTCCCACAGCACCATGTCTCAATCACTGACAAAATGCATGGAATCCAGACTGGACAAGCAGAATACAAGAAAAGAGACTGCCGAACCTTGGCAAGACAGGGTAAGATTGTTTTGAAAATTTCCCTGCCTCTGAAAATGGTTTGTCAGTTACTCTAGGTCTTAGCCAAAGCAGGTTGTTCCAATGTTGCAAATGAAACTTTGAGTGATTACCCAGGTAGTCGGTTGTCTCTCTCATTTATTGCACATGTTGAAAGTTACTTGATTGCCCTTCCTGTTTACTCAAGAAATATTGTATCCCTTCTCAGGCCTTCAATGATTAAAGACTAGATTGTCATAATTAATTTTCACTCATGAGTTACCCAAGCCATTTTTAATATAAGATTTAGACTCAATAGGATAAGGTAATTATTAAAGCATTTAATATATTTTTGCTTAATACTGAATTTTTAATACTTGGTATCTATTCTTTTTTTTTTTTTTCCTCATGGTTTATTTTTTTTTATATTTAAAAATTTCCATCACCTTCCCTCCTCCTCCCCCCTCCCTCCCCTCCTTCTCCCCCTTCTCTCCCCTCCTTCTCCCCCTTCCCTCCCCTCCCCTCCACCCATACCTCCCCTCCCTCCCTCTCAAGGCCAAGGAGCCATCAGGGTTCCCCACTCTATGCTAAGACCAAGGTCCTCCCAACTCCCCCCAGGTCCAGGAAGGTGATCGACCAAGCTGAGAAGGCTCCCACAGAGCCCGTCCATGAAGAACAATCAGAGCCCAGAGCCATTGTCCTTTGCTTCTCAGTCAGCCCCCGCTGTTGGCCACACTCAGAGAGACGGGTTTGGTCGCATGATCCATCAGTCCCATTCCAACTGGAGTTGGTGATCTCCCATTAGTTCTGTCCCACCGTCTCCATGAGTGAACGCACCCCTCTTGGTATCTATTCTTATTGTATATGGTTTTGTATTGGGTTTGGAACTCTCTTATTTAAACAAAAGGTAGAGGTGCTGTAGAAACTCCTTCAGCCAGTGGCCTTTGAGATGGTCGACCACTTTGAGCATAGTTTGGATACTATAAAACTAGATGTAGAAATGGATCCTCTCTCTTGGCGGGAACAGGAACTGAATCCAGCAGGCAAGAGAGAGAGAGCCTGTGGTGGAAGCATGACAGTATTTGCCAAACCATCACAAAATTCACTTGGGATAATAGAAAAAGAAGAGCAACTTTGTAGGTACTTTGAGGGTCTGAAGTTGGAAGAAATTAAGTGAAAATCTTTTCTGCTTGCTACAGTTTCCTTACTAAATTATTTCCATTGTACACAGACATGTTTTATGATGATGATGATGATGATTTTGCAGAAGCAGGGCAGAAAAGTATGGATATGTGGTGAGGGTTGACAGCTGTCAGAACAAACCCTGCCAAATGATGTCAGACTTGTGACAGCTACCATCAGTAAAAATTGTGAAACATCTCTACATTACCACAGCATGTGTACAAATAGGCATGGTGATACAAGGAATCAAATCAAAATTGCGCTTGAAATTTATTTAGTTATTATGATTTTTTATCCTGATAACCAAATTTCATGTTTACTTTTGAGTTTTGAAAATTTTAAGTAATTCATTATTGTGACACCCACTTCAACTAAAGCGTAAAGTTTTCAACAAATATTTCAAGGGGGAAAATGGTGTGTGTTTCAAGGAAAGGTAAATGCTAACACTTAAGGGTTATAATTTAGTGTTGTTTGAGCATTTACAGCTTTCATTCTGAAAATTTAAATAAATTTTATTTCAATTTTTTTTCTCTTTGAGACTTAAATGAATCACGTTCTTTTTTTTTTTTTTTGAAAGACTTTTATATTTGGAGTTGTACAAACACTCTGATTTTCCAATCTTTCTGCACCATCTTCCATACTGTTTCCTGAGTCTGGGAAGTTTTAGTTGTTTTTTATATATATTCATTGGGACAAGTATCCATAATCCTGTATTTTGATTAGCTGTCTTTTTTTCTGTAATGGCAAGAAATGTTTTTGCTATAAATATACTCACCATGTAGCCGTGGTGAGAAATATCCTTGCTATAAAATATACTCACCCTGCAGCCAAGGTTCATTTTTAACTCGTGGAAATCTTTCTGCCTTATTCGCCTAAGGGTTAGGAATACAGAAAGGAGCTAATCATACTTGGCTGATTTATATGTCTTTGTACATCTTAGTTTATTTAACTTGTGAAGTACAGTACTTGCATTAGGTATTATAAATTAAAATGTAAAATAAGGACAGAAATAAATATCAAATTTTTGTTTACCTAGAGATGCCTACATATGTGTTATTTAATGGTTACATTTAGAGTATTGTGATCCATATTTTGTTCCTATGCTTTGAAACACATGCAGGGAGACTGAACAGAAAACCTTAGTGTAAGCCAAGATTTTTTGTCATTTGTTTTTTTTTTTTTTGTTGTTGTTGTTTGTTTGTTTGTTTGTTTTTCAAGACAGGGTTTCTCTGTGCAATAGTCCTAACTGTCCTGGAACTAGCTCTTATAGACTAAAATGTCCTCAAACTCACAGAAATCCACCTGCCTCTGCTTCCCAAGTATTTTTTTAACCATTCAACCATCCCCTCATCCATATTTTTTTTTTAAAATTAAATCCATATTTTAATGGTCATACATGCATTTAGATTGTTTGGATTCAATTTGCTACTTCTCAGGCTTCATCCCACAATTCTCTGACCTCACTCAAGCAGCATCCAGAGGACACATATTCTTTACGTCTTATGTCTTTGATAACTGGCAATAAAAGAAAGTAATTGCAATAGAATTTTGGAAAAAGTAGATAGCAAAACACAATAAGGTAGTCAAGGTGGATTGTATCTAAATTCCTGGCACTTAGACAAGCATGAACTAAATACGGAGTCCCTTTCCTAAAATAATCTAATTTAAAACAAAGCAAAAGTATCAAATGTTTCAATGGAAGTTACTTACTGTATTGCATTTGTTTAAAATGTTTATTAAGCATGCTTAAAAGATGTATAAAATTTAATATTTCTTGACTATAATCATATTGCTATTATAAAAATTTAATTTAGCAACCTGAAATCTAATATACTCTGTTTACTGTTATCACAACACTAATGACAGATGACATATGTAACAGTGGTCCCATGAGAACATAAAGGAGCTGGAAATGTCCTAGGGTTTAGTGTCCTTATATCAACCTTAATCTTTACTATAGTGTATTAATTACATGCTCAAATTGAACTGTTTCACATAAACTTAATTTATACCCTGGCATGTGTGTGTATTTCTATGAATGTTTGAGTTTGTTAGTGTGAATGCACATATAACAATTTAATATAATTGATATTTACATATGGTCATTGCATTTTTATGTTATGCTTTCAGATATGGTTTCTGTTAGTCTCCTGATCAAAAGCATCTGTAATAGATGACATCACGTTATACTTGCCACAATCTCACGTATTTGTTGCAGTTCCTGTGTCTTAATGATTTCACACCATCTGCTTAAATGTTTAACTTCTCTGTGCTGTAAACTATGTGGAACTTAGATTAGTCAATGGTGCAACAAGCTGTTAGTCTCCCTCTCAGAAATCATCCCCATTGTAAGCATCCCCATGCTTACATATTTGTTTCTTGAGTGCTCTCTTTTTTTTCCCAAGACACTTATGTGAAAACTTTAAATCCAATCAAATGTACTCAAACCTGTAATGAAAAACAACATCCTATGCCAATCCAAAAGCTTCCTAAGGGGAAAAACAACCCCTGAGAAATGATATGGACAAAGATGTATGAAGACTTCATTCTTCCAGTTATTATTTCTGTCACAACCATAATAACTGGGATCAAAAAGAGAAAAACCGTCCAGAAACTATATCCTTTTCTATGTGACCTAATTTATATGACCTAATTAGTCAACAAAAGCAGTATATTATTTATTTTCCCTTGAGCAAAATACACTGTAAATATTTTATATATTTCATATGTCCCCAAATGTAAGCCTATGTCCTGAGGCAAAATCTTCATTGTAAACATTTCCACCAATCAGCCGGGCGGCGGTGGCGCACGCCTTTAATCCCAGCACTCGGGAGGCAGAGGCAGGCGGATCTCTGTGAGCTCGACACCAGCCTGGTCTACAAGAGCTAGTTCCAGGACAGGCTCCAAAGCCACAGAGAAACCCTGTCTCGAAAAACCAAAAAAAAAAAAAAAAAAAAAAAAAAAAAAAAAAAAAAAAAAAAAAAAAAAAAAAAAAAAAAAACAACAACAACAAAAGAAAAACATTTCCACCAATCAAAATCAATAAATCATATCTTCTTTTCTTACCATACTGAAAAAAATAGTGACATGAATAGCTTTATTTTCTTCCCATGGATTTTGAGAGCAAAGAGTTGGGGTGGAGAGGATGACATGAAATATCCTTTACTATTTTTCTAGAATTAGAACCAGTGTTTAACTTCTACTTCATAACTCCATGCAGCTTGCTAGGTGTTTAGCTCTTTTTTTGAATAATAATTTACAATAAATGTTTTGTTCTTTAACATTCTATGTATGATTTTCTATATAAAAAGTCTTTATGGCATACAGGTTAGTCACCATATTTGCAAGAATTCAGGAGTGGAGTGAATCTCATATGAGACAGGAAAGGAGAAGTTGTAAGTCCCAGGCATCCAACTTTCATTTGCCATAATAGGTGTACTGATTGTGTCGTTGTTGTGATGCCTTAAGTATTGAAAGCACAGAAAGACTGAAAGGAAAGAGCATGTATAATACGCTTGCTGGAGGATGTAATCATGTTCACATTTGAGATATTTATTCCTCATAGTATATAATAAACAAAGTATGTTTTACTTTAACACAGCATATTCTCATTATGGTTCTTATTGTTGCTTTAAATCCACAGAGACAGAAACACACTAAAGTTCCAGAAATTTCTTCTCTGAATTATACACACACACTACACCAAGGTGTCCTGAACTCCTTTATAGACACCCCCCCCACACATGTATATTAAAATTTAAAACTATTTTTAGATATAATTTATTTTTTAAAGGTGAATAGAAAGAATTATCTGAGTTATGATAAAAACAATTTAATTTTATGATCTGTTATATGGATTTCAATTAAAATCAGTTTCATGTATTGGCTTTGTGGGAGCCTAGTCTGTATGGATGCTCACCTTCCTAGACCTGGATGGAGCTGGGAGGCCCTTGGACTTCCCACAGGGCAGGGAACTGCTCTTTAGACTGGAGAGGGAGGAGGAAGGGGAGGGGAAGGGGGAGAGAGAATGAAATGGGAGGAGGGGAGGAGGTGGAAATTTTTAATTAAAAATAAAAAATATTGAAAAATGTTAAATTGGAAGGTGGAGCATTTGTGAAAAAGTTACCAAAATTCAGAAAAAAAATTCCATTTAATTCATAATTCAAATCAGAAAAAAGATATAGTATAACCATTATTGATATGTATTTTTATGAATCCCTAAAGTTATGGATTTTTATAAATGTCAACTGTGGGGATTATTAAAGGAAATGTAATATGCTATTTTGGGCATAGTACAAACTGGATGTTAAATATTAATGTAAATTATTAATAATTTTACATGTATTAGAAAAAAATCAATCCTACTGTGATTCTATTTCTTAAGTATTATACAATATTGATAGTCCTATACTTGAAAGCCTCAGTTTTTATGTTTATATAGGCCCTGGATACGATTGTAAAAATTTTCTTCTCTCTTAGGTTCATGAAAAATACTGTTTATAGCATATTTAGCAAAAGACATTTTAGAATTGCTTATTAAGTATTTTTCTAGTGTTAAGACTATGTACAAGAAAAGTTTGCAATGTATATTTACACATGAAATATTTAAATATTAAATTTTTATTAAATTTTCTATAGATACATGCTTAAAAATTATGAGATTTCTCAAGTTGTTATGGTATTGGAATATAATAATCTGTAAAATTTTGCAAAGTACTTAAACACTAAATAGAGATTCCATATGTTACTCTGGTGCAAAGATTCCAATAAACTACAGATACTTTTAGAATTTTGCTATTGTTAATATATTACATTTACAAGCATAATTAAGGAGTAGTTAAAAGTAATTCTCCTTTTTTTTAAGAAAATGCATTTCATTTTTATGAGAAAAGGAAAGAAAATAGTTTTTTTCTTTACCCATTTCTCTTGTTTTCTTCCAAAATTCAGGAGAAATGGATATCTACAGATATTTCCTGGTGTTAATGACTTGCATGACCTCTGTGGAGTGCTTTTATAGTGATGGTACAGATTGGCCTCCATATAGAATCAGGGCAGGAACTCAGGGCTCAAACCTGGAGGAAGGACCTGAAGCAGAGGCAAGGAAGGAGCACTACCTACTGGCTTACTCTTCACCACCTTACCCTACTTTCTTTTTTTTTTTTCCTCATTTTTTTATTAAAGATTTCCACCTCCTTCCCTCCTCCTCCCCCTTCCCTCCCCTCCCTTCCACCCATACCCCCACTCCACACCTCTCCAAGACAAAGAGCCATCAGGGTTCCCTTCACTATGTTAAGTACAAGGTCCTCCCAGCTCCCCCTAAGTCAAGGAAGGTGAGCAACCAAACTGACAAGGCTCACAGTGAGCCCGTCCATGCTGTAGAGTTCACGTTCATTGCCGTTGTCCTTGGTTTCTCAGTCCTCCTCCACCGTCAGCCACATTCAGAGAGTCCGGTTTGGTCCCCTGTTCCATCAGTCCCATTCCAACTGGACTTGGTGGTCTCCCGTTAGATCTGTCCCACGGTCTCAATGGGTAAACGCACTCCTCACGGTCCTGACTTCCTTGATCATGATCTCCCTCCTTTTGCTCCTAAACGGGACCTTGGGATCTCAGTCCGGTGCTCCTATGTGGGGCTCTGTCATTTTCTCCATCCAATGCCAGGTGAAGGTTCTATGGTGATATGCAAGATATTCATGAGTATGGCAATAGGATCTGGACATTTCTGGCACCCTCTCCTCAGCTGCCCAAGGACCTAGCTGGGGGCGTCTTCCTGGACACCTGGGAACCCCTCTAGAGTCAAGTCTCTGCCAACCCTAGAATGGCTCCCTTTAAAAAAGGAAAACATTTAATTTTGGTAGCTCACTTACAGTTTATAGGTTTGGTCCATTATTACCATGGTGGAACATGGTGGTGTGAAGGCAAACATGGTGCTTACAAAAAAGCTAAGAGTCCTAAATCTTTCTGAAAACATGAAGTGGTCAAACATACTGGGTGGTATTTTGAGTATATGAGACCTCAGTGCTCACCTCCACAGTAACCTGCTTCCCTCAACAAGGCCACACTGACTACAACAGTCACACCTTCTAATAACCTGACTCCCTTTGGGAGCCATTTTCTTCCAAGCTACCACAATACATAGTAATTACATATGTACAATATATAAATAATACAACTGTTATAACATTATGGTTTAAAATATACTACATGGCTTTTTATGGAAAATATATGTTTATTTATGTTCACGCTTCAGTGTCTGTGTGGGTGTAAGCCACACTTGTGCAGGTGTCCATGGAGGCCAGAGAAATGTGTAGAAATCACATGAATCTCTAGTTACAGTTGGTTGTGCACCACCTGGCATGGGTTTTGGGAACTCAATAGTGTCCACTTGAAGAGAAACATGAATACTTATCTGCTGAGCTATCTCTCAATCTGACTAAGTCTTCTCTACCTAAACTATAACAAATTAGAAAGAGAATTTATATTTTCAATTGTCTTTGCTTCTAAGAATACCCTTATAGAAAGAGGAATTCACCAATACAAATTAATAAAATTCTCCCTCTGAGTTTTTTAAGTCTTTTCTTTTCCCACTGTCATTTTCTTCTGGGACAAGGATCAGAAGAAATAAAATGCTTAGATATAGATGCAGGTAATGCTTGCATACACAGTACTATTATCATTGTTTGGAAAAAAGCAACCAATGGTTGATATTTAAATATATTTCTGAGCTCTAAAAGATGAACAAATATCATAGGTACTAAACATAAAGGTTGCTGAGCAGTGGTGGACCATGTCTTTCATCCAGCCCTAGGGAGGCAGAGGCAGGCAGATCTCCATGCGCAAGATGCCGGTGCTACAGAGCTGTCCTGGGACAGCAAGACCTAGGCAGATTAAAACCTGTCTCAAAAAATCAAATATATAGGCAAACAAACAAGTAAATAAGGACATAAATGTAGTTTAAATGTGTGTACACTTTAGCAATGCTTCAGTTTAAGATGCTTTCAATGACAAGAAAAGTCTTTTAAGAGATTGCATTCGACTCAACCTAATTTAAGTGATTGAGAGCAATTTAACCTTGCAATGATTGATTGTGACACAGTTAGAAAGGAAGTTGATGAAGGAAGAAGTTTTTCATACACAATTATCCTGTCCAAGGTTCTCAAAGGTAGCTGCAAAGAGGGTTGCTAGGTTAACCTCCAGAGAAAACAGGTAAAACATTGTTGCACTTTAACATTTATAAATAAGACTAACGGACTTTTCTGTTTGCAGGGTCAGGCAAGTGAAAGCAATGATTCAGTCTAATGCTGAGGAAATTGAATAAATGTGCACCTGTAGAAGCTTTTTTTCTCTCTCTCTACCAAAGCCAACAGCTATAAAGAATACAAATATTACTGTATGAGTCCAGACAGCCTCTCTCAGTGGCCCTATAGTGTTGTTTTTATGATAAAAGTGCTTTGATTCCGTTTACCTTTTCTTTTATAGATGTAAAAGTTAAATTTAATAACTATATTATTTAATACATATTTTTCTTTGTTCAGAAACGGTCTTTTCCTTTAAGTGAGTAACATGGGAAAATGACGTGTGTATGTGTGTGTTTGTGTCTGTGTATTTGTGCTAGAATATTTAGCTCTTTGCCCTCTCTAAAGCAGAAATTCCATGTCAGTGTTGTAAGGACATTAAATAGTTTTCATGATCAATTAGTATAAAGACAGCAGGAAGCAGTCCCATTCACCAGAACTGTTAGTCCTCACTCTGGAATTTAGATGAAAAAAAAGCAAGCCTTAAACAACTCCCTAGAAAGTTTTGCAGATAATTCTATAGGTAAAGGGAAAACTATATCCTAGGGGAACAGCTCATCAAAGCTGTGAGTGTCTTTCTCTCCAGCACTCAGAAATCTGATTGAGAACATACTCCCCATATATGCAGAACAAACAGGAGGGACACAGCCAACATTTCCATTACCTATTTACGGTAAGTGCCTGCTGTCGCTTGATAATCATTTGTTCTGTCTCTTAAAGCTATGAATGTGTTACCTCTGAGCTGTAATTTCATTTCAGATCCTGTAAAACAGCAGCATAAGAGTGCAATATCTCTTTAGAACAAAACACAATAGACAAAACTAGAAATGAAATGGAAACGCAAAAAAACCAAACATATCATGGTTCTTGAAGACAGCTCTATGCCTTACATAAAAAAGATGAAGGGGAACACAGCAAAACTATTTAAATTTTCATGTTTAATTTGATTAGAGCCTCCATTTCAAATGATTGACAGGGAAGTTCTGAATCCACAGAACAACCTGGCTCTCCTCCTGTCCTCTTCCTTTATACCCTGTTATGTCCATTGTTCCTGTTTTGCACCAGCCTATGGTCCTAAGAAGGGGGGAAATAAAATCAGCATGCATAGATAACCCTAATGGTACAATAACAGCATACAGACTTTCTGGTAACCAACAGCTTCCTAATTTGACTTAGAGAAGCACAACAAGAAGGAAAATATTTCTACTGGAAACCTAACCAAGAACCGAGGACTAGTGAAGTCATAAACTTTGGAGGAGAACCTACAACCACCACTTTATTAAACCTTCATAATCCCTAACTACAGTACAAGTATTTATTCTTATACACACAGGTAAGTACAGTCCTCAGCCCTCATCAAGGTAACAGCATTTTACAAGAGACAATGATTGTTACAGAAAACCACAACTCATCAACAAGTAGTGTGATGAAGCCCAGTTCCAATTAAAGAATCTGTAATACAATTCCTGTTCCTAAGATTTGGGCATCATTATGCAAGAGATGGACAAAAAGTCTGAAAGAGTCGGAGAAACAGGATATTTGTTGTGATTTGTTTCTCCTAGACACATCAGAGAAGCTATATTCATGAAGTCTCACCAACAAGGCTGCCTAAACATAATCTAAACAAAGATAAAATAATGCCAATAAAATTCCTAAATGCATCTAAGAAATACAGATAGTGTGAGAAATAGTTTCCCCCAAGATAAACAATGTGTGTGTGTGTTTCATAGTATCCCAAGAAAAATGACTTTTTGATATGTTAACAAATTTATTCAAATAAATTCTGAAGTGGCTAATTTCAGACAAAATGTTAGATGATTTCTGTAGATTATGCTTTTTTCCAGAGTACTTTTTATCTACCCCACCCTTTAATTTTTTTATTAAAAATTTCCTCCTCATCCCCCTTCCCTCCCCTCCCCTCCATCCATACCCCCACTCCCTCCCTCTCCAGGCCAAAGAGCCATCAGGGTTCCCTACACTATGTTGAGTCCAAGGTCCTCCCAATTCCCTCCAGGTCCAGGAAGGTGAGCAACCAAACTGACAAGGCTCACACAGAGCTCACCCTTTAATTTTTTGCCTGGTTATCTAAGTCTTTGTACTGTTAATAAGTAAATTCTATGGACTTACTGGATACGAGTCTTGAGAATACAAAATGTATTAGTGGTAAAGTAAAGCCCTCACTAAAGATACAAGGAGTTGGAAATGCTTACCTCAACTGCCTTTATGCCTCACTTGGTCCTGCCTCGTTATATCAACCACCTTATATCTAATATTAAGAGTGATGGATCAAAGGTCCCTTCTCTGCTGTACTTTCTTGTATATTCTGATAACTTGTATTCTTTTTATTTTTATTTATTTATTTTTATTATTAAAAATTTCCACCTCCTCCCCACCTCCCATTTCCCTCCCCCTCTTTTAACTCCCCTCCCCCTCCCTTGCCAGTCCAAAGAACAGTCAGGGTTCCCTGCCCTGCTGGAAGTCCAAGGTCCAACCCACTCCATCTGGGTCCAGGAAGGTACGCATCTAAACAGACTAGGCTCCCCAAAAGCCAGTACATGCGGTAGGATCAAAACCCAGTGCCATTGTTCTTGGCTTCTCAATCAGCCTTCATTGTCGACATGTTCAGAGAATCCGGTTTGATCCCATGTTTTTTCAGTCCACATCGTGCTGGTCTTGGTGAGCTCCCATTAGACCAGCCCTGCAATCTCAGTAGGTGGGCGCACTCCTCGCAGTCCTGACTTCCTTGCTCATGTTCTCCCTCCTTCAGCTCCTCATTTGGGCCTTGGGAGCTCAGTTGGAGAGAAACTCAAAGCCATTCCACTAAAATCAGGAACATGACAAGGCTGTCCACTCTCTCCATATCTCTTCAATATAGTGCTTGAAGTTCTTGCAATAGCAATAAGACAGCATAAGGAGATCAAGGGGATTCGAATTGGAAAGGAAGAAGTTAAACTTTCGTTATTTGCAGATGATATGATAGTATACATAAGCGACCCCAAAAACTCTACCAAAGAACTCCTACAGCTGATAAACACCTTTACTGATGTGGCAGGATACAAGATCAACTCCAAAAAATCAGTTGCCCTCCTATACACAAAGGATAAGGAAGCAGAGAGGGAAATCAGAGAAGGATCACTTTTCACGATAGCCACAAATAGCATAAATTATCTTGGAGTAACTCTAACCAAGGAGGTGAAAGATCTATTTGACAAGAACTTTAAGTCTTTGAAGAAAGAAATTGAAGAGGATACCAGAAAA
The DNA here is from genome assembly GCF_903992535.2 of Arvicola amphibius. Lineage (NCBI taxonomy): Eukaryota > Metazoa > Chordata > Mammalia > Rodentia > Cricetidae > Arvicola > Arvicola amphibius. Next base: position 19,665,180 of record NC_052049.1, read on the forward strand.
TGGAAGGATCTCCCCTGCTCGTGGATTGGGAGGATCAACATAGTAAAAATGGCAATTCTACCAAAAGCAATCTACAGATTCAATGCAATCCCCATTAAAATCCCATCAAAATTCTTCACAGACCTTGAGAGAACAATAATAAACTTTATATGGAAGAACAAGAAGCCCAGAATAGCCAAAACAATCTTATACAATAAAGGAACTTCTGGAGGCATTACCATCCCTGATTTCAAACTCTATTACAGAGCTACAGTATTGAAAACAGCTTGGTATTGGCATAAAAACAGAGAAGTCGACCAATGGAATCGAATAGAAGACCCAGATATTAACCCACAAACCTATGAACACCTGATTTTCGACAAAGGAGCTAAAAGTATACAATGGAAGAAAGAAAGCATCTTCAACAAATGGTGCTGGCATAACTGGATGTCAACCTGTAGAAGAATGAAAATAGATCCATGTCTATCACCATGCACAAAACTCAAGTCCAAATAGGTTAAAGACCTCAATATTAATCTGAACACACTGAACCTGATAGATAACTTGTATTCTTAAAACTATTATGTAACTAGTATGTATGTAAGAACCTTATCTAGTTCACAAAAATCTCATTTAAATGTAAAATTTTCTGTGTTGTCAATAGACTTTCAGTTACTTGAAAGTCTATATAGCTTATATGCTCCAGAAAGAGAATGTGTGTTGAAAACTTCCATGTACATGTTAACTGGAAGGATAATTCTGTTAAGAGAGCAAGGATACATGATATTGAAATTCATCCTTTCGGGTGTTGCTGCACAGGAACCAAGATATCTCATAAGGAACTCTGAGGCTAGGATGGAACCCTGAGGCTGGGATCATATTTCAAGATCACACAAATCAAGGTAAAAAATCTGGAGAACTATACCTATATTTTTTTTCCTAAAGTTTCATAATGAGAAAAGACCTTAGCCAGCACTGGGCTTAAGAATGGTGAGTTATCCCCTTCTCTCTGAACAATATGTAGAGAAACATCACTCCAGCTCACAGTTGCTTCGGCTAAAGCTGCTGCTGTGGTAGCTCAACACAGAGCATTATATCAAATTAGATTTCCAAAATACTCCTTAGGAGTCAACTGAGCAAAGCCAGAGTTGACAGAGTTTCAAAAAAACAACTGTTCTTCTAAATACCTGCTAAGTTTCATGGCTCTGTTTATTTGAGAAACAAGAACAGCATTAGAAATTTAATAAACATCACAGGAGTTTTTAAATTTAAATCTCTATAAAAATCTCCTTATTATTGATTTCACCCTCTCCTAGGAAAATCCTAAAACCCAATTCTCATACTTAACTCTTAGAATAATTATGGTAAACTAAGATTGTATATCCATATATTAGAAATTATAATATCAACTGTTTTACATTCTGAAAAGGTAACATTAAATCTTTAATATTCATGAATTTATGACAAATTTCTATTTATGACAATGTTGCTTTTCAAGCAAGGAAATATTCAAAATCATTGACACCACAATTGTGAAAAGTGACCCATCTTGAATCTGAGCTAAGTATGCTGTTTAACTAGCATGCCCTTTAACCTGCTAATGCATAAATTCTTGTTTTCAAATGCCAGTTTTGCAGGTCACACATGTTTAAGCAACATTTCAGAAAATCTGTGAACTGTAAATTTTACATCGACAACAGGGATTTGATGACATTAATTTCCATTCTGTGAAATAAGCCATGTATATTTTAGTGCTTGACATTTAAAAGTAAATACTTACATCCAATTGTAAAAACTATGCAATTTTAGACAGAAACTTCTCCTCTAACCCACTCAATTAATTAAAAACACTTGTTAGTCTCTCACAGATGAGTTCTTAGTTCATCCACAAATTTTTGTTCAGCTTTGGTTATAACAGGTTTTCATGAATAAATTACATTTTAATTCATAGTTACTCTCTTGGCCTCTTAGAAATTCACCTTAGCTGTAATAGATTATGATTACTCTTCAACTTCAGTTTTAATTTATTTTTATCTCCCTTACTTGAAACTCATTAATTTCATTGATTTCAGGGTTGCCTTTTAGTTTTGCTTGGGTTTTCATTTCTTATATTTTCCTAAACAACAACAACTTCTTTAAGGATTCATTTTTTAATACTTTACTTGCATTTTGCAGATGCTCTTCTACAGGAAGTGACTTTTTGTCTTCAATAATTATAATAGTAGATCTGAATGAATCCACAGAATCATAATGATGGAAGTTGGGCAAGTGTTCAGGATGGAAAACCTCACTCATTGAGCAGACAATAGAAAGGTAAAAAATATTTAAAACTAATAGTTTTACTTATGTCAAGCTCAAAATAAGTAAAACAGAAAATCTTTTAAGGAATTGACCTTATGCATGGCTAAATCACTGCATTGATTAATGGAGCTTTTGTCAGAACTACGGTTGATACAGAAGTCTCCATGGCGTTCAACCAAAAGCATTTTGTTAGAACTTCTATGTGTTCAGCAATTGTGTGTTCAAATTTGGACTAAGACTATGGTTAGTATTTATGAGGGCAATATTTTTATGTTGAAATATTTGATGCAATTCTTATTGTTTCCTGTATAACTTCAGCTTCTTTCATGTTAATTGACTATGCCTAAAATTGACTATGACATGTGCTTCCAAATCTTCATACTCGACTGTTTCCATTATCTGCATCTCCATTTATTATTCCTGGGGAAATGCCTGATTAGTCTCTTTTTTAAATCATTTATTTATTTATTATGTTTACAATATTCTGTCTGTGTGTATGCCCGCAGGCCAGAAGAGGGCGCCAGACCTCATTACAGATGGTTGTGAGCCACCATATGGTTGCTGGGAATTGAACTCAGGACCTTTGGAAGAGCAGGCAATGCTCTTAACCGCTGAGCCATCTCTCCAGCCCCATGATTAGTCTTTTATAAATTTCAGGATTCTTTGAAAAGGTTTTTCCCCAATGGCTTTTTGTCTGAGAGAATATACGGTCCCTGCCCTTGTCCCCAATATGTGACTTTTCTTACTTTTATATTTTATTTTTAAAATGATCTTCTTTTACATTCCAATCTGAGTTCCCAGTCCCTCTAGTCATGATTCTAATATGTCTCATTCATAACTCTGTTTACCTCCTTCCATATTTACTTCTATGACAAGCTTTGGACCATGCCAGTCATGTGCTACGTACAACTTCATCTTATGATAGTTATGAGTCTTTGATTATTTGTAGAAAACTTTGGAATCATTTGTTTTGATATTTTGTGAAAATAGTGTTTTTACTCTATTTAATGACAAACAGTAATTTTGTTTTTTTTTTCACTGCTTTATGCTCCAATAGTTTGTGTTATATGGAAAATATTGCAATGTTTGCTTAGCTTTTCTCAAAAGAGTCACTGATTTGTGCTTGGTAAACTTAAATCACTTTCCCAATGTCACTATCACGACATTACACTTGGAATTTTTAATTAAAAAGAAATTGCCTAAATAGCATAAACTAATGACATTTTAGAAATTGTATTGATTAGGCCAAATGATGGTATTTGCAACCCTGATTTATAAAAACCATTCCATAACATTACAAAAGTTTAGAATTAAGGTATTTAAAGATATATCTGTTACACTAAATATAACTGAAAGGTATTAACATCCGTATCCAAAGCATAGCCAGTCTATGCACTTAGATTCCTTGGTCCTAGGGAAGGAAAATGGTCTAGTTCTTGCTAAGACAGTGCGGCATTGTCAGGGTTTAATGCTCCCCGTGTTACTTAGGTAAAGTGTGGCTGTCAAAGAGCCAGTGAAAGAAGAAATGTACATCACCAGTGTGTCTGGGGCCAAGCAAACAGAATTTAGAGTTCATACTATCATCCTGGACTTGAGTGTGTTCTCTGAGCAAAATGTTTGGCTCTTTTTGAGGGTTGTGAATGATGGGAAGAAATACTAAAGCTGGGCTAAGTGACTTATGCCTTTAATTCCAATATTTAGGAGGCAGAGGCAGGTGGATATCTGTGAGTTCTAGGACAAGGATCAAGTAGAACTGGGCACTTTGCGCTCCGTGTCCACTCACCTCCCTCTGTGGGGAAGCACAGAAGTGTGCTGATATATCCATATGTGACTATAGCACAAACGTTTGTCAAGGAATATAGTATACATATAGTAAACAAATAGAACATTAAATAATTTCTAAAGAAGGATGAGGTGAAGAAAACTTACCACATAAAGAGGGAATTAAAAGTGGTATGTGTCATTGTTTTTTATCGCTGAGTAGTATTCTAATATGTATATATTCCATTTTGCATGCAAATGGATGGAAATAGAAAACACTATTCTGAGTGAGGTAACCCAGAGCCAAAAAGAAGAACATGGGATGTACTCACTCATAATCGGTTTCTAGCCATAAATAAAGGTCATCGAGCCTATAATTCATGATCCTTGAGAAGAGACTAAGAAGGTGAACCCAAAGAAAAACATATAGTTATTCTCCTGGATATTGGAAGTAGACAAGATTGCCGGGCAAAAATTGGGAACTTGGGGGTGGGGTGGGATGGGGGCAAGGGGAGATGGGGAGAGAAAAGCGTGAAGGGGAGGATGGTGAGAGCTTGGGGGAATGGGATGCTTGAGATATAGAAAAGTTGGATATGGGAGCAGGGAAGCTTATACCCTAATTAAGGGAGCCATCTTAGACTTGACTCTAGAGGGGTTCCCAGGTATCCAGGGAGATGCCCCCAGCTAGTTCCTTGGGCAGCTGAGGAGAGGGAGCCGGAAAAGGCCAGATCCTATAGCCATACTGATGAATATCTTGCATATCACCATAGAACCTTCACCTGGCGATGGATGGAGATAGAGACAGAGCCCCACATTGGAGCACCGGACTGAGCTCCCAAGGCCCAAATGAGGAGCTGAAGGAGGGAGGGAGAACATGAGAAAGAAAGTCAGGACCGTGAGGGGTGCGTTCACCCACTGAGACGGTGGGAAAGAACTAATGGGAGATCACCAAGTCCAGTTGGAATGGGACTGATGGAACATGCGACCAAACCGGACTTTCTGAATGTGGCTGACAATGGAGGCTGACTGAGAAGCCAAGGACAATGGCGATGGGCTTGGATTCTATGGCATGGATGGGCTCTGTGTGAGCCTTGTCAGTTTGGTTGCTCACCTTCCTGGACCTAGGGGGAGTTGGGAGGACCTTGGACTTAACATCTGTAAGGAACCATGATGGCTCTTTGGCCAGGAGAGGGAGGGAGTGGAGGTATGGGTGGAGGGGAGGGGAGGGAAAGGGGAGGAAGAGGGGAAGAAATGGAAATTTTTAATAATAAAATGAGAAAAAAAGTGGTATGTGTATCTGAGTAGAATGAACATATTCATCTCTCTTCTTATTTCTCTTTATTCTTTAGCCTGGCATATACATATATGCATGCAGGCACACACAAACACACACACGGACCAAAAATTCTTCAAAATGTAGTTCCTATCTAAATTAGCCTTAGATTCTTCAGTCTATTAAATTATATTGCGTATCCAACCTAAGTAGTCCTTTTCGGGAACAGAAGACCGGAAAAGATTTTCTTTTTTACTTTACAATCAGCTCAGTGGAAATTGTTTGTTTAACTTGAATAAATGAAATTGGAAAGGAATTAAAATATATAAAAGAGCCAAATGAATCAAGCGAGCATGTGTGGTGCTTCCTTTTTCAACTTTGCTGCATATGTTGCACGGCATTGTTATGTTTTAGAACTTTTATGTTTCCTGAATGCTGTCATAGGAAAGTCTGTAAACAAAACAAAGTATCTGAAATATTATAAATGTGATAAACATTTTAAATTACACAATCTACAGGGAAATGAAAGTCCCTTTCCCTACGACTTTAATGGTGATTGGATCACCAAGTCTTGGAGAAATGAACGCTCTAAATCTCCCTCTGAGATTCTTTTCTGTTCTTCATAGAGTTTGAGTCTAAATCACAGCTCGCACACCTGTGTTTTTAAGACTCTGTTGAGAGGGCATTAAGCCTTTCTGTACCGTGTTGTCCTAGGAGCTTTCATTTCTTAGTGAGTGTTATTTAGAGTTTGTGCAAATGCCGAACAGCTTAGAAAACACAAGCACACTTCAATCTGTAGCAACCATTCTTTGGGTAGCTATTTTGGTATAATGGAATACCTTCAATTTTCCTTTCGTTCTTTGAAGGAAAACAAAGTATATTTGGCAAGGAGCTTTGCTATTTTATTCTAAATAGAAAAATATAGCAGGAGTTTTACCTCCTGATATTTTGATCCAGTGATTCTACTGTTGATTCAGAAAATAACAGAAACATGGAGTGGGAGGGATTGTGTAACTTAATATTTAAATATTTTTTAACAAAGTCCAAGGTTTTTCTGAGGCTGTTTGTCCCATTTCCTGTTCCCGGTGTGAAAACCAACTATACAACAATAAAACAAGGTTGGGACTGCAGCTGAATACTAAAAGATTTCAAGCTTTGAAATTTCAAAAACTAACTGTATATTTTTTCTAAACTAAGAAATTGGGAATTCGTGAAGTAAAGTATTAGATGCAAATAGAAAATGTCTATTAAAAAATAAGAGGTAAACTCTTTCCAGAGACAATTTAAACATATTTATAATTCCACACACTTTGTTTCCTCTAAATGTATAAATAAAAACCAAATGTGGCATAGCCTCGTTACAGGAAGCCCACCAGAGATTATTGATCAGATACAAATTAAAACCAACTGCAAGTCTTTATTCCAGCTGGCTGAGACTACATTCAGGTATTGAGGGAAAAAAAAAAAAAAAAACAGCACACTGTGTGTTTAGGCTAAGGGGCTTTAAAAGACAAAAAAAAAAAAATAAAATAATAATAAAACACCCACATCTTGGTATCTCACTAGGCAGCTTTAGGGAGGTTATTGCAAGTAGTTTAACAAAAACTAAGATAATCTCTTAGATGGGGGAAGTTTGCACCAGTTTGACAGAAGTTTAAGATAAGCTAAAACAAGTTAGCTGGGGCACTTGGAACTCTTGTTTTCTAAAATAGAGTTGGCCAATTTTTCACAGGTATCTCCATCAAAGGAATTAAATAATAGTTAAACCTAAAATGGTCTGAGCCAAAAAAGCAAGATGGAAGACCCTCTGCACTGCCTTGCCCTGTCAATATTTGATCATATCTTAGAAAAAAAGTCACATTCCAACAAGCAAGGAATGAATTGCATTCCAAGATCAGAACACCTACATTGTTTCATATATATATATATAAATTAATAATAATTGTGCAAATACAACTTTAAGCTCTATTAACATTAAATAGTAATACAAAGATTTCATGTTAGCAATTTGAATAAATTAAAAGATAAAATTATTGTATTTATCATTTATGTTGCAGATTTATACTACATTTATCTTTTTGCAATTTTAGGAATAGTTTATTTTGACTCACAATTAATGACAGCAAAAGTTTAAATAGTTGGTCATATTGTATCTTCAGGAAGGATGTAGCAACCAATTCTTGTGCTCAGCTTTGTCATTTTTATACAGGCTTGTATCTCAACCTTAGATAATAGTGATATCCACAGTAGGCAAGTCTACCTTTACTAAGCTAATCAAGACAATTGCCCAGAGGCTCAACTCTCAGGTGATTCTAGATAGCATCAAGCTGAGTGGGGGAGCAGGAGGGGAATAGGAGGAGGGGAGGAAGTGTAAATATTTGAATGGAAAAATAAATAAATAAAAAATAATAATACCTTCTTTTCCACTGCCATGTGGGTTGTGGGGAATGGAACTCAGATTGTCAATCTTGGTGGCAAGAAGTGCCTTTACTGACTCAACCATCACCCTGGTCCCCTTAGAGTTTCCTTGTAAGCAACACAACTTGGATATAGTTTTTTTTTCCAATTGGATTTAATTACTGTGTGTATTGTAATTGTAGAATTAATTTTATTCAAGTTATCTGTATGAAGGTAAGATCTTACTACAGCAATTATGAAACTTACCTTCTAGTTTTGAGTTTCTTTTTTTCTTCCTGTGTTAGACTTCCTTTTGGCTAAATGATTTACTTTAGTTTTGAATCCTTACTATTTTCTATTTGCGTACTTTAGATATTTGTTTTGCAGTTACTATGAAATTTTGATTTCTTTTACTGTTTTAAGATTCCAGTTAACACTGTGAGGCTTAACAAAAAGACTTCAGTTTGATTATAACACGATGCTCCAAATGACAGCAGCATAACATGAGAGGAAAACACACTAAAACAGTAAACCCTAAACTTATGTGCCATTCCAACTCACTCTGAACTTGGAATGTTTCGTGTTCCATCTTTCCATATTGCTTGTTTGTGAGGTTGTCAGCTTGATACTACATTTATCTTTTCATGATTAATTTCAAATAATTTTAAAAACATTCTGTGAATAAAAATATATTGAAATAAAAAGTTTATAAAAATACCTTCTACATCTAATTAACATTGTTTAACTATATACAGCCCAAATTTGTTTATTTTCTAAAATCTAAAGATGAACAATATGACTCACTATCATATATTTAATAATGTTGGAAATATGTTCTACTCTAGAGCTATTTAATACGATATAAAAAATTTCTTAGTATGAAATACATCAATGTATTTGTAATGCATTTTATCTGACATGACAATTTTGGAGATGGTCAAACTACTGTAACTGGTAATACCTCTCTGGGATTGGGTTCTTAGCATGTGACATTTCAGCGGCATACACTTTAGTCTGAAGGGACAAATATTGTCTACTTCATCATCTCCTGTATTCTTGGTCTGTCATGAGATGCTCAGGAGAATTGAATAAAGTAAAATTGTCCTAACATTAAAGTCTCATTTTTCTCTAGATGCTCCTTTTAAGTCCTCTTATTGTGATTAAGTGTTATTGATGCTATAGAAAAGCCTTGGATGAAGTAAAGGTAGAAAAAATCCAATACAGTGGTCAGATTCCATCAAATTACCAGCTGTTAAATCTTAGGGATCTGGTAGGCTAAAGCTTTGAGCAAACAGAAGGATAACTTTAAAAAAAAATTTGGAAAACATGAACGCTAATTACTGTACACTGATGAGAAATCAGGAACTACATGATAAATATGAGCTGTAGATATTTGAGATTAAGTACATGATGAAAACAATAAAATGCATTAACATGAATCATAGTAAATTCATTAGTTTTTCATTTATTTATTTATTTGATAGACCTCAAGTACTACACAATATTTTGGAATTATTTCCCATCACTGAAATACAAAATACTGAAAAATTACACAGTTATGTAAACCAGCAAAGGTTAATCAATGTATTATGTCATAATTACTAAAGAAGCAACATTACAACAAATAAGGATATGCCAATATACTTTGTGTGGGTGTGCAGTCTAGAAATGTCACTTATTTTGTTTGAATTACTTTCACAGACACTCCTCATCAAGACCTAGACTAAGTCTTAAAGGTAAATAAAATTGTTTGCAGCCCTCTGTACAGGAGACACTTGCAAGGTCCATTCCAGCTTAAGAAATTGGGAAAATCATATAAATCTAGCACAAACCCATGGCAAAAGTTTGATGACTATCTCTAAAGAAAATCAGATTTGATTAGCTAACAATAAGAGTGGAGAATGCAGGAGGAAGATCTAATGGGGAGGAAAAGTGCATCCAATTTCACAAAAACTTGATGACTTGGAAAATAAGTATTACTTTTAAAATATATCATATTGGAATCATTGCAAGAATATATATTTTAAAAGAATAAATATTTTTGTGTTTAAATGTGGATAGGATTTGATTCATCTTCTCTTATTCCTGGGTATCAATTATATTTTTAGAAGTGGAAAATCTAGTTAAGGGTAGACCTTATAATCATATTTTCTAAATATCTACTTCAGATAAGGAAAAAATATTTGAGAATGAGGAAAACATCAAATTCTGTACTTTCATGTCTCATATATTCCAAGATTATTTACAATATGCATTTAAATACTCACATGTTAATGTACTATATTAATATCTAAAAAGTATAACAGATTACAAAACACTATAAATTATTTTGCTATAATTTATAAACAAAAGAAACTGATTTCTCACATATAAGCAGGCCAAGGAATGCCAAATTAAGGCACAAGTCTGAAGTCTCCTGAGAGACTGTCTTGAGACCAATAGATGGCAACTTCCTACTGCTTTTTTGTGCTGCAGAAGAAAAAATACGTTTCTTTTTTATAAACACCTTGGTACACTAAATAAAGACTGAGACCTTGTGATTTAATCACCTCTGAAAGCCACACTTTCTGTTGTCATTGTGAAGGTGAATTTACTTATTTTATAAATATATTATGAAATAGCCATGTACATACACTTATAATTGTATGTAGCAGAAATTTTGTTTAATTTCTAACTTACTCAATCTACTGACATAAAACTAAATAGATTTAATTCTCAATGTAGTAAGATGCCACATATAACACCAGGATTCATATGAATTCCATTAAAAACTGGTTTAAGATAAACATTTTGTGATTTGTAGAAGCAAAATTTTATTTCTTTTACTTGTGTCATCAAAAACATGAGTTGTTTTTTGTTTATTTTTAATTAATTTTATTTAATGTATTTTAACACATAGCAGAAATTAAAAATATTACCTATATTTTATTTTAAATAGTAATTTATTTGTTCATTAAATATTTTATGTATATTTTCAATATGTGTTGATAATATGTTCCACAAGTCCCTTATTCAGTTCTCCTTTTCCACCGCATCTTCCTCCCAACTTCATATTCTTTGTTTATACATATATGAATATAATATGCATAATTATATATATATATATATATGTATATGATATATTCATATGTCCAATTAGTACTACACAGATACATAGTTTTGAACAAATAATTGTTACTGAAATACAGTGAATAAAGATCTATTTTTCAGTCTTCATACTATATTACACCTGTGAGGAAGGATGATGAGTAAGATAAATCTCATAATTGAAGATCAGGAATTATAGACATCTTCCAGACAAGAAATCAATGATTAAGATGGAAGATATGTCTTTCAAAGAGAGAAGAGAGACTCTGCGAGGATCCTGAGTTAACTTGAGGGAAAGCAAAAGATGCTCTTTCATCTTTCCTGAGTTAAATAAATACTGTCTGGTAAAAATTATCAAAGTGAATATTATGATAATTCAGAAGTTAATGTATGCGTGTTTGTGTGCATGAGCCTCTGAGAGAGGGGGGATTTAGAACAGTGGATTTACCTATTATATTCTAAGAGAACGAAACTCCTAAACCTCAAAGCCAGAACTGACAATACATCTTGAGGTCACCTAAGACTTAAGGCTGTGTATTCAGCTTGTTTATTTACACTGCCATTAATACATCAATGTAACAAACTACCTGATTTGCCTTGGATTTTATATTTCTAATCTAACCTATTGTGTAACTGTATTGATAAATTTTGTCTTACTCCATTCCTATGACCCAGGGGCAATATATGCATGTTTGTGTGCATCTTATAATAATCATCTTCTGAAGCCAGCAAATATTTCTTGCAAGCAACCTTATAAAAAGAATCTTCGCCATAAAAATATTTATCATGAAATCTGAATGGAAAATACAGATACTGTTTGGTAAAGAATAGTTTTTATAATACTGTTTGTTATCTGGCTCAGTTGGAGCCAGTGACTTTATACCAGGTAAAACTCTGTGACACGTTTTACAAAGTATCCCTGTCTCTTCCCCATGTGAAGCTTTATTTGCCGGTCAATAAAAGAGAGCAGAACCCCTTTTTAAGGACACACACAGGGGTTATACACAGAAACAAGGACAATGTCACAAGAGAGCCTTCAGGCAGGCACCAATTCAAAATTATAACAGGAAGATAAGAATGATCGAAGACACTGAGACAATAAAATAGAGAATGCAAATCTAGGCTCCCTCAGTAAAGTGATACGGAGAGACAGAGCTTTGTTTTCTTGCTTTAATGCAATACCAGCACATTACTAGTGACTCTGAGACTGTTGCTAATGAATTCAGATTTATGCATTACACCTACACATAAACACACATAAATACACAGCAAACACATACAAACTTGTAAACAGGGAAACTTGGGTGACAAAATAGACCTGTTACATTATGTCAGGCTAAATAGAAGCCAAAAGATCTCTAGAACAGGGCTATGAAGCTCTCTTGTTCATTGAATGGGATTCCTGTTTTATACTTCGCATATTTTTACAGTCCTGAGGTGGTAAACTTTATGGCTCTTAAAACAAAATCTGATTTATAGAGCTCAGGCTGTAGTGCAGTTGTAGAGTACTTGCCTGGTGTGTGGAAGTCTCTGAACATGAGCCCAGTATCAGTGCAATGAATTTGTAGCCATTTATGAATTTTAAGGATGATAAAAATAAGTCCATTACAACTTTGTATAATTTACATTCTGTAATTCATTTCATCATATACTGAGTGTAGTCTCAATACTATTTTGAGATGAAGTATATTAGTACCAAAGAGATCATGTATTGACCCCAGAAATAATATATTACATGATTTTTATGATAATTTAATTCTCTATTTGACAATATTTCTGTTATAAATTCTGCCTCTTGGAATCTTCATGTCTTTTAGCCTTTATAAAAGAACTGAATCCTAAATTAAACTCTCCCAGAATTTAAATTACATCATTAATACTGATAAAATTAATACTGATCTTTACTACTTTTTAAAGATTGCATTGTGTAATTGACATACAGATGCTGAATTTTGTATATTCACCATGATGCCAAAGGAGAAGGAAACAATTAACAACAACAAAGAAAACCAATGATAGTCCTTCTATTGTAGGGGATAGGAGATAGTTTCTAGAATCAAATATGAGTATCCTTTGCCCAGGAACACAGATATCCATTACTCCAAATACCATATTCCAAAGTAGAAACAGTTTCTTGACATCTTCTGAGTAAGAGAACAGACAAAGGCATAAATCATTCTGCTTTCAAATACATTGGTTGAATTCTCAAGTGGTTGGGTTACAGCAACAGGGAGAAATCCTTGCTGTAGATCTCAGATGCTTACTAGAGTTAGTGGAAATGACTGAATGTTAAGACGCTATCCAAGAATCTTATCTGCTAAGCACAAAATTATTAGGTCTTGTATGGAAGTAGGCACTCGTGGCTATTCAAAAGACAGCCTAAAAAGATTTGGTTCTCAATCTTCAAGATTCAACCTCTCTGTAGTGAGTAGTCTTGTCAGTCAGCCTTTGCATAGTGTTTGAATCAAGTCTGAGTTCTTTCCATAAGATCAGCTAGCATGCAATTTCAGATAGTAACAGTTTGTCAAAGGGAAAGATTGACTGAGTTCTGAAGTCTACAGTATACACACAATTTCACTTAATTTGGGTTTTGTTAAAATTGCCTTTCTATTTTTTGTAGAATAGGGAAATATATATTTTTTCTGATATAATAAAAGTTGGTGTATGATGGTACATTTGTTATTTACATTGCTTTTAATAATTAATATCATGTTTTAACAATGTCCTGGTTCTTTTTCTCAGAGATGATAATTTTTTTGTACATTTCCAGATGCTTTTCTTTTACCAGTTGTTTTGCCTTTCCAATTTAGTTACTGCTCGCTATAGATATGAATCCTTTGCATTAGTATGGATCTGGTCTATTGATAAAAATTTAAAATTAATCTTGTTATTTGTATATTTCTGCTCTTGATTAAGATACTGTGTTTGTGTAGCTCATTTAAAAATGTAACTGATAATTATGAAATATAGTTAATTGATAACCATCTATAATACTTAAACTTCTAGACATGTTAAATAAGTTTTCTAGATATAGAGAGATATATTTCAGTTAGGTAGGTATTCTTCAACTCCATCAAAAACTCTAGAAAAAATATAATATCACCTAAGATAACAGGAAGTATATTGTAAGCAACTTCCAAAACTCCAGAATTGACAGTCAAATCCTTCAGAGACCTTCAGAATATGGCATTTAGCTCCCAAGGTCCTGATGAGGAGCAGAAGGAGGGAGAACATGAGAAAAAAAGTCAGGAACGTGAGGGGTGCGTTCACTCATGGAGATCACCAACTCCAGTTGGAATGGGACTGATGGATCATGCGACCAAACCCGTCTCTCTGAATGTGGCCAACAGTGGGGGCTGACTGAGAAGCAAAGGACAATGGCGCTGGGCTCTGATTCTTCTGCATGGACGGGCTCTGTGGGAGCTTTCTCAGCTTGGTCGATCACCTTCCTGGACCTGGGGGGAGTTGGGAGGACCTTGGTCTTAACATAGAGTAGGGAACCCTGATGGCTCCTTGGCCTGGAGAGGGAGGGAGGGGAGGTATGGGTGGAGGGGGGGAGGGAAGGGGAAGGAGGAGGGGAGGGAAGGGGGAGGAGGAGGGGAGGAGATGGAAATTTTTAAATATAAAAAAATAAACCATGAAAAAAAAAAGAAAAAAAAGAATAGGAAAGTGATCTCTTAAATTTTCTGATTTACATATCAGGATACAGAGTAATGGTTGAGAAAAGAATGTTCCTTTCTGATGATTTGTGATTGGACTTTTATATATAAGATATTTTCTTTGAATTAAATTTTTCTTCTTTGTCCAGAATCTAAGGCTACTTTTTTTTAAAGTTGTACATCTAGGAACTTTTATTTCACCCACGTCTTCATGTCTCTTCATGGTGTTGAGGACACACACATGGAGACTGGCTTCATTCCATTCTCTTGATCCTGTAGAGGAAATTACACTGCTGAAGTCCAAATATCACCTCCGCTTACATAGTTGCTATGCCACCCATTATTACATAGAAAATTATGCTTTTCTCTCAGTTTGTTACTAAAGATAAAGAAAATAAATTTGTCCACATCCAAAAAAGTGTTTTAAGAATTTATGACTTTTCATGACAGTGAGACACATCTGCTCCTGACAGTACCAATTACTTTAAGAGGAAGATAGTCATTGAAGAGACTCCTTATGAAGTTTGCTAGCCATTAGGGCAAGAAATGCTCTTGCCTGAAATACCTGACTGGACTTGCAGGAACCAGAGAAAAATTACTGCTGAAGCTGCCTTAAGAAGGTGAGACAGCTCTTCAGGATTCCTGCTTCATGAGCGAATCTGCCAGACATTCTGAAGGGCAACGAAGAATGTGACAGGAAAATCTGCTAATATAGGTGGAACTGTCTTTGAAGTTTCCTGCTTCATGGAAAATTCTGCCAGATACTATGTGCCAGTAGGCAGAAGATGGATATCCCAATATTACAGGAGAACTTTGGGTGACTGTTGAGGCAGCTAAATACCTCTGTCAATTCTAGAGTTTCTAAAGTTGCTTACAATGCAATTTTTGTTAACTTGGGTAATACTATATTCTTCTTGAGTCTTTGATGGAATTGAAGAGTACCTATCTAACTGAAATGAATCTCTCTATATCTTGAAAACCTAACTAACATGACTAGAAGCTTGACTATTATAGATGATTATTTATTAACCTATATTTTCTAATTATACATTACATTTATAAATGAGCTGCACAAACTTAGTCAAGAGCATATATATATTATATATATATATATATATATATATATATATAATTTTTGACCTTAAATTTTTTTTTGGTTTTTCAAGAGAGAGTTTCTCTGTGGCTTTGGAGCCTGTCCTGGAACTAGCTCTTGTAGACCAGGCTGGCCTCGAACTCACAGAGATCCGTCTGCGTCTGCCTCCCGAGTGCTGGGATTAAAGGCGTGCGCCACCACTGCCCGGCTGACCTTAAATTTTTATCAGTAGACTGGGATCCATACCAAGCAAAGTATTTATATCTATAGCAACTGTTTTTTTTATTACTTTATCACATTTAGCTCTTGATTTCATTTCTTCTTTTTATCTCCCATCTTCTGATTTTTCCATTTAGTTATTTTTGTTTCTTTATGGATTTTTGGGTTAAGCTTTTATAACTTTATGCATAAAGAATATGAGAGTAGAATACAGGTATCCCTCTCTAGAGTTCAGTATTCAGAACCCTGTAAGCAAACGTGAGGAAAAAGAATGAATGAAAATGCAAAAATTACCAAGAGTGAGCATGCAGGCTGTAGATGATCAGAGAGAAAGTCAAAGAAACATAATTGTTCAGGAAATTGAGAGAGTGATGATTTAAAAAGGAAAAAAAAGTGTTGTGTTTCTCTAACAACAGCATCATTTCTATTCAGTATGTAAATTCCTCAAGGCTTCTAACTACATTACAGTCCACTCTAAATGTTGGGCAAGCCCATTACTGCCATTGATCACCACTGACTTTGAGAACGTCCTTCAGTTGCCTCAGAAAGTGATTTGAAACACGTGCCACTTCTTTGTTCCCTTGTGTTTCTTTAAGCTGCTAGTGAACATCAATAATATGAATTCCATTTTAATTTTTCTGTAAAGGAGCTTATTTATAGGGCAATTTCAAGTGCTGTGTCTTGTCTCTATGAAATGATTGCCAACTCAGGCAGCCGTTAAAGTTTACAGCCTAGGCCTTTCTTCAAGGTGCACTATGGATATTACTTTCAAAAGTAATTTGTAATATGAAGTGAAGAATGTATGTTAACTCTTTGCAAACATCCAGCTTAAACAAAGAAATTTTAGCCATTTCTTATTGATGCTGTGTTTGGGTAAGATAGCAAAATGCAGTATTAAAGCTTGTTTTTTATTGACTTTATAAATTAATGATTCCCCCCAGTAGCATGGGAACATTACCTCACAGATTTAATTGAAGGAAATGATCATTTTATTTCATTTCAGCTTTCCTGCCATTGCTGTAACCCTCACCCACACACTGTGATAAACTATAGATGCTGTCGCATTTTATGAGCTTCTTGGGCAAGCATATATATATCCACTCAGCAGCCATTCTCCAAACTCCTACACAAAATTAAACAATGAGATTCTCAAGATATAACCTAGTTAGTAAAAGGCTCTATTCAGAGAGGAACCTGATCTTTCAAAGTTCACATCTGTTCATGTAAAAGCTGCAGGGAATATTTTTCTGTACTGAAATATCTTTAAACCACAGACTCATTTTCTCACGGCCGCCAAGCTCTATCTTTACCCATTTCTCCTTGTTACTATTGCAATATGTGAATGATAGGAATACAGCATTCAGTTTGAGTGACAGAAGGAGTCCATTCTGGCCCACGGCTAAATGCAGAAATGATGTATTCCATTATTGTGACTGAAAAGAATGTTTCATCAGTAATCCACTTTCATCAAGACTCATTAAGACATTTCCTTGATCTCTATTTCATGACTAATTTTTTAATTATAAACATTTTTCTTTTTATTTTTTTTCTTTTTTTTCTTTTTATTTTTTTATTTAAAAAATTTCCATCTCCTCCCCTCTTCCTCCCCCTTCCCTCCCCTCCCCTCCCCCCATACCCTCCCTCCCTCCTTTTTCAGGCCAAGGAGCCATCGGGGTTTCCTACTCTATGTTAAGACCAAGGTCCTCCCAACTCCCCCCTGGTCCAGGAAGGTGATCAACCAAGCTGAGAAGGCTCCCACAGAGCCCGTCCACGCAGAATAGTCAAAGATCAGCACCTTTGTCCTTGGCTTCTCCGTCAGCCTCCACCGTCGGCCACATTCAGAGAGTCTGGTTTGGTCTCATGTTCCATCAGTCCCATTCCAACTGGAGTTGGTGATCTCCTGTTAGTTCTGTCCCACCGTCTCCATGGGTGAACGCACCCCTCACGTTCCTGACTTTCTTTCTCATGTTTTCTCTCCTTCTGCTCCTCATCAGGACCTTGGGAGCTCAGTCCGGTGCTCCAATGTGGGGCTCTGTCATTTTCTTCATCTATCGCCAGGTGGAGGTTCTATGGTGATATGCAAGAAATTCATCAGTATGGCTATAGGAACTGGCCTTTTCAGGCTCCCTCTCCTCAGCTGCTCAAGGAACTAACTGGGGGCGCCTCCCTGGAAACTTGGGAACCCCTCTAGGGTCAAGTCTCTTGACAACCCTCAGGTGGCTCCCTAAATTAAGATATATGCTTCCCTGCTCCCATATCCACCCTTCCTGTATCCCAAGCATCCCATTCCTCCGAGCTCCCTCCATTCTCCCCTTCACGCTTTTCTCTCCCCATCTTCCCTTGGCTGCGTCTCGCCCCTTCAGTGGAAGAATGGATGAAGAAACTGTGGAATATATACATGCTAGAATACTACTCAGCGGTAAAAAACAATGACATCTTGAATTTTGCATGCAAATGGATGGAAATAGAAAACACTATCCTGAGTGAGGTAACCCAGACCCAAAAAGATGAACATGGGATGTACTCACTCATAATCGGTTTCTAGCCATAATTAAAGGACATCGAGCCTAAAATTTGGGATCCTTGAAAAGATAATAAGGTGAACCCCCCAAAAAAGATATAGTAATCCTCCTGGATATTGGAAGTAGACACGATCGCCAGGCAAAAATTTTAAACTTTTTTATTAAAAATTTCTGCCTCCTCCCATCCTCTGATTTCCCTCCTCCTCCCACTCCCCCTCCCCCATCCTCTCCAGTCCTAAGAGCAGTCAGGGTTCCCTGCCCTGTGGGAAGTCCAAGGCCCTCCTCCCTCCATCCAGGTCTAGGAAGGTGAGCATCCAAACAGACTAGGCTCCCAAAAAGCCAGTACATGCAGTAGGATCAAAACCCAGTGTCATTATCACTGGCTTCTCAGTCCACCCTCATTGTCAGCCACATTCAGAGAGTCCGGACTGATCACATGCTCATTCATTCCCAGTCCAGCTGGCTTTGGTGAGTTCCCATTAGATCAGTCCCACCATCTCCGTGGGTGGACGCACCCCTAGCGGTCCTGACTTCCTTGACTCGTGTTCTCCCTCCTTCTGCTCTTCATCTGGGCCTTGTGAGCTCAGTCCAGTGATCCAATGTGGGTCTCTGTCTCTATATCCATCCATCACCAGATGAAGATTCTATAGTGATATGCAAGATTTTCATCAGTGTGGCTATGGGATAAGGCCAGTTCAGGCTCCCTCTCCTCTGCTGCCCAAGGACCTAGCTTGGGAAAATAACAAATCCAACAAATTCTTAACATATTTTATGACTTACAAAGACCTTTCCCAGAGAATGCTGTATTGTTTTTATTAACTGGTGCAATCTTCATTAGTATATATAAAATATAATTATTAGTGGTTGTCTATATGATACACATACAAACATGGACTTCCATATTGCCCATTTTGAGATTGTGAATTTCAGGAAATAGTACAAAATTTACTTTATATTGTAGTATTTAAAATATGACTTAATTGTGACATAACATTCTAATTGCTTCTGGACTAAGGATCTTATTTTTTTTTTTCAACCACTTCCCATATAACCTTAGTTTCATCTTGAAATATTTACATTCTTCTAGGCATATTATTTAAAGTTCTTATTCCAAAACACATTGTCTAAATATTGGGAGAATGCCACATACAAAGTGAAGCTATGGAATCTCACACAATGCTATCTGCAAAAGTTTATGCAAAGTAAGACAAAGACTAAATTTCTCCTTTGAAAATTTAAGGTCAAATTGTCCAAAAGAGTATCAGAATCTGCAAGTGTTTTCTATTACTTACTTCTGTTATGCCTAATAATAATTTGAATTTTGTTAATATGTTGGATCCCAGTTGACAAATAATATTATTTACTGTAAAGAATTTATTCCAAGTTAACACATTGGGGCAATAATTCTTTTCTTTATCTTCTTATTTACTTAGTACATTATACGCAGAGTAATTTATTTTTATAAAGCAGACAAATGCAGTACACATAAAAGAAACCCATAAAAATAAATGTAAAAATGTTTTAGAGCATAAAAAACAGAAATAAGTTAAATATTTATATTATTGGTATATAATAAAATATTTAAGATATTTTAAGCAAAACACATTGTGTGGTAATTATTCCAAAGTAATATTTCCTACTAATTATATGCTCCTTTTTATATTTTTAATTTAATGTTTTCTAAGATCATTTGACTTGGTACACTTAAATTCTTTTTTCATTATTTAACTTTTAAATATTATTTTTTAAAATTGATTTACACCATGTCTCCCTCTCTCTTTCCTCTCTCTAGCTCCTTCTTACTACATTATCTCATTCCATTCTATGTTCCCCAAGCTCTCAAGGTTCTACTCTGTTTTCCTTGATTATTACATGAGTGTACATGCCTGCATAAGCATACACACAGAGAAACACACACACACACACACACACACACACATACACACACATACATTCTGATTACCCCACTAACTGGTGGCTTTTATGTGGTTCATTTTTTCATCATATATGAAAATAAAATAATATATTTAATTAACATTGTGTGTTAATGATATGGAGAATCTTTATACATCTTTTATAAATTTATAAAATGTTAATCAAATAGTAAGGTTTATGTTATTTTTCGAAAGGTATATATAACTTCTATTTTTCCCATGATTAAAAAAATTATCAACTAGGCAAAAAGTATTATTTATCGAACTTTCATAATTTTGTAACATTTTAGATGTAATAGATATCTTTGTCACTATAACATAGACTTTATGCTTACACTCTTAACCATGGTGCTTCTAAATTATTGCATACTTTAAAAAGTATTATAGAAATATTGTCTACATTTATAACCATAGGAGAAAAAGCAAACATGTAGAATAGTCACTGGAAAAAAAATCTTTATGATTATGATAACATGCTGTGGATTTAAATTTAGGATCATATGGTCAAGAAATCATTATCTGTAATGTTGTTATTCTTTGTCACAATATATATTCTATTAAATTTAAGCTTTTTAAGCAATAGTATAAAAATGCTAGTAATAGGGTAAAGAACTAATTGTATCTGGAGGGCACTGACTGAGGGACAGATATAGATACAGATACAGATACAGATACTAATACAAACACAGACACAGACATAGACATAGATATAGATGGTAAGAATTTAGTAAGTTGAACAAGACTATCCTTTGAGCCTAAGAGTGACCATCGTCAGGAGTTTATATGAACCAGGTCATGATATTTTGTTTGTGATATAACAAATAATTCTTGCCTGAAGATAGGAGGGTGGAACTAGCCACCAGTTAGACATATAATTTATTTACAGCACTTGGAAGGTAGAGGAAGATAAGTCTCTGTGAGTTCAATGCAGTCATGGGCTACACTAGATTAATCCAGTCTCAAAGTGAAAGAAAGCCAGGTTTTGGTGGTTCACACCTTTAATCCCAGTATTTGTAGTCACACCCCTAAACTCCCAACACAAAGCAGATGGAGACAGGAAGGGATATGACTTGGCAGAGAGAGGATGATAAGGCAGGAGCTCAAGGTATTCAGTCTGAGGACCTGTACAGGGAAGATGGGAAGATAGCACATTTGGGCTGAGGAATTTATTCTCTGATTTTATAGACACACACACACACACACACACACACACACACACACACACATATATTCGAGACAGGGTTTCTCTGTGTCCAGGATCTCACTTTGTAGACCAGGCTAGCCTCAAACTCACAGAAATATGCCTGCCTTTGCTTCTTTACCCACTAATATCTAATTATGAGATTTTATTATTAAAGTCTGTTAGAATTCACATTAGAGATGGGCACACACCTTTCAATATGTAGGCTGTAAAATTCTTCATGCTCCTCCCTCAACCCATTTTTCCACAACTCTGAAGAAATAATAATAAGCTTATTGGTTCTCATACTGAATATTTATTAAATTGCACATTTGGGGGACTCTGGGAGGAATGTATAGACATTGTTTGTGTCGCTCTTGGGGATAGATTTTAGATACAAGGGTAAAGTTTGATAGGATGCTCATTTACTTGAATAATTGCAGTAAGTTCTTCACTCTATCCTATGACCAACCCTGCCTTGGCATTTTGTTAAGTTATAAGTACCAGTATAAGTTTGATTTTATGGGGCATACTTTAAGTCAAATCAGAAATTTCTTGAAGAACTTCATGCGACTATGAATCAATTATCATACTGTGCCATATTTGTCATTCATTTTTATACCTTACAGGGTTAACAGTTGAGTAAACAATTGATGACTCCTCTCTTATAGCACCACCAGGCATTTTGAAGATTCAGCATAGGTCCACAATATGGAACAATTATTCCTCTCCTATTTCTCATAAGGTATAAAACAAAACTAATCCACTGCCAGCAGTGGCTTACTTCCATTTGAGTGGTTAATCATTCAGATGCAACAGACACTGTCAAAACAATACACAGCATCGCTCTAGTTATTCTCCATGACTTGATAGTATGAAATTGCTGAAGACACCTGTTTCTGAAGTAAAGAGTCACAGACAAATAAAAGTCTTCTAGATCTTCAAAGCCTATATTAAAATTGTAAAGACATCACACGCAACAGCCATGTAAAGTATCTAACCTGAAGTAAACAGGCCAAAAGATATGTCTATTCTTTAAAGTTATTTTTATTTTTACCTCTGAGCAATGCTTTATACATTTTTAATCAAAATATAAGCAGGAAAATTAGTAGAAAATATGATGGAATAAAAGCTATCAAGAGAAAAATAGTGTTGCAAAATGCTTTGAGTTTTATAATTATAGTGAAACCAGTAGTTATGATTTGTTCAAATCTGTTATTTTAATTTAATTAAAAAAACAGAAGGATTAGCAAGATATAGTCCCAGAAATCTAAGACATTTTGAGAAGGATATAAAACATAAAAAGTAGCTTAAATACATTCTATAAAATAACTAGCATGCATTATGATTATGAATAATGTTGCTCTGAGCAATTTCTTTGAACATTTTCATTTAAAAATAAATTTGCACTATTAACCTTGAGAAGAGGATTAATTTTAAATTAATATTTTATAATCATTATACATTTAACTAAAACTTTAATTAGATAGGCTCTATTAGTTCATAGCCAAAGGATTTAGGAACAGCTCTCAAATATTACATATTTTTCATATACAATGTTTTGAATAAAAGCTACTTCTGGAGTAGGTAAGTTTTACAATGCTTATTTGTAAAATGCAAAGTCTTTGTTTTAAAAAGGATAAAAATAACAATTTATTTCTGAGAAGAAAATTATACAGGAATGGTGACCCATTAAAATGTTTAGATAAGATTCCAATAATTCATCTATTTATTTTCTTAAAGTCTGTTATTCTACAAGATGAGCAAGTAGATAAAGTATAACCATTGCCTTGCTACCACAGACTTTGAATAAATGCCTGAGGAAAGGACTGACGATATTTTCAAGATAGTTTTGGAAAATTTGAATAAAACACATACACACTCTCCTCAGCTGCCCAAGGAACTAGCTGGGGCGTCTTCCTGGACACCTCGGAACCCCTCTAGAGTCAAGTCTCTGCCAATCCTAGAATGGCTCCCTTAACTAAGATATATAGTTCCTTGTTCCCATATCCACCCTTCCTATATCCCAACCATCCTATTCCCCCACGCTCTTCCCATCCTCCACTTCACACTTTTCTCTCCCCATCCCCCTATCCCCCCATCCCACCCCAACCCCATGTTCCCATTTTTTGTCCGGCAATCTTGTCTACTTCCAATATCCAGGAGGATAACTATATGTTTTTCTTTCGGTTCACCTTCTTATATAGCTTCTCTAGGATTTTTTACGAATTATAGGCTCGATGTCCTTTATTTATGGCTAGAAACCAATTATGAGTGAGTACATCCCATGTTCATCTTTTTGGGCCTGGGTTACCTCACTCATGATGGTGTTTTCTATTTCCATCCATTTGCATGCAAAATTCAAGATGTCATTGTTTTTTTACCGCTGAGTAGTACTCTAATATGTATATATTCCACACTTTCTTCATCCATTCTTCCACTGAAGGGCAAATGTCCAGATCCTATTGCCATACTCATGAATATCTTGCATAGCACGATAGAACCTTCACCTGGCATTGGATGGAGAAAATGACAGAGCCCCACATAGGAGCACCGAACTGAGCTCTCAAGGTCCTGATGAGGAGCAAAAGGAGGGAGATCATGAGCAAGGAAGTCAGGACTGTGAGGAGTGCGTTTATCCATTGAGACGGTGGGACAGATCTAACAGGAGACCATGGGACAGATCTAACAGGAGACCACCAAGTCCAGTCGGAATGGGACTGATGGAACAGGGGACCAAACCGGACTCTCTTAATGTGGCTGATGGTGGAGGAGCACTGAGAAACCAAGGACAATGGCAACGAACATGAACTCTACAGCATGGACGGGCACACTGTGAGCCTTGTCAGTTTGGTTGCTCACCTTCCTGGACTTAGGGGGAGCTGGGAGGACCTTGGACTTAACATAGTGAAGGAAACCCTGATGGCTCTTTGTCTTTGGAGAGGGGTGGAGTGGGGGTATGGGTGGAAGGGAGGGGAGGAAGGGGGAGGAGGAGGGGAGGAGATGGAAATAAAAAAATGAGAAAAAAAACACATACACACAGATAAATAGGTAGATTATAGGCAGATAATTAATAGATGAAATAAAGATAAAATAGCAGTCATGCTGCCTAATGATAGGGAACCAAAATGGTAAAGTTCTGGTGAGCTGATCAGTAGTATTTTATTTTGTTTTTATTTAACTTTTGTATAATATATGTTGATCTTATTCTTTCTGCTCCTCAGTTACTCCCAGACTTTCTCCAAACACCCAACCACCAACATTTATGATTTCCTTTCTGTCACTCTCAATGGCAACCCATAAAAATAAGCTATAATAAAAATAATTTTAAAATAGACAAAAATTAACAAAAGAAAAGTAAAGCAAAATAAAACCTGTAGAATCCATTTTCTGTTAGTGACTTTCTCCTTCCCTGAAATGGAGTTCATATACATGGTATCACTCCTTTGGGGAAAAAAAGTATTTTACATTTCCTACAAGGTATCAGGTGCAAATAGCTCCTTGGAGAGGGGCGGACATTTTGGTTTTATTTTCCATACTCCATGTTGAGTTTTTGTCAGGTATGAATTTATAAACATCATCTTCACGCTGTCACAGACTCTGTGACCTGATATGCATATGAGCCCTAGTTCAGCTGGAAGTTTTTCCTTGGAGTCATCCCTAGCCTCTGACTCATGCAGTCTTTCTACACTTTCTTCTGTGTAGCTTTCTGAGCCTTGAAGAGGGGGGGTTAATAAAGTCATCCTATTTTGCACTGGCTGCTCTAATGTTTCTCATTTTTTTTCATATTTCCAATGTTTTCTTTTTTGTTGATTACTGTCCACCTTAAGAAGGAGCTTTTCTTATAAGGAGTGAGCAAAGCTGTGGTCTATGTGTATAGCAATATGTTTTAGGGGTCATTTTATTGTTATATTTCTTTAGCAGAATAACAGAAGTCGACTTTCCCTGAGGGCTCTTTACCTAATTATTCTCAGATTCTTGATGACCTTTTAGCAGTGGTAGGTAAAGGGAGTCATCTCCTGGGGAGGGGTATAAATTAAATTTAGAAAGTATTTGTTCACTTCTGTAACCTATTTGAGACTGTTATACCCATGTATCACAAAGGTAGAATACTGCTCAGGGTTTCAGAGTGATATCAAAGACTACTTGTCTCATCTGGTAGTATGTTTTTCTGTAAGGGTCAGGTTTCCAGTGGTGCAACTGCTTTACTACTTCATGTTTGGTAACATAAGTTCATTGTGACTTTAGAAATTAGGGCTTATTATTAAGATGTAGAGGGTAACCAATAACCTTAAAAATACTCTGCTACTTTTTGAGCGGTTATTTGGGACCCCTTTTTACAATGACTGGAGTTATAACTCATGCCTCTTCCTTGAGGTTTGAACAATGACATAAGATGTCCAGTCAAGCCTTTTCTTCCTATTATATGGTGACAACATTTAAATGTTTTACACACACACGTACACACACACACACACACACGTAAGGAACTTTCTACAGTAAATTACTATATAAAACATGGATTTAAAAAAAAATCTTTAGTGCTATTTGTACCTCACCATTTTCCCTTCTTTGCCTGTCCCTCCAAGCTTTTTACCCTCATCTTCCTATTCTAGTTTTCTTCCCATGTATTTAGAAACTATTTTCCTTTATTGGGAGACCTTATCCTCCTTCATGGTCCCTCCTAGCTACCAAAGACAACTGACAGCACGCTCACACACAAAATCATCCCGAGGAGAGTGAAAAAGTAAGACATTTCAGTTAATACAAAGAATAAGACAAGGTTATCCACTTGTTCCATGCCTATAGAACAGTTTGTATCTTAGAGCAACTTGATCACTGAAAAGAGTTCAGTGCTTTTGGTTGTACCAGTCAGAATGTCCAAGATAAATAAACTATATGACAGTGCATGATGACAAGGATGTGGGGTAAGCAAACCACTCATCTATAACTGTTAGGAGTGCAAAGTTGTGTGTGGTGGGGACGGTTACTCTAATAGCTGAAAATCAATTTATCACTATATCCAGCTCTTAGTCATTTACTTAAAGAATCCTACACCCCACCAGTAAGATAGAGCTCATACATGATCACTGATGCTCTGTAAATAATATTAAGAAACAGGAAACAGCAAATTTGCCTAACAGTGTACCCCTTACCCCACAACCTCTCCAGCAAAGGCTATCATTGGTGTTTTTTTTTTTTTTTTTTTTTTTTTTTTTTTTTTTCTCATGGTTTATTTTTTTTTATATTTAAAAATTTCCATCTCCTTCCCTCCTCCTCCCCCCTCCCTCCCCTCCTTCTCCCCTTTCTCTCCCCTCCTTCTCCCCCTTCCCTCCCCTCCCCTCCACCCGTACCTCCCCTCCCTCCCTCTCAAGGCCAAGGAGCCATCAGGGTTCCCCACTCTATGCTAAGACCAAGGTCCTCCCAACTCCCCCCAGGTCCAGGAAGGTGATCGACCAAGCTGAGAAGGCTCCCACAGAGCCCGTCCATGAAGAAGAATCAGAGCCCAGAGCCATTGTCCTTTGCTTCTCAGTCAGCCCCCGCTGTTGGCCAAGTTTTTGATTTTAGCCAATCTGACAGGTGTGAGATGGTATCTCAACGTTGTTTTGATTTGCATTTCCCTGATTGCTAAGGAGGTTGAGCATGCCCTTAAGTGTCTTTTGGCCATTCGAACTTCTTCTGTTGAGAATTCTCTTTTCAGTTTTTATTAATGTGGATATTAGCTTTTTGCTCTCCTCTCTATTTATCTATATATAACATAACCAAAGAAATTAAAATTTAATGCTTCAATAAGGCATTTTGCTTTTCATATTACTTATAAGTCTCATTAAAAACATTAGGAATCTGAATATATTCTTGTAAAATGACAATTTTATTTGGATTTGGAGGCATATATAATTACAAAGAGAATGTTCAAACATTAAAATGCAAAATATTTATTGTTGGAAATGTTCAATAATTAATCAGTTCATAGATTTCCCAAGAGCACAACCAGTATTAGAGGAAAGCAATTAGTTTGGTTTTGATTGGTAAATATCTAAACAAGCATGATTTGGTTTGTATTCATGCATATAAATATGGATGTATTGAAAAACAGATCTGAAGTTGAAATATACAAACATGAAAAAATGAAAATTTTTACTCCTTATACATATATGTTGCATAAAATATAGAAATAAAACAATAAATTATATAAATATGCAAGTATATGTAAAATATTTCAAATTTTTAAGATTTTTCATAAGCAACTGCTTTCCTTATCATAAGTTTGAATCTCTTAATATATAATAATCCCAGGCATAAAATACTCAATAATATTGAAAACACTAAATTTTACCTTGATACATATGTATATAAATATGTGTATGCATATTTAGTTACATATGCTTGTATATGTAAACACAAAAACAATGATATATATGTATATATGAAATGTTCAAGAAAATTTTTTCATATGACATATCACATTGCTAATTACATAGGCAGAATAGAACCACATTTGTAGTTGTTAGTTTAAAAAAAGTTTATTGATTTAAACAATGAAGAGTTTGTTATTCCTGAGTTGGTGGTACATCTCTATAGTCTCAGAGATGGGGTGGCGGGAGAGCAGAGTCTGAGATTCTTTTAGAGAATATCAAGAGTGTAAGGACTGTCTGCACTCCACAGAAACATGTCATATTTTTTATAATAATATTTTAAAGTAAAGATTTGCTCTCACTGAATCTCAAGAAAAAGAAATGGAGAACTGCATCTTTTTCAGGATTTGTACAGACAAGATGGTTTCTGAGAATCCATCCTTGAAACATTCACATTATATTCAGAAGACAGTGTTTTTTGTTTCTTGTTTCTGGAAAATGAACAAATTCATTTACAGACATTTCACAAAAGAAGAAACTAAATTGGTCATTAAACACAAAGAAAGGTTCAACATGATGATTCATTCATTAGTGGTCACAGAAAAGAAAAACAAGATGATAATATCACTTTGTAGTTTTACTTTGGTAAAGATTTACAAGCCAAGTAATATCAAATATTTGCGCAGGATAGAGGTCTACTGTGCGTTTGTTTGGGGTCAAAATAAAATTGATGTCATCATTTTAAAAGCCATTAAGCACTTTTGGAAAAGTGGCTTCTCATATGTCTTATGACTCAGAAATTCTGCTCTAGGTATCAAATAACTCTTATTTTGTACAGCAAAAAGTCATGTAAGGACAAAGGGAGTTTATGGGGGGTTTAAGAGAGAAAAAGAAAGGGGGAAAGATGTATTACAGTTTCAAAATATAAAATACATATTACGCTTTTAAATGTTTTGTTTCAATTTTTACTTTGTCCAATTGTGTGTGTGTGTGTGTGTGTGTGTGTGTGTGTGTGTGTATAATTTAATTTTACATTCAAACCCTAGTTCTCCCTCCCACCCCTTCTCTTGTTCCTCCTTACCTCACCCCAAGCCTTCCCCTCTTAAACTCTTCTCTGAGAATACTTTCTCTACTGGGGAATCAACAAAGCTTGGTCCATTAAGTTGAGTTCTGGCCCCTCCCTCTGCCTTAATGCTGATCATAGCATTCCACTATAAGGAATAGTCCCCAACAAGCTAATGCGATCCAATTAAGAGATGTAGATACCATTTGGGAAGCTTTATTTGATAGGTTAAATTTGAAATCATGCAGACTAGAACTGCATAAACCTAGAGGCATATTAAGGAATTGTTAGAATTTTGAAAGAAAAATAGAAAGTAGGTGGCAAAGAGATATATATCTTTGGGATATATATATATATATATATATATATATATATATATATATATATATTTTCCCCTTCCTCTTTTCCTCTTATTTTCTCTCTCTCCGAGCATCAAACACTTCCCCTGTCCACTCCTCCTCTGTTTCTGTTCAGAAAGGGGCAGGCCTCCACATATACAGAAGGCCTAGGTCAGTCCCATACAGACTCCTGTCAGAAGTGTCTGTCAGCTCCTATAAGCTGAAGTTAGTTGTTCCTGTGGGTTCCCTTGTAATTACCTTAACCCCCTGGCTCTTAAAACCCTTCTTCCTTCTCTTCAATGGGATTCCTGAATAAGACCCAGGTTTCAATTCATTTCATAGATTTTAAGACAACACATTGATGATTCTGTCTATAAGCAATTACTTAATCCAATCGCAATACAATTTTCAAAAATTAAAGATTATCATTATCATTTTAAACATGTTTTTAATCAAAAATTGCCTTAATTTTTAATGTGTAGTATTTTTAATCTATTAATTTAACCTGAATTTTTCTTACATTTTCTACTATGGTTTCTAATTTAGTTGTGTACATATCTTAAAATCTCAAATTAATTTTACATTAGAAATTACATATTTTAAATTCTTAAACACTAATTTATCTAAAATATTATTAAGTGTTTCACATAGTTTATCACTGTTCTGAACTTAGAAGATGTCATTCAGGTAACTACAGAGTGCTAACTACTTGGCTTGACATTTCCATAAAATATATTTTTTCTAATTTTAGCACTTTTGTGAGAAATAGTTATGGATTCCTAGGGCTGTCAAATACTAATTAGGGAGAA
Source organism: Arvicola amphibius (assembly GCF_903992535.2). Taxonomy (NCBI): domain Eukaryota; kingdom Metazoa; phylum Chordata; class Mammalia; order Rodentia; family Cricetidae; genus Arvicola; species Arvicola amphibius. The sequence continues at coordinate 19,695,151 of NC_052049.1, forward strand.
GTAATTCTTTTTATTTAGTCTCTTAAATCTTACTTTGCATTATTCAATTTTTTACATGATGTTATTAAATTAATGGTGATTTTAGAGAACTGTAAAATCAATGTATAGATTTTACCACCACTCAACTGCTGTATGCTGAGTAATATCTTCTCACTGCAAGAAAATAAACTAGTTGTGCTTGCTTGTGACAAATCATCCTTGTTGGTCTCCATTGTACCATTAACACATTCTAAATCTTACAACTACTATATCTATTATTTTTAAATTCTGTAGACTTTTTTCTCTATATCCTAGGATTTTCACAGTCCCTCAACCTCAAAACTATTTATTCTTCAATCTTACCAGTTACATGTAGCATCTTAGTCCATATATCTGATAATTTGAGACATACACATGTCAAAATTATCCTATTATCAGATGGTTACATGGGTAAACTACTCACCACACAGCATGATGACCTGAGTTGAACCCATAGGTCACACATGAAGTTGGATGGAGAGGACATACACCAAAGATTTGTCCACTGACCTCCACGTTTGTGTCATGGCATGCATACTCTCTTCACCCCATACATCATACACACAATGATAGCAAATAAAATATTCACATTATGGTGAATTTACCTGTTGGTATTATTGATCACTGAATATTGAAACTAATGTCAACATGTTATAGTTACGATTTCCAAATCCAACATCTTTATACATGTTGAGTCAAAACATACTCTGTAAGAAAAATGAACATAAACTTAAATGTGGAATCTTTGGGTTGTGGAATATAACAAATAGGAGGGAGAAGAATTAAAAGAAGAGAAATGAAAAAGCTGTGAGTGATAAAAAATATGTATTGGTAGATACATATGAAAATGAGGCAATAACATATCTTATTTGTGTGTTAACTCAAATATATAAATGAACGGTATCTGTGTAGTTTTATCTGAAAGCTCTAATGATTCACAAAAGAAATTGCATAATTTACTTTCAGGTATGTCTACAGATTCCAGCTAATGTAATCTTGTTCTCTAAAATCCAAAAGTCTCAGCTTTCAAAATGTATCTGTCTATAAGAGTTGAACAGTGCTCTCTATAAATATCTTAGTATAAGAAAGCAAATGAGTTTTCCATGTTGTGTTAGTCACTGTCAAGCATGTTTCTGCAAACTGCTTAGGTTCAGCAGCTCAACAATGAGAACTTTCATCAATCATATGCATAGCATTTCAGGGCCTCTGCATCTATACAGAAACATTCTGTGTTATTATGTTCCTAGAATACAAATAGCTTAATGTTTTCCCAATCATGGTTCCTTTCATTGCTAGATGTCAGAATCGAATACAGTGTGTGATATAGATTCTTACAGAAGTAGTATTTATTAATATCCTTCATTTTTTCTGGCATAGAATTGTTGTCTAGTCTTAACTGACCTAAGGGTAATGTCCAAACATAAAACAATTATGTAGGAGGTATATTTTCAAACACATAAAGTAAAAGAGATATTTATAATTTTGATCACTTTTAATTAAAATGAGTAGAAAAACCTTCTTTTACTAATTTAAACAAACAACTATCCTACCAACAAAAAGTATATTAAATTGTCTGTGGGAAAGAATTTTACTTTTTAGATTAAAGAAAGTACCATGAAAATTGAAAATGGAAGGGTTGTGTACACATATGCTGCAACATGTAGTAAAGAAAGCATTGCACATGCTATAAAAAGAAGATTTATATCTTGTTATTTATGTCTCTAAGTCTGTTTCTTTTAACTTAATTCTATGGTGTTGAAAATATCTTGATGAAGACTCATTTTTGTCAACAGGTTTATAATGAATTTTATTTTCATAAAATACATGAAACAATGTAAAATTTTGGAAGAAAATATAGTTAGCAAACAGAATTGAGTGACTAGTCAATAACAAAAAAACTTTCTGTGTAGATTAAAATTTATGTTTGTTTAGATCCATGAATTTTATTTTGTTCTTTTATTATCATTATGATTATTCCTGAAGTTACCTTACCATTACATTGTGGGTAATTATTTCTGGTATTCAAGGAGGTTTATTATATTCTTCATGCAAGTCATCTAAATGATTTTCAAAAACCCTTGTTTGAGGTAGATTGTCATACGATATGAAGCTTTTTTTCAGATAAGAGGACTATAAATTCCGTTGGAACTTATAGGCATTTGGGTAATAACTGGGTAATTTAATACCAGAATAGGACCTTTGAAGACAGCCTCTCTCCTCTAGTGGTATAAGCCACATGACAAAAGACTGAATGCTTTCAAAAGCAAGCATTCAGGTTCTATTAAGTGTAGAAAGTATTAACTTAAAATTCTTTTCTTTTCTTAATGTCTCTTATTTTTAGAGACATGTTAGGTATTTTGCAGTTTTATTTTTCCTCATTCTTTGAATGTATCCTCTGAAATTTATTCATTGTTCATTTTTTTCAACTGCACTTAGTTTTTGAAACAGGATGTTGCTATTTCAAAACAGCAACAAGACAGGCATCAAATCTCCAGCTATTCTCCTGTTTCTTGCTGTATAATTTTGTAGTTACAGGCAAATTCCTCAATGCCTTACCCATTATTCTTATTTTGATAAAATATTGTTGTTCTGTAAGCTATGGATTGCTCTCATAGCACGTGCCTTACATTTTGAGCAATTTCAGAGTGTCAGTGCATTAAATTTTGGGTTCATAACCATGTTAAGTGTATCTAAGATGCAGAAACAAATGATGATTATTCCATTTGGTTTATTCAGCAGGGTGAGTGACATTGTAAAATATGTAACTTCTAATTTGGTAAAATGTTATCGCAGATACCTTGCTGGCAGCAACAGAAATAAAAGCAATTAGAGATTGCTAAAACACCTTCAAGATAATTTCTCTAATTTATTCCAAAAGAACAAGAAATATACTTAGAATTGCCTTTCTCTTACTTTAGAAATGTTTTTTTATACCGAGTATCGTACTAAAAAAGCCCAGTAATGCAAGAATGTTGTGTGAGCTAGAAGCCAATTTTCTCATGTGGAATAATTGTCTGCTCTAGTTTAGGAACTGGCAAAGGGTACCCTCTAAAATATGTAACACAGCCAGAGTTCTCAGATATATTAAAGTTTTGTAATTTTCTAAGCAGTCAAAGAAGAAAGGGAATTTTACCTTCTCTACTTAGAAGGCTTGTCTTCAAATGTATCAAAATCACTGCGTGCTGACTCCCTCCGAGAGATGAACAGGAATCAGATCGAGACTGTGGAAGCTGGTGTACCCATGGGACCTCATTGCCGTGTTACCTCCCTGTTACAGATAACGCAGTTTGCTTTATACTGTTTTCCCTTACATAGTCTGCCAGGTATCCTTGATTGATTTCAACTCAAATTTTATATTATAATATGCTCACTGACATCCTACCATGAATTACTTATATGAGCTTTCTGGTATTTCCATGACTCAAAAACCTGAAGCAGAAGAATAAGGAAGTTTGGATCAAAGAAAAAGAGATATTTTTAGATGTTTTATAAATTTTCTCAAATTGCTGCAATATGTCGCTATTAATTTATCTTTTATTCTCCAGCATATGAGAAGTCATGTTCCATTATTATCATATAAAAGTCCTATAAATGTGACTCATTTGCTAAGTGACATCCTAGATTATTATAATAACCCATTCACATGCACATATAAAGTTTTTGTTGTTTGCTTGGGTTTTTTGCATTTGTATGTGTGAAATCTGTTCATAGTTTCTGTACTAGGATTAGTAGCTAATTATATTTATTTTTTTCTGCATTGGGACTAGGATGTTTATATGGATATATTCTTTGCTGTTACTGAGTTTGCTTATCAATTTGAATCTTAGTAACAAGGAAGGAGTTTTCATCATTGCATGAGAATTCATTCTACAGAGAGTTTCTGTTTTACCAAAATAAAATGAGATTTTAAAACAAAATATAAGGGGAAACTAGAAAGCTGAACAGTATTTTCTCTGTCCTAGGCACCTAGTGTGATGGTTAATATTATCAATTGGGATGAATCTAGAATCATCTAAGAGCCAAGTTGCTTAGCACCCCTGTGAGACGCCATCTAGAATCAGCACCTCGACATGCTAGTGTGGTATCTTCTAGATTCCTGTAATTGAGGTATTAAGACATCTTTGATTGGAAGGGATTCTGAGCTGAATAAAAAAAAAGGGAACATATTAGGATCACTATCAGGAATCACTTTTTGCTTCCACAATGTAGATTCGGCATGGCCAGCTGTTTCACACTCCTGCTATCATGACTTCTTTACTATTATCAATTTAATGCTCTTCAAATATAATCAGAAATAAGTATTTCATCTCCTTGCTCTTATAGAGATATTTTGTCACAGCAATGAGACAAGTAACTACCACATTGCCTCTGATAGGAAGAAAGTGTTTGTGTGCCATTTCATATTCATAAGAAAAGAAACATTTTAATCCATTAATTTATATGTAGCACTACAAACTAGGACTTATTTTGGAAGGAATAAACATGAATAGAAAACAAAATTACCAGATCTAAAATGATGTTTCACAGCCATCTGTACAAGAAATTGTTATGAATTAATTATTTTGAAGAATTGCAGTCATTGTAAGAAATTAGTTCATGGTGGTGTAGGCTACCATGATTTTATAGAGATTTTAAAGAGAATTTCTTTGTCTCCTGGTAGTGAGGATGGAATTTAGTCATGCCCCATGAGCACAAGGCAAGCCCTCTATAATTAAATTATGATTGCTTACAATATATATTCAACAATTACTTCTGGAAAAAAAACTGAAATCATCTGAGAAATCTCAAAATAAAGCACATAGTGAGTAGCACGTTTCCATGACCATGAACTACATGAGGAAAGGTACTTACACAAATCAGGTGATTATCTAGTTTGAAGATCTGGGTTCCGTGGCATCACACTAGCTCTTCATTGCTGTGATCTTACGTGTAGAGGTTCAGTGTCACAGATATAGCCCATCATTGCTTTGCTGTGCCCCAAACACATCCTAACAGTGGATCGCATAGCAAATAAAGAATGAGAACAAACTTTCAGTTGAATCACTGGTTATCACAAAGCCCTATATATTAATTCTTCTGCATTCTTAAATGGCCATACGAAGACATCTTAAATTTTACGGATACTGAAAAGGACTGTTAAGATATTGTCCAAGTCATAGTGACATGTTATGTGCACTGAGTGGAACGAGGCTCAAAAAGTAGGCTATGGTTGGTTATTCTCAGTTATCAGCTCAATGAGATTTATAATCACCCAAAATGTAGTGGAGGGGCTGCGGGCAGGCCTGCTTTTCATCCTGCCCGGCTCCCGCATGGTTAGCTTTACACCCGAAATAATTACATGGAAACTGTATTCTTTTAAACACTGCCTGGCCCATTATTTTCTGCCTCTTACTCACATCTTGATTAACCCATATCTAATAATCTGTGTAGCACCACAAAGTGGTGCCTTACCAGGTAGATTCTAGCGTACGTCCATCTTGGGCTGGAGCTTCATCGCGTCTGGCTTCTCTCTCAGGAGAGGTATGGTGGTCTGTCTCACTTAGGAGAGGTATGGCATCTGACTGAGCCATCTACCTCACTTCCTTCTTCCTGTTCTGTCTACTCCGCCCACCTAAAGGCTGGCCAATCAAATGGGCCAGGCAGTTTCTTTATTAGCCAATGGGAGCCCTCCATCACCAAAAGATGGTTTTTTGAGCATTCCTTTGGGGAAAATGCATTGATCATATTAACTGAGCAAAAAACACCTGTTGTAAAGGGGCCTCTAGTTAGTTTCTGTCTGCTTAGCTCTGTGATAATCATGATGAAACTGTACTAATTAAATTACTGCTTGGCCCATTCGCTCTAGCTTCTTATTGGCTAACTCTTATAGATTAATTTAACCCATTTCAATTAATCTGTGCTTTGTCCCATGGCTGTGGCTTACCAGCTAGAGATCATGCATCTCCAGCGAAGCTACATGGTTTCTCTCTTGACTTTACGTCCTTTTTCCAGCATTCAGTTTAAATTTTCCTGCCTAGCTAAGTTCTGACTTGCTATATGTCTAAAGCAGTTTCTTTATTCATTAATGGTATTCACAACATATAGAGGGGAATCCCTCATCAAATACCCACCTATAATGGGTGGAACCTTTTCAGGGGTTGAGGTCCCAAAGTGCTTAATGAGAAAGTTAGCTCAAAATATCAGTACTCAATGTTTTCTTTTTCTTAATGGTAATGTACCTGATGCTTTGACTTCCCTGCTATGACAGAAAGCACTATAAATTGAGACAAAATGAACCATTTATCTCGTGCAGTTGATTTTAACAAGATATTTATTATAGCAGCTGGAAAACCAAAACCAATCCCCCCCCCAAAAAAACATAGGCTATTTTATAGTCATAAGCATGGCATTATGGTATAAAACAGCTGGACATCAGGAGAATACAGACAACTCAACTATCTAAGCAGAGTTCACATAAATTCAGGGAATCTGCAACCACAAGCATGATACCTGCATGACTCACCACCCCAGGACCTCTGAATATACATTATGGCTGTTAACGTGGTGTTTTTGTGGAACTCCTACCAGTGTGAGCTGGTATATCTCTGAAACATTTGCCAAATCTTGGGACTCTTTTGCTCCTATTGGGATTATCTTGTGCTGCCTTAGTGTGACAGCTTTCGATTTGTCTTAGTGTCTCTTTTGTGAGTGTGTGTGTGTGTTGTTTGGCTATAGCCTCTTTTCTGAATAGTGAGTTTATCTGGGCAAGAAGAACAGTGGACAGGAGCTTAGAGGAGCAGAGGAAGGAGAAATCATGGTTGGGATATATTATATGATGAAAAAATCTATTTTCAATAAATAGTAAAAATGAAAGCAATATACTAGTAAACATTAATCATTGTGCGTGTGCCACTAATGATCACAGTAGTAAAGAGAAGAAGGAGAATGTAATCAATCTTAAAACTATGGTCTTTTACGTAGTGTTTATTGCTAGACTGTCATGTACCTACATCTATTTTGAATAACATGAAATTATGTTATCTTGTTACAGCTCAGAGTACATGTTAGATTCAGTAGTTTTGGTTATAACAAAAAAAATTTCTCCCCTACTGAATAAACTCCAAACCCTGTTTATATTTAAAGAGATAAATTCATAACAATAAAATTATTCTCACCTATAAATTATTAGGTCAATGAAGTTAATTTGAATCATATAAATTTTTTATAATATAATATGCTTTATCATTTATAATAATTATTTTAAATGAGAACAGAGTCAATGTGTTCATTGAATTAACAGTATATTCAGTATAAAGAGTATATCTGTATTCTATGAAAACATATTTCTGTTCAAAATGATGAAGATTTAATCAACAGCTTCTATAGATTAGATTAAATTGTATGAAAGAAAATGATTGATATATAGCTCTCTTAAAGATTAGATAGGTAAATATATATATATATATATATATATATATATATATATATATAAATCTTAAAGATTCTTCTGCACTGAAGTTTGAAATTTACTATTTCATCTGACATCTACTCACTCAGAGTATACAGAAAAATGGGAAACATAAATGTATTAATATGCAAAAATGTAAATAAGTCATATAACAATGATGAGAGCTACATTGCATTTGAACCTTACATAGAAGTAAAATGATGGAGAGTGGGTTAAATAGATGTTTGGGAAATGAACCAAGCCATGTAATGTTGGTAGCTGAGCTGTATAATGGCCAAGTTTACCTTGAAATGTAGACAGTGTCTCACAGATCGTAGGTACCTTTCAGAGTTTCTACATGGATTTGCACCAGACTCACAGTCTCTCTCCATCATATGGAAACCCTTTCATAGGTGACATGAGGATTCTGGGTTGATAATCCTCAGACTCCATCCAGTGTTTTCTAGTGCAAATGATGCAAAATGTTATACTGTAAGAAGATAACAATTGGGGGGATACATCTGTGTCAGTAGAAGGCTATAATAATAGTTTTTAATAATGAGCACAAAACATGCAAAAAAAAAGCATAGGACTAACTACGCCAACATAGAGCCAAACTGAATGTGGGTGCCAGTGGTATGGCTGGGACAGACTGTTGGGCCACTGCCAATGAGACCAGGATTGATCCCTAATGCTTGTACTGGCTTTTTGGAACCGATTCTCTTTGAAGTGATACCTTGCTTAGCATAGATATAGTTTGGCGGGCCTTGGTCCTGCCTCAAAGCAATGTGCTAAACTTTAATGAATTCCCATGGGAAGTCTTACCCTCTCTGAGGAATGGTTAGGGGATGGAGGGGAAGCAGGTGGAAGGGAGGGAGTTGGAAATGGAATTGGTATGTTAAAAGAGAAAAGACATTTTTTTTAAAAAAAAATAATTAGCTCATTAAAATTTTTAAAAATGAAATGTTAAAAAAAATATTTTCCTAAATTAAAACAAAACTAAGAAGAAAATCCTGACGAATTTAAAATTAGAGTCCACACTGAGAAGGTCTTAACTCTCAAGTCTTTTCTTCCCAGATTCTGTATCCAGTCTATGCCTCAGTGAAGCATTATTTTCGATTATGCCTACAAATTAATACAGAGTTAAGCACTCAGAAGTCAGATGCCAAGAAAGATTTATGGTTTTTTCTAACAGTTAATTCTATTTGATTCACAAAGCTGACCTTTCTTAATTTATTTCCTGATTTTAATTTTCTGAAACATTAATTTAAAAAGTTAAATCATATTTGAAGATTCATGAAAGAGCAGAAGATGGAAAATTAAAATGTAGCAAGTAAAGGTGGGGATTCTCAACAGTGTTAATTTTAGATATAGGAAACAATGGCTTAGCTCTTAGAAAGGGATGTAAAAAAACCTACAGACAGAAAATCATTAGCACATTCTGTATGTATATGTCTAATATCCATAATATGTAAAAACAAAATAAATTATTACAACAGTGTGAAATGATACTCAGTGATACATATGCAAAATAAAATAATTGCAAACCTAAGACAAAATAATAAAACTTGACCTTTAGAAAGTTTTCTATGTAAAATACGTAGACTCCAATTTTAGTGTTTTTTCATGATCATAACTTACACAGTGTTCAAAGTAGAATAGTTCTGTGATTCTGTTCCTCTGACATTATTGTGGAGAGTAACTTTCAAACCAACCTGTGCACTGTGTCCACTGAGATTGTACAGAGGACACCACATGGTATTCTGTATCAGTAAAGAGAAAAAATATCCCGCAGGCCATGCTAGAATGCTGAATACAATTCAAGCACATTGTATATCCTATCTAGGAGCCATATTCCCCCACTGCCTTTTCACAAGTTTACCATGCTGCAGCCATTTGTGTTTATTTGTACCTGTTGTGCTTTTTCTTCTATTTTCCTTTCTTTTATATTCAGGGTTTTTTTTTTTCATGGCAGTTCATTTTATATCCATGTTTTTAATGCTATAATACTTCCTCATTTGACTGCAATGTCTATGGAAGGCTGAATCCCATTTGTATGTATTTGTACAAACACTTTTGTGAAACAATTATATAATACTTAATGCAAATTTCATTTGAATATTGCACAAATATTTCAAAGGAGGCATGCTAAATATCTGTTTACTGCATTCTATTATATATGTTTACATTTCTTAGTTGACTTAGAGCAAGATCTAAGTTCCTCTTAACATAAAATTAGCAGCTACTACTGAGATTTTTGAGTATTATCATATGTAATGTCACTATAATCCAGCAATGTAAATTTGATAAGAATCATCCATGTATCTGTCTGTATTCTTCTATCTCCTTAAGCATTTTAAACTTACTTTTACTCCGCAATTCTATTAACCAATCATTCTTTGCATTTACCTCTATTTCTGATTTGCTTTGTCATGTATTATGTATAATTCCACCTATATTCTCTAACTTCATTTGATAGTCTTTCCTAGAATTCTATTACTAGAGACTATCTCTCACTTGAGTATCCTCTATTCTGATTGTCAACTAACTTTTGTCAGTTCACATTTTGATTGCACAGTTTTACCATCATATAATATATAAACAGCATTTTCTTCCTAATATTTAATATATTTGATATTTTAAAAAAATCCACATTTTAGTCTCCAGAAAGTGGACATATATATACTTTACTATTGATTTATGCTAAATAAATGAAATCAGAATATTTAACTACTCTTGATATTTGACTGTTTCTTCAAATGATACATGTGTTCTGCTTCCTTTCTTATTTATAGATTTACTGTAAATTTCTTTAAACAGAAACACTAGATTTGTGCTTAGTATATTTTGATTTCTACTGTTATTGATTCTTAAGATTGCAAATGGACATTAATGACAAATTTTGACTGTTAATGAACTATCAATATACTTAAATTTGTATTATCACTTTACTTTTCATTAATTCTATTTTTTTTCAAATATCTCCTTCTTCAGTCATTTATTGGGCTTGCTTGACAAACACTTGTAGGTAAAAACTTCTTGTGCCTATAGCTTCTAAGAATGTGAATGAATCATCGTTTGTTTTACTCTTCTCTGAATTACTTCCATGTATCACAACCACTGGCTATTATGCACAAAAGGTACTATCTTAGGCTTTCCAGTGGAAAGCGTAACATATGGACAGACAGGTGCACGCTCTTTGTAAAACAGTTTGAGGGCTTAGGGAGCTACCATCCAGATTTCACCTTCTTTTATTGTGTAATTTATCTTTAAAAACCTGAAATCCAGTAGAAAGATAACATGTTAATTTCTGCTTGATGATGTGTAAATCTGGTCCCCACTTTCGTTTCTAACAGTTGTCCAAAAGCTTGGGGAAGCATTAGCCACAAAATGAAATGCTTAATTTTTAAGATGAAACTAGAGGGATTGTATTTTATCAAACAAGAATAATTTTAGACACATGGCTTAGATATCAGCAGGCCAGAAGTTTTTGTAGTCGAAATAAAATATAGGACTCAGATACAAATGCCAAGAGATCCAGTTGGTAAAATTCTCAGAGCTTAGGTACAAATCCATACCACTTGCCTACTGGAGGAGAAAAGGACAATACTTTCTGATACAAAAAGTCCACATCCTGAAAGACTCCAGAAAACATCTGTTCATGGGAAACAACTGACCCTTGAGAATGGAAACATATCTTACATAAAAAACATATGAAATTATGATATTGAACATCACAGAAAAATTTTATACTCAAAATTAGAGATAGCAGAATTTGATGTAGAAATACTTTTAAGCCTTCATTTTCAGGGAGAAAGAGAGAGAGAGAGAGAGAGAGAGAGAGAGAGAGAGAGAGAGAGAGAGAGAGAGAGAGAGAGAGGGAGAGGGAGAGAGAGAGAGAGAGGGAGAGAGAGAGAGGAAGGGCATAGGGAGGGAGGACATAGTGTATATATTTATTTGGGGTGATCAGATTACACTACATCTACATCTCACAGATGGGAAATCTGAAGCACAGGATGGAAATATGGGGCATTAAATATCAAAGTCACACAGATCCAGAAAGAACAGTACCCAAAAGAAACCTCTTCAGAATCCTGTCCTACTGTGATCTACAGTGTTCCTATTGTGATCTACTGTTTCTCCTAAGTTTACTATATATTTTAGGAGCTTTTGCTCCTTTTAAAATTCCACATATTTATAATTATATAGAGAATATCTATAATGTATCAGAATGTTCTGAGACCTTTGTTCTTAGTTTTCTTTTATTTTATCAGTTTGTGTATGTGAGAGTGCTTAAAAGATGAAAAAATTAGTTGTTTTAGTTTGCTGGCTAAGTTGCAGTTTTTGCAGATGCATATGTATGCAAGTAGTCACCCAAATTTATACATGTATACAAGCAATGTGTATTCCAAAATATAATAAAATGCAAGGATATAAAAAAATAGTATTGTTCACACCAAACATCAAAATATTAAGTGAGAATTCTAGAACAGGCCTTAATCTAAAAATTCAATATTTGATTTATATTATCATATCATTATTTGGCATTTTGTCAAAATACTGGGCAGCTATATGTTCTGTTTTCCAGTGAGGACAATGAAGCTATAAAAACTGAGTATTCATACTTATAAAATGCAAATATAATTCAAGCAGAAACAAAAAATATGAATGGCTCACTTATTCTTTAATAATAGGAACAATAATATCCTCTATTTTTCTAAAACAGAAAAAAAATGAAGGCTCATTTCAATTGAATATTGTGGTCAATTATGTAGAAAGAACATGGTTTATAAAAGTATAAGAATGGTTGAAAATTAGTGTGTTGTTACAAAAAGAAATTAAAGCCAAGAATTCTCTCAATATATACACAAATATACACATATATATGCACAAAAAGAACAGTTTGCATTCCTTTAAAGAAAAGAAACACAAAGCTAGATAGACAAGCAATGTCACAGCAATAAGTAAACATAAAAAGTCAACAGAAGATGTTTGATTTCTATTATGGTGCTTGTCATGATTCTAGAGATAAATATTTTTAAACCAGTGTTTTGCTATCATAACTCTAGGGCTGAAAATTAAATCATCATAAATATTTTTTTCTGTTGTTACACAAAGAATTATGTCTGTCAAACAATTTTAAACATAAATTTTAGGAGAAGTAACATTATAACTTCACAAAGAAAAATGTGTTTTAACTGTTAATTATTCAAAGTTTCTGTTTGTATTCTACCTTTTGAATTGCAGACTTGTGGGATTATTCATCTATATATTTGATTTTTGTTTTTTCTTTATGTTGAAATGAATTAAAGAATGGGGAATCATTTATTTCTACATAGTTCAACTGGCACTAAAATTTTAGCATACTTTTGGGTCTTTTTTATTTTGTTTCATTATGTAGAATATAATAATTTAATTTCATATGCTATATCTAATACAGGATTGGCAGATTGTATGAGAATTCTATTATTAAGGCCATTTTCTAGATTGTATTTTTATTATAATACTTATTCCTTCATTTTAATCCCTCAAAAACACTTTCGAATCTCTTTAAAGTACTTGGCTACTTTTTTAGTTAATTGTTATTGCAAGCATGCATGTATTCATATTCATACATATATTTCTATGCATCACTTGTTGAGTTCTTATAGCATTATTTGTATGTATGTTTTCAGGGATGACCATTTGGCTCTGGACAACCAGTTGGTATTTATCTATCTGCCTGTCTGTCTATTTATTTATTTATTTATTCACTCATTCATTCATTCATTCATTCATTTTATTAGCTTACTTACTGGATAGCAAACTTTCCCACTCACAGCTTTGCTTAATTGCCCATAATTCTTTGTGTATGGATGGGACCTTCTGAGATTTCCCCCTAGCAGTTTGTAATGTTTTTGTTTGTTTGTTTGTTTTGTATGTCTTTTTCAACCCAGAGTCAGCCAGTCATGATGGTTAAAATGTATGGTGAAGCTTCTTATGTCACTAGGTGGCAAAATCTCGCAGAAAATTCGATGATGGTTTGACCTTTATGATTTTTTGTCGCCTCTACTGTAATATTCCCTTGCCAGGCACCGCGTCCCCGTCTGCGCTCTATGTGCTAGAATCCAGCTAGCAAGCTTCAGGCAAGGGGCTGGAGGTTGAGGAAACACACACAGAGACAGACAGACACACGGACCTCCAATCACTGGTACAAAGCCCTTCTTTAATAGCACCATGGAGGCTTAAATACCCACCAGTCAATGGCCAACAGGTGAAAATCCCATCCTCTGATTCTCTAGACAAGGCACAGCTTTTAGTAACTTCAATTAGAAGGCTCTAGCAGGGAATAGAAGCTGAAGGCCAGGACTCCAATTGGTCCCAATATTCTCTGGGCCTTAGATGTCGCTGTTCAGGTAGATGTATCCATTGGGACTAGATTCCACAACTCTGCATGTTGATTGCTTGTATTTTCTATCTTTTACAAAGGGAAGTCTTGATGAGGGTGAAGACTATATGTATCTGAATATAACAGCATGTTCTTATAGACTGTTGTTAGGGATTATGCTGGTTTAGTTCGTGGTTGTAGATGTTCCTCCAATAATCACGATTTTGCTAATTGATTCGTCAGCTAGGTTTTCAGCACAAGATATGCTATCCTTTTTGTCTTAAGTTCATTTAGAGAGCAGTTGGTTGCCACCGAGGTATATGTAGCACTACTGAATCAATAAAGTTAATGTTCATACTGTACTGATCGTTGATTTGACTCATAAACATTATCTTTGGGTAGTTTAATTGTCTCTCTCCTTTGAAATCTTTCATGGAACCTTCTGGTAGGGGTTATTTATGCCAGTACTGCTCAGTGGCCTCTAGAACCTGTTTTTAAGTACATCCTGTTTGCCTGCAAAAGAACTTAGCGTCTATCTCTCAGCTAGAGGAGCAACGGCAGCAGTAATAGGCTACATGATCTGGGAGTCTTTTAACCCTGGAAAATAATCCAGAAGAAGAAATTTCATGTTCCCCAAAAGTCAGTAAAAGCAGTAGGGATAACTCCTGCTTCCACTGACAGTGACCCTGCAGTCTGCCCCAATCATGCAACTGTCTCTCACATTCTTATACTGGTTATACTGGTTCCTTCCCTGTCTGACCAGAGATGGTGCATTCCCAGTCGCTCATATAAACTGTTTCAGTGGGTGTACCCATCATGATCTTGACCTTTTTGCTCATATTCTCCCTCCTCCCACTGTTCAAGTAATTTTTGCAAGTTCAGCCCAGTGATCTTCTGCGCTCTGTCTCCATTAGTTGCTGGATGAAGATTTTATGGTGTCATTTAAGATATTCATCATTCTGACTACAGGGTAAAGCCAGTTTGGTCATCCTCTCCACTATTGCTGAAGGTCATAGCTGGGGTCATTTTTGTTAATTCCTGGGAGTTTCTCTAGTGCCAGGTTCCATTCTAGCCCCATAATGGCTTCCTCAATCAAAATATCTTTTTCCTTGATCTCACCTCTGTCCTTCCTACAATTCTGTTATCCTGTTCCCTCAAGTTCTCCTATCCCCTCCCCTTCTCCTTTTCTCTTCCCCTTCTGACGTCCCTTCTCCTCCCTACCCCCATGCTACCAATTTTGTCAAGTGATTTTGTCTATTTCCCTTTTCCAGGTAGAACTATTTATGCTTTTCTTATTGTTCACCTTGTTACTTAGCTTCTCTAGTGTCATGAAGTATAGGCTTGTTATCCTTTGCATTATAGCTAGTATCCACTTAGGAGTGAGTACATACCACGTTCGTCTTTCTTAGTCTGGGTTACCTCACTCACGTTTTTTTTTTCTAGTTCCATTGAGGGACATCTATTCCTCCCACCCCAGTTTCTGACTATTATGAAAAAACGCTGCTATGAGCATAGCTGAACAAATGTCCTAGTAGTTTGATTAAGCATCCTTGGGGTATATACCCAAGAGTGGTATTGCTCATTCCTAAGATAGGTTGATTCCAAATTTTCTGAGACACCACCATACCTATATCCAGAGTGGCTGTACAAGTTTGCATGCCCCAGTATCAATGGAACAGTGTTCCCCTTATTCAACAGACTCTCCAGCATAAGCTATCATTGGAGTTTTTAATCTTACTGATTCTGACTGGTATAAGATGGTGTCTCAGAGTCATTTTGATTTGTGTTTCCCTGATGACTAAGGATGTTGAACCTTTCCTTAAGTGTCTTTTGGTCATTTGAGATTCTTCTGTTGAGAATTCTGTTTAGTTCTGTACCCCATTTTATAATTGGGTTATTTAGAATTTTAAAGTCTAGTTTCTTGTGTTCTTTATATATTTTGGAGATCACTCTCTGTCTCACATGGGATTGACAAAGATCTTTTCCCATTCAGTTGGCTGCCTTTTTGTCCTTTTTATTTGGTTTTTTTTTTTTTTTTTTTGGTTTTTTGAGACAGGGTTTCTCTGTGGCTTTGGTGCCTGTCCTGGAACTAGCTCTTGTAGACCAGGCTGGCCTCGAACTCACAGAGATCCGCCTGCCTCTGCCTCCTGAGTGCTGGGATTAAAGGCGTGCGCCACCACCGCCAAATAGAGACTGTTCAGTTTCAGGAGGTCCCCCTTTTTCATGGTGGCTGTCAGTGTCTATGCTACTGATGTTATATTTAGAAAGTAGTCTCCTCTGTCCATGCAGTGAAGATTGCTTCCCACTTCCTCTTCTGTCAGGTTCAGTGTGGTCAGATTTAAATTGAAGTCATTAATCTATTTGGACTTGAGTTTTGTGTATTGGGATATATATGGATCTATTTGCATTCTTCTACATATTGACATCTAGTTATGCCAGTTATGTTAAAAATGATCTCTTTTTTCCATTGTATAATTTCAGCCTCTTTGTGAAAAATCAGGTGTATATAAGTATGTGGATGAATTAATTTCTTAAATAAGATTTCCTAAAGTATAAAGAATTATGGCTAAAACCAGATATCTAAATTAAATTTACTCTAATTTTTATCTCTCTATACGTATGAAGAGTCATACAAGCTTTTAAAGACTTTTTAATGGGTTTACAAATAAGTATATGGCTTTATGTTATGATATTTTAGTTATTATTTTTTAATGTTCTAGCTAAGATTTCTTAAGTAAAGTTCAGGTTTCTTTGCTTCCTTTCTTTTGATTTGAATAAATATCCAGACAAAAGCAGCAGATATTTTATATTTTAGTTTTAGTTCCCAGTTTCCAGAGATAGGGACATGGAGGGAGCAGGATTAAGAAGTAAAGTAGAGGCCGGGCGGTGGTGGCACATGCCTTTAATCCCAGCACTGGGGAGGCAGAAGCAGGCGGATCTCTGAGTCGAGGCCAGCCTGATCTACAAGAGCTAGTTCCAGGACAGGCTCTAGAAACTACAGGGAAACCCTGTCTCGAAAAACCAATAATAATAATAATAATAATAATAATAATAATAATAATAATAATAATAATAATAATAAGTACAAGTAGCTAGGAGCAAAGAGAAAATGAATATGTGTGCTTAGTTATCCCCTGACATTCCCTCAGGGGATACAGTTTACTTCCCAAGTCCATGGAGTGGTGAAGCAAGAGATGATTTTGTCTTTCAGTAACAATAATATAAACACCCCAATGGCAGGTCAGTCTTTTCACCAAAATACTTCAATGAAACTCTTCCTGGGTGACCTAGACTGTGTCAAATAGACAAAACTCACTACAGGCTAAGTGTCCAAGCTAATTAATTCAAGTCACTTTAAGTAATTATTTTTTTTTGGTTTATTTTTTTTTTCATGGTTTATTTTTTTATATTTAAAAATTTCCATCTCCTCCCCTCCTCCTCCCCCTTCCCTCCCGTCCTTCTTCCCCTTCCCTCCCGTCCTTCTTCCCCTTCCCTCCCCTCCCCTCCACCCACACCCCCACTCCCTCCCTCTTGAGGCCAAACAGACATAAGGGTTCTCTACACTATGTTGAGTCCAAGGTTCTCCCAACTCCCCCCAGGTCCAGGAAGGTGAGCAACCAAACTGACAAGGCTCACACAGAGCCCGTCCATGTCGTAGAGACCAAGCCCATCGCCATTGTCCTTGGCTCCTCGGTCAGCCTCCACCATCAGCCACCCTCAGAGAGTCCGATTTGGTCGCATGTTCCATCAGTCCCAAGTAATTTTTAACTTCATATTGTCATACAGGCAACATTTTGAATAAATAGATAAATTGTAGGATTTGTTTTCAAAGAAAACTTTTTTGGGACTTTTAAAAAATGTTCTGTATAAAGATTTGCCATGGAATAAGTTCATTACTTTGAAAATCTCTTTGGAAGACATGAAATAAAATGACAGTTTAGAAAACTCTATAAGGTACCATCCACCATAAATCATTTTTCTCCTTAGGTGTATATCATACATTTTAGAAAAATTTTATTATTATCATAATACTAGGACATATGTTCATTGACTAATATGCTATGAGTTTATGGAAATACATTTCCTTATCATGCAGGCAAGAAGAACAATTTTATGAAAACTGTTATAAATAAGTGAATGGATGAAATGAATATCTCTAAAGTTTATTGCACTTTTTTGAAGCAAATGACCATCATAAATTATTTTGACTTTGGACAGTTTTTTATAAATAATTATTATTAAATAAAACACTTAGTTTTATAAAATTGATAACATAAAATGGTTATTTTTTCTGAATATATTTTTCTCAAATGAGATTGTGTAAAAAGATAAAGTAATAATCCTTGATACCTTAGTTTATACTCTTGTATTCTAATTATTTCAACACATTCAGCAAATTTCTTTCTCATAATATAAAGATAGAAAAATCAGAATTTATATTTGTTTTCAGTAGTAAAAAGAATCATAGGCTTTTTATTTTCTTCTTTATTGTAACTGTGAGTGTGAATTATGCTAAGATTTTATGTGGGTGAATATCTGTTTTTGTGTGTGTCTGAATTATGCGAAGATTTTATGTATTTATATGTGTGTGTAAAATAAATGTCATAAATTTGTGGAATACCAAATTGATATGATGCATTATATTTATATTATTTTGGTTACATAAAAATAGACATCATAAATGTATATAATATATATGCTATTTATAATATAATATATTAGATTATACTTATTTACACATATATGTATGAAATTTAAACTCTAGTAACCATATAAATTGATAGCATAATTTTTCTAATTATCGCAACAATGGCAGTGTTTATTAAGTGCCTAAAAAGTAATTAGAAGTTTGATCCTATTTATTATTTGTGTGGCTATTGCTTTGCATCTAATTTACTTTATGTCTTATTGGTGGACATAATTCACAATCTAGAGCAATCAATCTCGATGAATAAATAAACATTTGAACTTCCTTTAATATAAAATTCACCAACTGAGAGTTTTACATCAAGGTTCACATTGTTTATTTAGCTTAAGAAGCGTGATTACTTTCCCATTTGATAAAAGAAGGTGGCAATGATCATTGCGAGTAAGTCTTACTGCATTTTTAATTCCTCCCTCTGGAACTTTGTCACTTCAGCATAAATTCCAGAAATATTATAAACTGAATGAAACTCATTTTTCAAAACTCCAAACTTATAAGATTAGTTATTACTAGATCTATCTTTTGTGAACCTTGTTCCAGCATTATAACTTCAAGGAGAAATTGTTTGTAGGTATAGCGCTTATTCCAGGGCTGCATAAGTGCTAAATGAATTAAAATATACATATGTAAGGTATCAATTTAATATAACCTAGAATAATCATATCTGATTAAAGAAATGAACTTAAGATTAGTACTTAATTACTTTAACAAATTTCAAAAGTATATGAATTTTGTCACATATAAATTCTCAGTGCTCAAAACCATCTTGAGAAGAAATATAAATTAGTTTTGCAACATTCTTAATATCATAACAATGGCATATGAAATATTCTTTACAAATGTATTTTTATATTGTTTTTATTGAATTTTCACACAATACATAGTGATAATCTTCTCCCTCCTCACATAATCCTAGATCTTCCACACTCCATCTCTACTGAACTTTATGCAGCCTTACAGGCTTAAATCCTATGATTCCATGCAGAGCTGCTGTAGGCACACTGGTTAAAGTTATGTACTGCAGGCTGCCTGTTCTTTCTTGGTCTACACCACTGATCAAAGGCATCTTTTCCAATCCCTGTAAACACCAAAATGTGTAACTCCTTGAAGCCATTGACATTGGCTCTTACAAATTTTCCATATGTTCTCTAGAATAAACACCAAGACTCGGTGACTGGTTGTGATGTACCATTAGAGCTGATTATTTTAGTTTCTCTTTTTATTATTTTTATTTTATGCATATCTTTTTTCCTTAGTGCATGCTTGTGCACCACTGTATATAGAAGTCTGCAGAAGTCAAAAGAGATGTTTAATCCTCTGGCACAGGAATTCCTGACAAGGGTGATTAGATGTGTGTGTGTGTGTGGGGGGGGGTTGTTATGAATTAAACTTAATTCCACAGCAAGAATAGCAAATTTGCAAAATCATTGAACCCACTCTTCTGCCCTACTTATCTCCTTCTTGTTCTCTGCACATTGTGGGTCTCTGTGTTCATTTCTATCTACTAAAAAATGAGGCTCTTCACTAATTTTTGAGAAATGCACAAATTTATGGGTATAACCAAATGCATCAGGGATAATTTTAGTACTATATTTATTTAGCAGAATGTTATAGGATTTCTCCTAGGGGCTATAATCTATCCATCCTCAAGTTTTTAGACGAGTTAAGTGCCGGACATAAATTATTTCTATGTTATGAAGTAGGCTTTATATTAACTTTTGGAAAGTGGTTAGTTACCCACATACTAGTCAAGTGACTGTTGCACGAGTAGGCATATCTTGCCAGGCAAGCTTCATTTTAGCTTGCGAATCTTACAGCTGGGAAAGATTGATGATAACTGTCCTCTCTGGTATGAGGCCTAGAAACTTCCTACATTATGTAAACTAGCCAGTAGGAATGTATTTTTCATGTGATACCAGCTCAATCACTGATCACCTTACATCCTATGGCTCTGACATAAAATAACATCAGTCATAGTTTTTAATTATTATTGTTTTATTTTTGAGATCATAATAAAATGGCATTATTCCCACCTGCTTTTTCGGTCCTTCCAAATGCTCCCTTATATCCATCATTGTACTTCTTAAAATTCATAACCTGTAATTATGATGCTTAGTTTTATACCTTAAGATCATCCACAATTAAGGACTGCAACCTGTACTTGTAAGCAAATGAACTATTCTTCCCCTAATTTTAGTAATGTCATGGCATTTTTATGACCAAAATTTAATTAGAATAGAAATTGATATTGAGGAAGTAGGATTGTGGGTGTGATAAACCTCAGTATGTTTTTGAAGAGTTTTATAAAAGACTTTGATATTCTGGGCTGGGAAAGCCGTAAAGCACGATGGGAAAATTTAGTAGGGCATTCCTATGGAATCAAGGGAGACAGTTATGCTAATATGGACTTTCAGGACGTACATAATAAGCTTTCAGGGGGAAACCTTGAAATATCATTCTTTCTACTCATGTCTGAGAATAAGTTGCTTAATTTCCTTCCTTATTTCCTGAAATAAAGGTTGTCACATTGAAATGCTAAGTCAAATAAATCCTTTCTTCTCCAGGTTGGTTTTTGTCAGGATATTTTTATCATAGTATGACAAAGGATAGGACATATAGGAGGACAGAATCTACTTGCTCATGGGAAGGACTGTCAACAGTATTTATCTATCAGTACTATGTTAGGTTTCCTTTTGACTTTTTCATTCCAGATTTATTCTACTTTAATACTCGATCTTTTCCCTATGCTGATCAGAACATGTCAATGAATGCCTGTCTCCCTAAATTGTTTCCCAGCTTGGTTTTCAGCTTTTATTGATAAGAACCTTTTATGCTGGGCTGGTGTCATGGTCTGAAAACAAACAAAACCAAGCAAAATGATGATTCACACTTAATTTGTATATTCACCTCCTCATTTTTGATGCTTGGGTTTTAGTTAGGTGCCAGTGAGCAAAACAACAATGCATTGATACACTTGTCAAACTAGATGGAAAAATCTCCTATGGTCTCTACATGAAGAACTACTGGCAAATGAGGAAAGGTGGATGAAGGAGAGGTGCTCTTCT
This sequence comes from Arvicola amphibius, assembly GCF_903992535.2. Lineage (NCBI taxonomy): Eukaryota > Metazoa > Chordata > Mammalia > Rodentia > Cricetidae > Arvicola > Arvicola amphibius. The sequence goes on from NC_052049.1 coordinate 19,716,732, forward strand.
CCATGGAAGAGCACACCATTGGCTGTCCACTGCTCAACAGACAGCTATTGAAACCATATATATAGTCACAGTACATCAACTGAACAGGATATAATTTTTATTGCATTGATAACTTAAATAAAAACTGATGATTTTTTGAAGGAGAACTGGAAGGGTTTATTGGGGAGGATTTTGAGAAAGGGGAGAGAAATGTTATAATTATAATTTCTCAATTTAAAGCAGAAAGCTGGGGAGTAGGCTGGGGAGAAGTGGGCTACATGCTTTTGGATGTAGCCATGGAATATACCATATACCATGGAATAAAAAGGGAACGTTGATCATGGAATATTTTTTCTGCCTTCAACAGGTGTGAATATAAAGGCTGATGCACATCTATTCACTATGAAAAATAGCCATAAAATTTACCAACTTATAGTTATCTTTCTACTTTAATCACTAGAAAAAATGTCTCTTTTCCAATGATTTGGTCATTTCTCTCCACACACCAACTATGAAACAGGCACCTGGATTCTGTCATTTGGATTTCTAATGGCTTTGTTGTTCTCATTTGCTTTTAGTAATGTCTCTAAGCATTCAGAAGCTAAAGCAAACTTGGTAACTATAATTCCCAACGTGCCATCTTCTACATTATTATTTTACTGAATACATGGGAGTTAAGTGATTATCTAGTTATATTTTGACTAGGCATTATTCATTTCAGAAATTTTTGCTTTCTTGTGCAAAGGAAGCATTTTTTCACCTTTGGCACTTTACAATAAACTCATTCCGATGTAAATTGATTGCTGTGGGATTAAACAGGAGTCATTAAAATATTGCTGTATTGACATTCACTAATGTTTTTAATTAGCATTTTTAGATTCCAGTGTTTTCATCAAGCATAAACAGATATAATTAATTATACACCTATAGCTTATTGTTTGTTTTGTGTATCCATTGAGTATATCAAATACTTATTTCATATGCTGTGTGCTATATTCCAACCATCAATCCTCATAAAAATTTCTGATGATCCTGTTACCTTTTTAATGAAGTTATTGTTGAAAGTGAGAAATTCTGAAAATGGATTTCAAATGGAGGACATAATTTGATTTTGTTACTTTCAGATAATTTCTTTTTCTTTCTTAAATTAAAAGAAAACATAAGTAAGGTGAATAGGTATCATTTACTAGAGAGTTGTTATTTTCATGAGACAGATTCGTTCTGTAGATCAAAAACATTATAACCAATTGTCTTAGTTTGAGTTGCTATTGCTATAATGAATCAACATGACCAAAAGAAATTTGAGGGGAAAAGGGTTTATTTTGCTTATGCTTATATATCCATGGCCTATCAGTGAAGAAACTGAGGACAGGAGCTCAAACATGGTATAAACATTGTGGCAAGAGCTGATACAGAGACCATGGAGTGTGCTGTTTACTGACTTATTTCCCATGGCTTTGCTCAAACTGTCTTTATGTACAATTCAGAACCTCCAGCTATGGATAGCCTCACCCACAGTGGACAGAGTTCTCCTGCATCAATCACTAGTGAATAAAGTGCCCCACAGATTGGCTTAGAGCCAATGTTTAGAGACAGTTTTCAACTGAAGCTCCCATCTCTACAGTGACTCTAACTTTTGTTAAGTGGACATACACTAACCAGGACACCAGTGAACAGGTGAAAATACACGGGGAATGTCCACAATTCCTCCATACCGTATGCAGGCTCCTGAGTGTTGGTTTTATTGTCACCTTAATGAAAACTATCTAGAAGAGGCTGTTGGATAGACACATCTATGTGGGCTTCTCTTAATCATATTTGTTGTGGACAGATTCAGATCAATGTGGGGAGAATCACTCCCTAATTAGCCTGCTGCAAACTGCATAAGAGAAAAGCTCTAAGAGCAAGACACACGCAGAGATGCACTGATCCCCTCTTTGCTCTTCACTGTGGTGGTGACATACCTTAGATTCTTGAGTTCCTGCCATAATGTCCCCCAAGTTATATACTGGAGTTTGGAATTATAAGCCTACTAAATCTTTCTTCCCTTAGATGCTCCTTATCAGAATATTTTGACAGAATAACAGAAAGGAAAGTAGAAAAATGGACATATTTTAGCAAAATCTCCTCTATACTATCTTTTCATTAGTCTCTCTTGGAATTTGACATAATTTTTATATGTTTGAATTTATTCATCTAACAATTCATAAAAGAAGAAAATTTTCGCAAGAAGTCATTTGACTTACTACACAGATACTAGGAAATTTAGATGAAGTCTTATAATACTTTGTGTTAAATGAGCAAATATCACCTGTAAACATTTTATTTCTGGCTGGAAAGTAAGGTAAAATATAAAGCGGCAGTTAAGAAGTCCATCTATATTTTTCAAATTTAATTAGTGGTTTTTCCTTTATTTTACATATCTATCACAGTTTGCCCTCCCTCCTATTCTCCTGTTCCCTTCTTCAACTTCCATCTACCCCTCCTCCATCCACTCTTCCTCCATCTCCTTTCAGAAAAGGGCAGGCCTACAATGCTCTTGAACAATGCATGGCACATCAAGTTGAAGCAGGGCTGAGAACCTGAATCAAGGCTGTAAGGTGATCCAACATGGATATTAGGTTCGCAACAGACAGCTGAGCTCCAGGAACAGGTCCTGATCTCAATGCTAGGTATGCTACAAACAGAACAAGCTACATATCTGTCACATACAATCTGGACCAAAAGTCTGGCTTGGTCCCATGCATGCTCCCTAACGGTTGGTCCAGAGTCCATGAGCTCCCATAAGCTCAAATTACCTGTCTCTGCGTGTTCACCCATCATGAGCTTAACCTCCTGGCATGCACAATTCCTCCTCCCTTCTTTGGCAGAACTCCAAGAGCTTGATCCAGTGCTTGGCTATGGATCTCTGCATCTACTTCCATCAGTTACTGGATGAAGGTTCTCTGATTACTATTAAGGTGGTTACCAATGTGAATACAGTTGATGGTAAATTCAAGTATCCTCTTCAATATTGCTAGGAGTCTTAGCTGGGCTCATTCTTATGGATTCCCGGGGGTATCCCTGGTGCCAGGTTTCTCTATAACCTTGAGATGTGACCCACACCAAGATATGTCTTTCCTTACTTTCTCCCTCCTTCTGTTCCTCATCCTGCCTCTGGCATCCAGGCTTCCGATTTCTCAACTTTCTATTCCCCTTCTCCCCTAACCCTGCCCACAGCTTTTCTAGAAGATCTCTTATATTCCCCTTTCCCAGGGAATTCTATGCATCCTCTTGGGGGGCCATCCTTGTTTTCTAGTTTTCTTGTTTTCTAGTTTCTATGAGACTGTGGACACTTTATTACTAATATACATTTATGAGTCAGTACTTATCATTTTTGTCTTTCTAGTTCTGGGTTACCTCACTCAGCATTATGGGTTTTGTTTGTTTGTTTGCTTGTTAGTTTGTTTTCTGTTTCCTGGCTCTGGCTATTTTGTATAATGCTAACTATTAATATTATATATTAATATATAATAATATTCATATTCATTAGCTATCTTAAGATAGCTTTTTTTATGGAACGTAGAATGCTGCCTCCTGCCATCTATTTTGGCTTTACATTTCTAACACCTTTTGCTAACATAAAAAGCCACTTTTTTGGAATTACTTACTTTATATAACTGTTCTCATCATCCTAGTTGAAGAACGTATCTTAGTGTGAAGTCCAAATTCTTTGCAATCTTTACATTTTCCTTGTACCAAATACTGACTAGCTGGTAACATTTGTTACAGGAGATCGGGGTTTAAGTAATTTATCTCTTGTTTCTACTTCTCTAAATATCTTCCATAGACTTTTTTTCCTTACGGATTCTGAAAACACAATTATTAAAATCTCTAATTTCTAATAAGCCGGATCAAAAGATTTTTCTTTTATGTAATGTTATAGAATTTTACAACTCTATAGGAATAGCACGGGCTCTCATCTGTATGACTAGGAATATATATCAGAAGATGTTTACCTCCAAGAATTTAAAGTTACTTTTCATGGGTATGGGAACTCAAGAAGAGTGACACCCTCAGATAATGTGTGAAGAATAATTTCACTATTTCTGACAGTTACGGTTGTTGATTTGCTTATGAGTTTTATAGTCCTTGCATAAGCAAAAAAGATATGACACACTTAATGTTCATGATCTGGGAATGTTTTAAACTGGTATATTTGTGCTAAAGTACATTGAACAAATAGAAAAATACACATACTTCAGGAAAACTAAATAAATAATAATGTTTGCTAAGTAATTATCTAATGAGTATCCATCTAATTTTCTGGATGTGATAACAAGGAGCTTCAATATTTAATGCTTTTATTGACTTAAATTTGAATTGATATCCATGACGTATTTTGTACAATTGTAAATATTTAATGTGTTATTTACCTAACTTTCCTGATAGTTTTTTATTACAATTTTAATTATATGAGAACTGCCTTATTGTGGTTTTGTTATTTGTTTTCTAGCCATTGGCATTTTTGTTTAATGAATTTTAAAATTATTACTGTAGCTACTTTGCTGTAAAAATCTAGAGAGAGTTCATCATTCAACATTCAGTGTTTCAGCACAAGAAATGTAATTAATCAAACTAAATTTTATAACCTCATTTCTTCTTTTGATACACATTTTGATAGTGAGGATATTACATTTAAGTTTATTGAGAATTATCTCTCAAATTTAAAAACTTGGTAAAACGACAAGGCCTTGTAATTTTATTTAAAATTATAAGTAATGGTTAACAATAGCAGAAAGACAAAATAATTTATTTATGGCTCTTAAGATTTAGTTTATGAAGGTTCATTGTAAACAAGAGGGACTGAACAGTGCCATATCAACTGGAGGAAATTTGCCCATGTTTATTTATCATGGTAGAAAAGAAAAAAATAACTATAATCTACTGCTACAGAAGACATCACTCCATGAACCACAAACATCAGCAGGAAAGAATATTACTTCAATATCTAAGTTGTCTGGAATTGCAGAAAAAAATAACACTGATCTTAGCCTTGCAACACAACCGCAGATAGACTGGAAGAAACCAATGTTGCAAACAGCACCTATTTCTAGCGCTAGGTCAATATTCATAAGTTATCCCCTTTGAGTCAATGTAGCCAGTCAAGTAGCAGGCATCTCGTTCAGCTGAGCCTTAGATATTAGAGGTAGTTGATCAGAACTTCAACTACATGGAAGAGAATTGGAAACTTTGGAAGGAGCTGCTTATAGCTGTCATATTGGACCCCAACAAAATGTTCCTGTACTCAGATCAGAGTATCTTGAGTTTCCCGGTTTCATAGAGACATGAATGCTGCAGAATAGAGCCATGTCACATCATTCGTCTTTGCAGGTCCTTTTGGTTATCATTCTCAGGTGCAACCAAGCTTAGCACTCATCTTTCAAAACATAGAACTATCATTACTATCCATTTCCTAACCTCAAGCATCATACTTAACTTCTGTATAGTAAGTGGGACTTCTGTCAATGTGTTAATTTCATTGGTTAATAAAGAAACTTCCTTGGCCTTTGATAGGACAGAAAATTAGGTAGGCAGAGAAAACAGAACATAATTGTGGGAGAAAGAAAACAGAGTCAGGCAGACACTTCAGGCAGACGCCATGCCTCTTCTCAGTGAGACAGAAGCAGATTAAGATCTTTCCTGGTAAGCGACCACCTCGTGGTGCTACACGGATTACTAAATATGGGTTAAAGCAAGATGTGAGAATTAGCCAATAAGAGGATGAAACTAATGGGGCAGGCAGTGTTTAAATGAATACAGTTTCTGTGTAATTATTTTGGGTAAAGCTAGCCGTGCAGGAGCCAGGCGGCGGAACGCAGCCCGCTGCTCCTTCTATAGATTGGTATTGGAGCCTCTAAGTCTGGCTCCTAGATGTGGGATTAGGGAGAAACGTTCCCCTCAGTGAAACAAGCACACATTTCTACTTTGTTCTCAATAGCTGTGGCCTGAGTCATGGTGCTGAGTGGATGCTAGACTGGTACCAGAAGTTGTAAAGCTCTGAGAAGACCCAGCTTCATTTCAGTTTCCTTAGTTAACATGTTACTTTTACTAATTTTATGCCAAGGTAAAGAGCAGTGCTATTATCAAAAGTGAGTTAGACTAGTAAGAACATGACCCTGCCTTGAAAGCAGATGGTGAAACCTGAAATTAGCGAGCCACAACTGGTCACATTTGTAAGTACCATTACTAACTCAAATAAAACAGGAAGAAGGTGTAGAAAAAGTACTGAGGTAAAGAACATTCAGAAAAAGTGAGATCCTATTATAAAACACCAAGAAAATTCATGAACATTGCTAGAAATGGAAAAGAGGTAGAGAGGAAGAGAGAGGGAAGAAGAGAGAGGGAGAAAGAGAGAGAAAATAAATATGATTTGTAATATAAATAGCGAATATCACCAGGCAGTGGTAGTGCACCCCTTTAATCCCAGCAATCGGGAGGAAGAAGCACATGGATCTCTATGTGGCTGAGGCCTGTCTAGCACACAAAACTACTTCCAAGACAACACAGGTTGTTACATAGAACAATGCTGTCTCAAAAAAACTACAAAATATACTGAAAATTCTTTCTTCATATGCCCATCAGATTATTCAGATAAATCTGATGAATTTCTATCTTAAATGTATCCTATTAAAATTGAATACTAGGGAAAACTACAGTCTTAAATTATCTATCCATGTAACAAAGAGAGGAAAGATTATTTTGGTAATAAGATAAAGTCCACGCAAAACACACCGGTAGAAATTACTCAATTGTGCATCCTACAAAATGGAATAAAACCTAACACTAAATTCTCAGAAACTGTTTAAAAATGCCTGGCAGTGGTGGCACATGCCTTTAATCCCAGCATTCGGGAGGCAGGAGGATCTTTGTGAGTTCAAGGCCAGCCTGATCTACAAGAGCTAGTTTTAGGATAGGCCTTAAAATTACAGCAAAACCCTGTCTCGAAAAACCAAATAATAATAATAATAATAATAATAATAATAATCCTAAGAGAGAGTACTGTCCAAAGCATTCCACATTGCTCATTGTTCATTACTTTAGTATGAAAATGCAAAACAAATTATAATAAAAAATAATGAGAACTGAAGAGACCACATCCAGGTTTTGAACACATGAATACATTCCATAAGGAAGAATAAAATATCATATAGCTTGCAGTTAATTATAATTTTATTTAAATCATTCTTCAAAGAAATGGAGCAAACAATACCAGTGACATTCTATTATTTTGATGCAGGAAAAATGTCCCCCTATTGTACTTTGTCCACTATAGAAACATGATGCTGCTGTGTTCACAATATTTTCTTATGGTTGTCAGTTATGTTGCTGTCGCCTCCAAAACTCAACTAGAAATTTAATCCTTGGCAGAATATTAACAAAATGTGAAGATCATCCTATTTTTGAGTTTTGTTTCTTTGGTAAAATAGCCCAATAAAAAAGCAACTTATGGGCAAATATATTTATTACAGCTCAATATTCTAGGTAATAGTCAATTGCAGGGAGGGTAAGGCAGCAGAAACTTAATATAGTTTTCTCATATCACACCCAAACTCCAGAGCAGAGAGACATAATTTCATGTATGCTCACTGCTTAATATCTTACCTGTGCACTGCTTGTTTCCCCACTCTTCTACAGTTCAGAACACTGTGTCTGGGGAATACAAGATGCACACAATGGACTGAGTAGTCCATAACAATTAAGATAATCTCCCCAAAGGCTTGCTCATAGACAAACCCAATGTATAAAATTCCTTATTGAGACACTTTTCTTAGGTGATTAAAGGTAATGCCAGGCAGACAAACGAATCCTAAAGTTTGTCATGCTATCTTTTTACATGTGGCCTTATCAGTGTCTTGTGTTTATACTCTGAACATGAGATGTTAAGAGATTAAAGCCTCATTTTTCAAAAACAGATTACTAATTTTATTTAATATAAATGCAGCATGATATTATCAGTCCAGAAGACTAAAGCATATTTATAAGAGGTATCATCCTCAGTTCACCAGAAGGCAGCACTAGATACAACTCAGCACTATGTGTGTGTGTGTGCGTGTATGTGAACCACAAAAGTAACATGAAGTGCTTAGATAAAGAGAAACCAGAGTTGATGGTGCTGTCGGCTGCTTCTACATTTCAGCATGATTTATTCCTTATAATACTACAATCACATTCTAGTTGAGAACTGTTATCACTTATGTATTTATTCAAAAGAACATTCCTTTCAATATTTATGTTATTTGCTTGCTGAATTTACGTTCATAAGCTCCTTCATGTTCCAGACAAAAAAAAAAGATGGCTTTACTTTTGAGTTTAGTTCAACACTAGGAGACATGATAATATGGGTAGGTACTTAAGTTTAAGTCTGGTTTAATTCCTAAATATTCTGACATAATCCTGAGCTATGTTTTGACTTGAATGGATATTACACAGTCTGGAAATATGTAAGCTTATAATTTAACCACTCTGTGTTTCTCATACCAAAATAACAAAGTGACGTACTAAAAATAAATTATTTGTTAAACAGGTTGGCATGCTTGCAAAGGACAGAGACACTTTATGGTGTTATTTAGGTCACCAATTGTCATATCCAGTTATTCCTGAAAATATCACTGATTTCTTGGGGTTAGAATCATACTACACTAATCTTTGTTACCATGATAAATCCTTCTTTCAGGCAGACTCACTCTGAATCAGTCTGGAAATCTTCACATTGAATTAAAACATCAGAAAAACATGGCTTTATAATTTATATTTCACCTTAAATAAAACCAAGAATTTCCACAGAGAAATGTAGAAATAGGTAGAGAAATTAAAAGGTAATGTCAGGGAATGACATATTTATAGTAATCTAAAGTGAAAATAAAAGATGGAAGCCCATATTTGTCATATTTGTAGACCTGGAATGACAGGGATTTATTAAGGGTACAAAATATCTCCTCTAAAAGATTTTTCAAAAACATTATTGTTTTGACTGCTAGCAATGCAGTCACATGATTGCATACACATATTATAAAATTTATTAATATAATAAAATATTTGTGTCCCTCAGTTGCATTAGCTTCAGACTCAGAAATGGTTGAGAAAGAATGATCTACACAAAGGAATAAGGATATAAATATTTATACATGTGCATATGTTTATACATTTATATGTATATTATATAAGTTTGTGTATGTTGTTTTTATCTATATGTATATATAAACTTACATATATATGTCCCTAAAATACAAAATACTTAAAATAATAAAAGATATAATACCTCAAAAATATCTTATTACTGGTATTTGGTTAAAAGCATACTTCTTATTGTGACAAAGACCAGGCACGTATAAATAATTCCTAAACAGTTTAGAACATCCATTTGCCAAAATAGAGGAAATTGTTTTAAACAGTAAAAGACTTGGTTTATAAAATGTCTGAGGTCCACATAAGGATAAAGCGAACATGATCTTACCAAAATATAAGTATGATATACAAAATAAAAAATTCAAGAGAACAGTGTGTAAACGTATGTACTAAGAAACAATCCGTATGCTAATAAGTCCATGAAAATAACCGGATTTAATTATTAACTAGAGGGAAAAAAACACATTCAAACCTTAATGAGACTTTCACTTCTTACGGTGATGGAATAGTTTGTATGAAATTAACCCTCCCACTGAAAATAATTAGCAAAGCTCAATTACATTCAAAAGAGAACAACAAAACTGACAAGAACAAACAGCAAATGAGACTGTGAGTAACAAAGACAACCAGAATTTTATGTGCCAAGAGGTAAGGGTTGAGAGAAAGAAATTGTATTCAACATCACTTCATACCTAAGATAATTGATTATTCCCATTTTGGAATGCATTAGCAGAATACAGAACAGATGCATACAGATTATGATGAGATTGGAAGCAAATTTTCAAATATAATATATGCATGAGACAATTAGATCTTGACAGTCCATAGTCACAGAAAGGAGATTTTTGCAGACGTGTAGTATAATACTTCCAGATCTCAGATTTGAAAAATAAAAAACCTATATCTCTTTGTTTGGAGAAAGAGGGAGGAAAGAAAGGAACGGAAGAGGGGGGGAGAGAGAAAAAGAGTATTACAGCAGGATTATGATCAAAAGATCTTGAGAGCTTATCTTTGTCAGTTTATTTACATAATTAAGGGAAAGTTTGTAATACATATAAAAATTGAGATCAATATAATTACATTTTTTGCTTCCCTCCCTTCAAGTCATTCTATATATGCTCTTTCAAATTCATGATCTCTTGTTTCATTGTTATTACATGTATATAATTACATATATATGTATGTATGTATTATATTATATTTATTATATTGTACTACATTGCTAAATTTACCATGCTCTTTCTGTTCCTGGATAATAGTGTCTAGGTTTTGGCATTGGACAACTATGATTATTCTCTTCCCTGTAGAAAAATACTCTTCCACTCTTAGCATTCCCCAGCTGCCTGCAGTTCTTTGTGTAAAATTGCGGCCTCAGGATTTCCCTGTACAGTTTACCATGTCCTTTGTTGTCATCTCTGTATAATTATATTTGATATTTTAATTACCTGTGAATAAAAATGGGAATATTTAATATTATTTGATTAAAATGGAAGAGGCTTAAAGACCATTGAGGAAAACTGGTCAGAAAGGAGAACTGGAACATTAGGAGCCCAGGGAGTTATTATCTCTGGGACTGACATAACTACTCCATATATGAACTTGCAGCAGCTGTGATTATCTGTACAAGATCAATCCAGTCATAATTCCATAAAGGAGACAGGTATGAGGTACTGCACCACTAATGAGGAACTACTGGCAGTTGATAGTTCCTGCTATAACAAGACTCATTCTTCTCTTGGGGTGTAGTTACTGGTAAGTTGCTAACTCTGCTTCAGATGGTACCATGCCCATTTGCCATGCACATATTGGGAGACCAATATATACTCAATGGGATATTAGACTTGGATGCACTTGTAGGACATTAAAAGAGAGAGAGGATAAAAGAATAAAAGAAGATGTTAAGTTAGGGAATAGGAAAGTGGATATTGAGAACTGGAAAAATGCAGGCTGGTGGTGATAAAACTCACCCTGTGTGTGTGTGTGTGAGTGTGTGTATGTGTGTGTGTGTGTGTGTGTGTGTGTGTAAATTTTATAGAATAAATAAAATAGCATTTAAAAAGATCATACTCTGGATAATGTGGTACATTTACACAATGGAGTATTTACTACACAGCAGAAAAAAATAATGACATCTTAAATTTTGCAGGCAAATGGATAGAGCTAGAAAACATCATTTTGAGTGAAGTAACCCAGACCCATAAAGACAATCACATGTACTCACTCATAAGTGGTTTTTAAACATAAAACAAAGAAAATCAGTCCACAAATCACAATTCCAGAGAACACAGACAACAATGAGGACACTAAGAGAGACATACATAGATCTAATCTACATGGGAAGTAGAAAAAGACAAGATCTCTTAGGTAAATTGGGAGCATGGGGACCTTGGGAGAGGGTTGAAGGGGAGGGGAGAGGCAGGGAAGGGAGCAGAGAAAAATGTAGAGCTCAATAAAAATCAATTCAAAAAAGAAAAAATAAAGATTATATTCATGAAAATAATAAATCTTGGTGGTAAGATGTATCCACAGGAAAATAAGAAAAATTATAAAATTCAAGGACAATAAATAATAAAATAGCAACAAATATGGTATGCTAGTACAAACATCCTTTAAATATCAATATTATAAATACACCAATTAAAAATCAAAGTCTATAAATCTGTCAAATATATGCAACAACTATATCTGTAGAAGGAGCTGTGGGCAGGCCTGCTTTTCATCCTGCCTGGCTCCCACAGGGCTAGTTTTACACCCAAAATAACAACACACAAATTGTATTCATTTAAACACTGGCTGGCCCATTAGTTTCAGCCTCTTTTTAGCTAATTCTCACATCTTGCTTTAACCCATATTTAGTAATGTGTGTAGCACCACAAAGTGATGGCTTACCAGGAAAGATTCAGCATTTACGACCTGGCGGCTGGCTCCATGGCGTCTGTCTCAGAGAGGAGAGGCATGACGATCGATTCACTTCCCTTCTTCCCAGCATTCTGTTCTGTCTACTCCACCTATCTAATTCCTGCCCTATCAAAAAGCCATGGAAGTTTCTTTATTAACCAATGAGAGTCCTCCATCATATATCATCTGAAATAATTTTTTAATTATAAGAGAGCATATCATATCAGCAAAGTGACTACGAAAGTCTTACTCTGCTTTCCCTAAGCAAAAGAGGACCAGAGTTTTCATGCTAACTTTCTACAAAGCTGATAAGAACAGGAGTGTGGAAGCTCATGTGAGACTCAGTTTCCATCTGGAGTCAATTCTGACTTAAAGAAGTCATTTGAATGTAGGCTGCCTGCATCCTTGAGGGTTATGAGAAAGTTCTGATTAATCCCATTATAAAGAAAATGTTGTCCATGAGAAAGAACACTTTATCGATTAAGATTTGGTTAAGTGAATGACAGCTCAAGTTAGCGTTAGAAGATGCTTGCTGCTAGCTGAATTCTCATGAGCAATAATGCACCTCCTTGCACTTCCTCCCAAGAAAGTGCAGGGAGGCTCTAAGCTGACTGTATTGCTCTTTGTTCTGCCTTTAATCTGTATAAAATCAAGTTCTAAAATAAAATAGGGCCTGTTTGATATTCACCTTCTTCCTCATCTATCCATGTATCCATGATTTTTTTTAATATCCATTTCTCTCAGCTGCCATTTCCTTAACCTCAAGCCCTGCCCAGGTAACCCCTGTTGGTTCCTTCCTGAGCAGTCATCAATAAAAGACTAGTTGAAAAAATATGAGCTAGTGCATTGTGTGATGATAACTAGGGCCATTTGCAAAATGCAGAACCTCCACTAATGTATATTAACTTAAAGAGCAGATTACAAAACATTAGACACATACAAAGAAAAACTGATAAGTAAGTTGGAAATAACACTATTAGTGATTTTAAAATCCTAGAGAAGAATTCAGTCAAGACAGTGATGAGCTAAACCGTAGATTGACTACTGACATTCATATGATTCCTCAAAGAAAGAGAAGAATGCACGCTCTTCTTGCTTAAGCATGCATAGGCATTAAATAACTTAAAAATAAAATAGCTATCAAGAATAATTTAAGAATGTTGTAATAATATTTAAATATAGCATCAAATTCAGAGTAAAAATAATACCCTACTACCATTTGTTTGCAACTTAAAGAAGAGTGATCTAACATTACAATAATATTTATATCTTAGAAATCCAGCATAAAAAACAATTAGATTATAGCTAAAGCATGAAAGGAAAAATATAAAATGAATGGTTAAGAAGGGTATTATTATAATTAAGGAAATTTCTAAAGGTAATTTAGTAAACCATAAGTAGGTTTTTGACAGGCTCAAAGAAACTCATCAACCTGTAGTCAAGTTAATCTACGAAAAAAAGCACATGATGATGGATGGATAGATAGATGATGGATAGAGAGATGGATGGATGGATGGATGGATGGATGGATGGATGGATGGATGGACGAACGGATGGGTAGATGTGGGTGGGTTGGCAGTGAGTGGGCAGATTGACAGACAGACAGACATACTTAAATGAAGGAAAATAGTGCTGTGTGTTCTAAAGGCATAGTTCAAAATGGTTAATTAACACTGAGACCAATGAGAGCAGTAAAAAAAAAATGTCATTTTTTTCTTTTGTTGTTGTTGTTGTTTTTGGTTTTGTGGTTTTGTTTTCCTTAAACCACTAATCTTAAATAGTACTGCATGCATGCACACTAGATTGGTATTATTTATTAGAAATTTGGCAACTTCTCAAGGGCTACACTACTGAAGAGAAAGTATCCCCACACCTAACAAGTCTTTACTACCATACTACCTCAGGAAGTGCTCAGGCTTCATGAGTCCCTTACCCACACATGGTAAAATAGTTTGGACCAATTTTTGTACAAGATTTTTACTAGCAACTGCAAGTGCAGGAAGGTTAGGAATATAATGGCTGTCTCATGTACAAACACATTGATTTGAAAACTTATGCATCTTCCTTGAGCAGTGTTAATAACACAAAAACAGCTACCAAAAACTTAACACACTAATAAAAACTGTTTTATTTAAGGGCCACATTCAATTTTTTCTATGGCTTCTTTATTTTATGTTATATTTCTTTCAGACATCTTAAACTTAGCCTAAGAAGGACATACTTCCATTTTTGGCCTATCACTTAATCACTGCATAAAGTCAAGATGGATCTTGATTTCTCAATTATTCCATATTGGCCTATTCTATTACACTTTTTCCTGTGTCAATTAATTTTCCTTGCTCACATAATAAATTCACTCTACTTTTCCTTTTCTGGGCAGTTAGACATTTTCAGTATGGAGTCTCCTTTACAATGAAGTGACAGATTGCCCTGTGGCCCACAAATTTTCAAAGTCTGTTCAGTCTGATAATATAATACTCAGAATTCTTTTTCTCTAAGCAATACATGTGCACAAAAGAACATTATTAATTTTGTGCATTTACAAACTCTCATGATTTAAAACTAATATCATTGTTCCAAAAATATATCTAGGTTGTACAGTGACTGATTAAATTCTTTTTAAGATTTTGCTAAGAAATGCTGTATATAATGACATTATATATATATCTCTGTGAAGAGTATGATTTTCTAAATCACACCCCATTGTCAGTAGCATGTTCATCTTCCATACAGAACATATTGACTAAAGAGAAGATCTACACATTTGGGTTATAAATTTTTAAGATTACTAACTCTGGTACAATATATCTCTCTTGTACCTGAACTTCTAAATCTTGTACTTTTTTACCATCTTTTGCTTTGAAGATTTATCCCCTGTATGATTTGTTTATTCTTCTGCTAAATATTGTCTGTCCCGTTGCCTTTCTTTGCTTGTAATTTATTTTTAAAGTGAAAAAACAGTTTTAAGTAAAATTGTAATATACTCTTTCAAATTGTGTTACGTGTTCACTAAAAATGAGAAAAACAAGATTGTAAGTATACATACAAGCCACAAATATAAGTACTGAGAACATTTTTTTTGTTCTCTTCATTACTAACTTCAGTCCAAACTTTGAAGTCAAATTTGATCACATAATTAAAGATTGATTACTCACTGAAAATTTTACTTTAAAGTAGCATACATGCGTATTCATATTTCTTACATTTTAATAAGTAACTATGTGTACATTAATAAAATTATCCCATTAGAAATATTTGTTCTTTCTCCTATATAGTTGTAACTATTGTTAATTGTGATGATATATACATGACAATCAGTACAGAATAAAGAAGTTTTATTAGTTTTTTGTTATTATAATCCTAAAAATATTTCAATTTTTGGTGTTCCAACATAGTTATTTAATATATAATGAGATCAAACATGTATGTTTCTGAAACTGTATTTTGAACAGAATGATCAATAATATGTTTAACAGAATACAACCCACTAAGAATATAAACTCCTAAGAAACTTGAAAACACTAATTTTCAGTTGAGCACTGTGATTGATATTTTCAGCTCCTACCCTATACAGCCAACATATGGATGATGATGATGTTTAAGACTTACTCCAGTGCGGGGCAGTGGTTGTGCACTCTTGTAAACCCAGCACTTGGGAGGTGGAGTCAAGCAGATCTCTAGCATTCAAAGCCCACCTAGTCTAGAGAGCAATTTCCAGGACAGGCTCTGAAGTTACACAGGATAACCCCATCTTGAAAAACCAGAAAAAGGAAGCTTTACTCCAGCTTTAGTATTCACATATCCCATAGTTTTAATATGGTCTTGAAATAAGTGAAATTGACTAATGGTTTAACTGTGAAAATGGAATTTGATAGAAGAAAGAGAGCTAAATATGATTTTGGAAGAGTTGAGAAATACAGAAGTCAGTTGAATGACTGTTCAAATGAAAAATACTGAGAGATTGTGATTTTGTCCATGTAATAACTTGACTTAATATTTATGGGAAATCCAGAATTTAAGAATGTATATTATCCACAGATCAGTGAACGTTCTACATAAGGGAATCTTATACTAACAGCCTTGTCATTAAAAGTTATTCTTAGAGGCTCAGTTCACAAAAAAAAAAACTTAGTTGTTTCACATTAAGAACACTTTTTGTTATTTTACCTCTTCCATAAAGAAACATTTATTACATACATTTCTTCTCTCAAATATAGGTGTAGATAATATGATGGTACTAAGAGTGGAGGTGAAACTTTGACAAGTTTTTAGGCCCCATAGTTTTTATTAAGGTAATAAATTTCTTGTCCCTTTTAAAATTTATTAGGTCTTGAGGGTTCCACTGTTGTGGATCCTATTAGAGCTCATAAATGATAAAAATAATATATCCGTTTGCTCCCTTTTTTGGGTTTCTACTGCACTATATGGCCAAAGTGCTCATTAGATTGTGTCCATCTGCTTGAACACATCCAGAACTGTATAAAACAATTTTTTTCATATATTACCAAGTGCTGTATCTTCCACCATAGCTCAGCATAAAATAGAATGAGTCAGAAAAGTAGAAGCCAAATAAATTACTATTTATCAATTAGTAATCACCTCATCGTTAACAAGTATAACCCGAAGATGTGTGCTACCATAAATATGTAAGAATATGAAACCATTTTTATTTGTTCATTTTCTTTGAGAAATGCATCTGCTGGAGACATTCATTACAATTAAAGTAACACATTCTCAACATAAACATGACTTCTCCTTCCCCACTGGCCTTACATATTCAAGCACTACACATTGTCATGATATAAATGTGTCCCAGGGTAGTAAAGTTTAAAATTCAAACCTCAAATACTTAAGAATTTGGTCTATATTTCCTCTTTTCCAATATATTTGTGAGTATAATTGTCATAGTACTTACATCTGAAGTTTAAAATTGGACAAGGAGAGATAACAAAGCATTAAAAAAATATGCTACTTGATATAAATTTAGCTATAGTTGAAACATCTATTTTGGATATAAAGTTTATTTAGTGCACATTGGAAGGGTATTAAAATTAGGGACATATGGAGGGGAGAGTGAAGGAGAGGAAAAGTGAGAGAGGAAAGAGGAAATGGGGAGAGGAGAAAGCAGAGACTGCCTGTTCAGAAGAGTGGACACAGAGAGAAAGAGCTTGATAAAGTATTTTATGAAGATATTAAAACATGGACTTCTTTATTACTAAAACACCTTTCAGAGTAACCCAGTTGTACTAGTGTGATTCCATTGCATACAACCCTTAGGTCATGGGAAGAAGGATAATATGACAGCACAGAAATCATGGAACAGGCAGAAGTAAAAATGAGGCCATATAGTAATAGAGACCAAATCTCTTCATTATAGGTATAAAAGGCATTTTGGCAAGTTTTTTTGTTTTGTTTTGTTTTGTTTTGTTTTGTTTTGTTTTTTGAGACAGGGTTTCTCTGTAGCTTTTGGAGCCTGTCCTGGAGCTAGCTCTTGTAGACCAGGCTGGCCTCAAACTCACAGAGATCCGCCTGCCTCGGCCTCCTGAGTGCTGGGATTAAAGGCGTGCGCCACCATCACCCGGCCTTTTGGCAAGTTTTTAAATGATAAGTAAACAAGAATACATGAACTGCATGGTAATGTATACCAGTCATTACTCTGTGAAGGAACTGATATATGGTTGGATAATGAAACTAGACAGGATCCGAGAAGGAGGCAAACTATAAAGAACAATTAATGGCAAGGAATTATGATACAAGGAACTGGCTGAAAAGAAGAAAATTTGTGGGTTTTATGTTTCATATTGTTTCGTTTTGGTATTTATAACTTATCTTTTCTTACTTTATTACTTTGATAGAGGGACAGAGAAGGAGAGAAGAAGAGAGAAGAAGGAGAGACAGGAATAGGTAGGGGGATAAGAAGAACAATTGTCCAAGAGCAGAAACTTAAAATTTTGATGTTACATGATTAGGGAGGAGGCAAGTATCTCAGATCAGAGGAGCAAGGAAAAAAATTATTCAAAAATATATCACAAAAATTTTTAAAAACTCAAATAACTGGAAGAGAAAATATACATTATGCAAATGTAAAAATTGTTTTCAGTACTCACAAAGGAATATATCTTATAGCTCAAGTACCATATGATAAATTTACTGTATCTGAGAAAGGGAAGTGCAATAGATGGGAAAGATATATGACAGCTAGTTATGACTCTCTAAATTGAAGCCTTAGAGAAGGGATTAATGATGGCCTGAGTTACTGAATAGAGAAGTCTCTGAAACAAGCAGGGTGTCTAAGATGCTGATCAAAAATTCAGTTACAGATTCCAAACCAGTTGTGAATGAGTGCTCAGAGATGTGAAATCAACTCAAGATATAAATTTGCGTGGTGTGCTGAACCTAACTCTCAAGGGAAGATTTTATGATGTTCTCTGAGTATGGTAACCAATAAAATCAACAGAAAGAAAATATTAGACATACTGTTTTGTCCTGAGAAAGCCCTCAGCTTTTATTCCTGGGAGACTGAATTGCTAAACTGGGCATCACATTTGTCAAGAATATTGGAACTGGCAGATAGAGAGATTGCTCAGTAGATAAGAGCACATGCTGTTCTTGTAGTGGATTACAATTTGGTTACAACCTCCATGACATATGACCCACAACCACATGTAACTCCTGCACCGGGGGCTAAGAATCCTTTCCTCGTCACTATGGGACTGTAAACCTATGCTTATATTCACAAAGAGACATATACTCATAATTTGAAAGATACATCTTTAAGATAAGTGTGAATATAAGTTTAGGCAGGGAAGATATTGGAATCTAGAATACATCATTATCTCAAGTTAGTTGGTAAAGTATTCTAACATCAGTCACTGAGATGAAATAATGAGTTAAATATTTATCTACCACCTTTAGGAATTTATTTTGTTAAAGAATGTTAATGGAATCTAAGCAACTGATTAATTCTAACCAATTAATTAATTTTAATGTGACAGCCTGTAATATTCCTACCACTATCTACAAAATCCTATCCAAGAAATCTAAAGGCATAATTTGAAGTTCTGTAGAATTTAAGATTACATGCTTTCAGCTGTGTCTTAATGAGGTTAAGAAAAGTCCACATTAATTGCTCAAATTTTGGACTATTAATTAGCTAGTTCATTGGAACTTAGTGAAATGATAAATTTTGTTTTGCGACAAAATAATATTCTTCATTAAATCTTAAAATATTTGGTCACCTAAACAAAAGCTGCACAATAGCAATTCCAATTGACCTTCTAAGTTATATGGACAAACCTTTCAGGGTCCCACTCCTGAGTGAAGCAGTACAGGCAATAAATCACTGTTTAAATGAGATTCATTTTTTTCTATAGATGAGACCCTTGTAAGATTTTTAATCCAAAGTGATCACTTCTAATTGTATGTACATACAAACAACATTTTATCAGCTCAGCAGGTTGCATTTTTGAATAAGCATGTATAAAATGTGTGTGTATGTGTATGTGTGTTTGCATGTGTGTGTATATGTGTGTATGTGTGTGTATGTGTGTATGTGTGTATGTATATGTGTATGTGTGTATGTGTGTATGTGTGTTTGTGTGTATGTGTGTATGTGTGTTTGTATGTGTGTGTATGTGTGTGTATGTGTGTATGTGTGTGTATGTGTGTTTGCATGTGTATGTATGTGTGTATGTGTGTTTGTGTGTGTGTGATTGTGTGTTTGTATGTGTGTATGTGTGTGTATGTGTGTATGTGTGTGTGTGTTGTGTAACAATGATAACTGAAATTGTCATGAAGTTGAGAGAGAATTGATCAAAAGGATGGTAGAAAAGAAATGATGTAAATACTGTGTTTATGTATGTACTTCTCAAAAATAATAAAATGAGTATAAAAATAAACTAAAATTATTTTATCTATTCTAAACACATTGTTTTTGTCTTTTTCCTAAAGAAATAGCAGAGGAAAATTTCAAGCTTAAAAAAAAATGGTGTGGAGCCATTTGCAAATGTTAAAGCTTTGGACAAAATTTCAAGCTAAAAAATTATGATAGTCTTCAGAACTTGGATGTTAAACAATGAGATTTTCAGCACATACACAAATTAATATTTTGAATAGAGTGTCATAAGGATACTATTGGAGTATTCATGACTTAATTTCTTATGTCTTAAGTCTCTATTATAATGTGCTTGATATTTTTCCAAAGGCTGTATTCTAGATTGTTAGAAATTAATTATTAACTGAAAGTCTATGTTATAAACATCATTTATACTATGTATTAATATTATAATAGCAAATATGTAAGCTAAGTAATATTTCCAGTATGACAAGAAAGACTAACTAAAGAATGTACAGTTTAGGAACCATATTTTTGTTAGCTTAATTGAACTCTCCATGTAAAAAGAAAGTCTTCACCAGGACCCCTACTCAGAGAGCAGGGAATCATGCAGATGAGAGGAACAAAAGACTACGGAAAGCAGAGGAGATGGAGAACTCTAGGTGAACATGATCCACTAATCAAGTCAACAGGGATCAAATGGGCTCAGAGAGTCTGAAATTGCAAGCACAGGCCTGCATTGTTCTGCTCAGATTGTTCTGCCTTTATTTTATGACTGTTTTAAGAAAGAGAGTGGGTGTATCTCTGACACTTTTGCTTGCTCAAGAGATAGTTTTCATCTACTGGGTTACCTTTTCCAGCCTCAATAAATTGGCTTTGCATTAACTTATTGTATCTTGTTTTGTCCTTTTTGGCTGTCGTCTCTTAAGAGTCTTGCTTGTTTCAGAAGAGGAAATAAAGGGGGAAGAGACCTTGAAGAAAGGGTAGGTGTGAGGGAGGGAGCTGGGAGGAGTGGAGGGAGGAGAAACTGCAGTCATGATTACTGTATGAGATGCAAATCTATGTTTTGTAAAAAAAAAAGATTGTTTGTATAATTGAAAATAATAATGATAGAATGTGAGCTCTAATTACTTTGACTTTAAAAAAAAACATTTTGCAATGCTGTCTTTCTATGAAACCAACCATTGCTAAAATACCCCTTTTGTAAGCATTTTTTATCAGGCAACATTGTAAGAATTGATAAATTGTACTGAAAATGCAGGACAAGTTTCAATTAACAAAACCAATATTCTAAAGAAGATATAATACATAAAGAAAAAATATAGTTAATTGCTACGCCCACGGCTGTCACGCCTGTGTAGCAGAAAAATGCCACTAAGGTGAAATGACGCTGAAGGGTTGGGGTCTGCGCTCCCAGGAGCTGAGCCCCAGGCGGTTCCCTGGCAATCAGCCACAGTCATGATTCCGGATCAGCAAACTTGCCCTGGCTAGCCCTAGCACTGTATTGAGCTTTCTGTTCCTTCTTTGTTTCTGTATAGTTCTTTTATCTTGCCAGCAGATCAAGAAGTTCCAGGACATTACCAATAATAATAATCAAACTACTAAGACATATTGGACTCTGGCTCGCTCTCTGGGAAAACTTATGGATACCCTAGAACAAAAGGAGCTCATGATGGGAGAGGCTAGCCAGAATGAGAAACCCCCAGGTGCATTTTAGATAAGAGAGAAAGGCAGGATTCTTGACATTAAGAAACCAATTATTCACCATCGGAGCAAGCCTTGGGAGTATAACCCTAAAGAATGGTGTTTTGGGTTACCATGAGAACAGATATGATTTAGGGCTATGGGAAAATAGTTGGTTAGTGGTGTGAGAAGGATTTCAAAGAAGAGCTCTGCTCACCTGGCCCTAACCACAAGACATACTGGAAACAATCAATTGTCTGTAATCAATTTTTCTCATGTAAAGCTTTTGATTATTTCCTGTAATCATTCTTCTCATGTAATTTGTTTGCCAACTTCCTTCTGTGATCCTATAAAACTGATGCTTGAACTTCAGTAAATTTGCAGCACCATATTCAACCTTATTGAGTGTGTCTGTCTGTCATTTCCTCGCCGATTCCTGATTTCTCTTAGCCTTCACCCCTGTTCTCCCGCAGTCGGTGGTCTCCACGAGAGGCGGTCCGTGGCAGTTAATGTATGAAGGTTGCTTAGAAGCAGACACTATGATGAAACTATCCTGTATATTAACATAAATATACATTATTTAAGTATTTGAGCGTACTTCTATGTAAACTTCAAGAAAACTGTGGCAACTGATCGAAAATATGTTAAAGACACTGGGAAAAGCACACACAGTCATGCCACATAATTAAAAATCACCTGTTCTTCCTGAGATCTACAAAGGAAACAATATAACTGCGGAAAATAGATGGTAAAGACTTGAAGCTGAATGCTTAAGTTGTGTGAAACATTATGTAAGCAATAGTGTTTATGAGGAATGCAACAAGAAAAGGGGGAAATTTATGAGTAGGAAAAAGGTAGTACAAGCCTTTAATCCTAAGAGGTAGAGTCAGTAAGATCTCTGTAAATTCAAGACCATCCCAGTCTACAGAGCAGGTGGAGCCTTGTCTCAAAAGGAGGGAATTTAGCGAGCTGAGCGGTGCTCAGCATGTTAAGCACAGCGCTTGCGAATCCCAAGGGCTAGGGTTCGATTCCCAGGTCCGACTGTCTCTCCCGAGTTGTTCGATCCTGTCCCGAGTGTGCCTGCCTTCCCACGCCCTCTTGTGGCGTGGGAAAAAAAGGAGGGAATTTTATGAAGAGGAGGGCAAAATTATATTTTAAGTTCCAAAATATGTATTCAAGTTTCCATTTTAAGAGTGTTGGAGCTGGGCGGTGGTGGCGCACGCTTTTAATCCCAGCACTCGGGAGGCAGAGGCAGGCGGATCTCTGTGAGTTCGAGGCCAGCCTGGTCTACAAGAGCTAGGTCCAGGACAGGCTCTAACAAAGCTGCAGAGAAACCCTGTCTTGAAAAACCAAAAAAAAAAAAAAAAAAAAAAAAAAAAAAAGAAAGAAAAAAAAAAGAGTGTTGGAATTTTCTTGGTGTAGAATCATTGTCATCTGTGAAAAAATGATCATGTACTCAAGATGAAAAACAATAATGAACAACACTGAAATTTAGGGAATAGAGAAATCTCAAAACAGTCCAAACTGAAGCACTGTTCTGTACATACAGTCAATGTTGTTTACTGATGACCTCGTGACTGGAGAGAAAACTGACATTTTACTTTTATTGAGAACTATATTTTTCTTTACTGTATAATAGGAATCCTAATTTTAAACCCTGTATAAATTTAATAAAATTTGTCTTTATAAAGTACCTCGCTCTTTAACCAGATTCTCTCCTTTTTTAATTATTTTATTTTTGTTTTATGAGCATTGGTGTTTTGTATGCATGTGTATGTCTGTGTGAAGGTGCCAGATTGTGTTGAATATTCTTTTTCACAATGTGAATATATGTCTCTCTGGTTAGTTTAATAAAGAAGCTGACTGGCCCATAGTGGGAAAGGTAAAAGGTAGACAGAACTGGCAACCAAAAATGAGCTAGAAAAAGAAGAGGAGTCTCAGGATCTAAAGAAGGCATGGAGAGAAGGAGATAAACTTGCTGTACTAATAAAAAGTACCAAGACACGTGGCATAGAATGGGTAAAATATTTGGGATAATTCAAAATGTAAAACGTAGTATAAACCTGAGCTATTGTTTGAGCATTTATAATTAATATCAAGTCTTTGTATGCTTCGTTGGGATGCTGATTGGTGGGACAGAAAATTCCGCCTATGATGACCTCAGAATCTGAAGTTATAGACAGTTGTGAGCAGTCAGTTGAGTGCTGAGAATTAAACCTGGGTCCTAGGGAAGAGCAGCTATTGCTCTATACACTGTGCCATCTCTCCAACTCCCAAATTATATTGTATTATTTGAAATAGCACTATGGTGGAGAAACAAGGTATGAACTTGAGAGGCATTAATCTACAGTCTAAATTACATATCAGATGTTTTGATTTAAAATGCTTTACAATGGTAACTCTGAATGAAAACTTTAAAGGATTTTTGGTTGCCAGTATCTTCAATTTTTTTCTTCACAAAATAGGTTAGCTAATAGTTATAAAATGCTGAAATTTGCCAAATGGTTTTCTTTGTTTATTTTTGAAGATGCCCACAAAACCTAACTCAGATGTTGCCATTTGCATATGTGAGAACAACTATGATACAGAGAATAATAGACACCTGCCCAAAGACAGAAATATATGTCAGAACCAAGTTGAATTCCAGATACTATCAAGCTATCTTTTTTGTTTAATGAAATGCCTTAACAAATTTTTATGATGAATCTTAGTTTTCCAAAATTAAAAAAATACAAATTATGTTAATATACAAATATTTCCATTATTGGAGTGTAAATTGAAAACAAGTATTTGTGTTTATGGAAAAGACATAAATATTTCTCTGTTATCCAGGATAAAGTAAAAATGGCATCCTGTGGAGCTCAGTGGATAAAATGCCGTGACTGCAGAGTATTCTGGGAAAGATATACAGTTAAGGAATTGTGTCTTATTTAATTTTATAAGTCTCTTTCAGGTTCATAACTTATTTCTCTCCCAGGAATAGTAAGGTAAAAATGAATTAATTCATGGCATAATACAAGAATAGGCAGTAATAAAATACTGGCATTTTCCAAATTGCCAGTATAAGAATTGTTAGAAGAACATGAATATTATTTTCAGATTCTCCAAGGGGTTAACCTTTATGTTATCTGCTGAATATGAATTATGTATTAACTTCTCATATTTCATACGTAGAACTTTTTTACTTTAGTCTTCTTCCTCAAGATGACCTTGATGTAATCAGAGATAATAGTGTACTTTACCAAAGACATTAATCAATAACTTCATAATATGAAGCACTATGAATTTTTAAAAGCTTTATCTTGAATTATTCAAATCTCATATCAAAAAAATAAAGTCAGCTGAGTGACTTAGATTTTTATGATCTACAAGTCCTCTTCTATGTGTTATCATTTGTTGTTTAAGAAAGAATTTGTTGGCGATGCTGTGTGAGTTCTGCTCAATTTCTTGTACATATATTTATCATTTATTTCCATAAATACTTTGTATGAATAAATGTTTCAAATAAGAATTTATGCATAAAAGAATAGCCATTTTAAGAATTCCAATCATATCAAAATTTAAAAGTTAATAAAAGGAAACACAGAAGAATAACATAATAGCAATGGTGATACTCAGGGTATAGCTAAATGGAACCACTTTTTCAGGCATGTATATCATCTCGGGTTTGTCCTATATCATATTAAAAATAAAAGCAAAATTGCAGTATTAAAGAAGTGACAGATTTTCCTGCAATTACTATTTATTATTTACCTGTGCAAAGACATTGTTAAATATTATTTAAACCTAATATCACTTTAGCTATATGGAATGTGAAGGAAAGTCTTTTGCAAACATACACCCAGATATTTTTTCTTTATCTGAGACACATGCACCCACGGAATTTCAAAAATATTCTAATAGTATTCGTTAGCATCAAGCAATCATTTTTTCAACCTAAGTACAATTTTTAGATTAGGAAATAAAAACAGCTTGTTGATATTTACATATATATATATATATATATACATATATATATATATATCACAATAACTCTGTTCACTCAAAAATATGTACAAATTTTTAAGGCACATCTTTTATATTCAGGAAAATGTACTTTAGAAATGAATCTACAAAAGATATAAATATAGTTCACCTGAGTAAGTCTGCCTGTATGCATTAATCCTATGAGATAAAAGGTCAATATAAAATATATTTGTTAACATATAAAGCAGACCTACTAGAATTGCAACTGACTTTAGTTCTATCCATTTGCTGGCAAATTTGATGATGACTTTTTTTAATTTTTTACAGCCGAGTAAGACTTTATTCTGTAAATGTACCACTTTGCCCATTCTTTGATTGAGGGGCATCTAGGTTGTTTTTGTGTTTGGGCTATTATGAGTAATTCTGCTATGAACATAGTTGAGCAAGTGTCTTTGTGATATGTTTGAACATATTCCCAAGAGTAGTAATGTTGGGTCTTCAGGTAGATTGATCTCTGATTTTATGAGAAACTGCCATACTGATTTCAAAAGTGGCTGTACAAGTTTGCACTAATACTAGCAATGGGGAGTGTTCCCTTTATACCACAACCTCTGCAAGATAAACAGTCATCAGTGTTTTAGATCTTAGCCATTCTGACAGGTGTAAGATGGTATCTCACAGCCATTTTGATTTGCATTTGCTGGATGATTAAGGATGTTGAGTATTCCCTCAAATGTCTTTTAGCCATTTGAGATTCTTCTGTTGAGAATTCTCTTTTAGATTTGTTTCCTGTTTTGTAATTGTATACTTTATGCCCTAAAGTTAGAATTCAATAACAACACAAATCACAGAAAGCATATGAACTCATGGAAACTGAGGAATGTTCAACTGAATCACCACTGAGCCAAGGGAGAAATAAAGAATTTAAAAACTTACTATAATTCAGTGAGAATGAAGGTGTAACATATCCAAACTTATGGGACATTGGGAAAACAGTGCTAAGAGGAAAGTTTATAACACTAAAAGACTATATAAAGAAATTTTGCACTAGCGACTTAACAGTACATGAGAAACCTCTAGAACAAAAAGAAGCAAGCTCACCCAGGAGGAGTAGACAACAGGAAATAACCAAATTTAGTGCTGAAATCATTAAAATAAAAGCAAAGAAAACAATACAAAGAGTCAATCAAACAAAAAGTTGATTCTTCAAAACAATCAACAAGATAGACAAACTAATAGAATATCCAAATTTAAAAAAAAAATAAGAAATAAAAAGAGGACCTAACAACAGACATGAGGAAACCCAGAGAAACACCAGGTCATACTTCAAAAATTTGTATTCCACAAAATGGAAAATTTAAAAGAAATGAAAATTTTTCTGGATAGGTACAACCTACCAAAACTAAATTGAAACCGGATGAAGAATTTAAATAGACCTAAAATCCCTAAGGAAATAGAAATCAATAAAAGTCTCCGAAACAAGAAAATCCAGAATGAGAGGTTTTCAGCGAGGAATTTGACAAGAATTTCAAAGAAGAGTTAATACCAATACTTCTCAAATTGTTCCATGAACTAGATATGTAGGAAACATTGCAAAAACTCTTTCTATGAGACTACAGTTACCCTCATACCTAAGACAAAAGAAGATGCAACAAAGAGAGATAATTACAGACCAATCTCCTTCATGAACATTGATGCAAAAATACTTTATAAAATACTGTCAAACTTAATCAAAGGACACATCAAAAGTATCATCTACTATGATCAAGTAGGATTTATCCCAGAGACACAGGAATGGTTCAATATATGAAAATCTACAGATTTATTGCAATCCTCTTAAAAATCCCAACACAATTCTTCACAGACCTTTAAAGAACCATACTAAACTTAATATAAAAAAAGAAAGAGGACAACTAAAACAATATTTTACAATAAAGGAACCTCTGAAGTAATTACCATCACTGACTTCAAGTTATTCTATAGAGCAATCATAATAAAAAAAAATAACAGCTTGCTATTGACATAAGAACAGACACATGGACCAAAGGAATCAAATTAAAGACACTGACATTAATCCACACAGCTATGAACACCTGATTTTTGCCAAAGACACCAAAGTTGTACAACGGAAAAATTAAGCTGGCATAACTGAATATCAACACATAGAAGAATGTACATAGATCCATATCTATCACAAAGCACAAAACTCAAGTTCAAGTGGATCAAAGATCTCAACAAAAATCCAGTTACACTGTTCCTGATAGAAGAGAAAGTGGGAGGTAGCCTTGATCACATTGGCACAGGGACTACTTCCTAAATGTTACACCAGTAGCACAGACACTGAGAAAAATGATCAATAAATGGGACCTCTGGAAAGAAAGAAGTTTGCCAGGCAAAGAAGATAGTCAATAAGAAAAAAAAAACAGCTGCCTACAATATGGGAAGAGATCTTCACCAACCCCCACATCTGACAGAGGGTTAATCTCCTAAATATTTAAAGAACTCAAGCCAAATTATTTTTATGAGGTCATAGTTACCCTGATACCCAAACTACAAACAGACTCCACAAAGAAAGAGAATTACACACCAATTTCCCTCAGAAAGAATGATGCAAAAATACTTACTTAAATACAAACTGTTTCCAAGAACACATCAAAAGATCACTTACCTTATTTTTTTACTCAGTCATGTTTGATTGTATTCTTGGTCTCTGGCCATAATGTTTCCTAACCGTATGCTGCAATACTCATAAATTGGTGCCTACAGCAGTTGTCATAAGAGAGATTTCATCAAGTAATTGATGATAACAGATGCAGAGACCCACAGGAAATCATTAGGCTAAGTTTAGGGAATCCTGCTGAAGAAGGGGAGAAAGGATTTCATGAGCTAAATGTGGTAATGGACATCACATGAAACTCACAGAATCAAGTGTCTGGGTTCATAGGAGCTCACAGAGTCTAAAGCGACAGCCAGGGAGCCTGAATGAGACTGACCTCCGCTCTCTACATATATGAGAACGTTGTGTATCTTTGTCTACTTGTGTTCCTCTTTACAGTGGGAGGAGGAGTTTCCATAATGTTTTTCCTGGCTTTTTTGTTCCTAATTCTCATACTGTGGTACCCTGTCTGGTCTTAACACAAGAGGAGGTTCTTTTTCCTACTGAAACTTAATATGCCAATTTTTGTCAATGTTCATAGGAGGCTTGCCCTTTTCTACACAGAAACAGAGGAGGAGTAGATGGGGAGGATAGAGAAAATAGAGGGAGGGAATTCCAAGCAGATAGAGGAGGAGAGAGTAGGCAGAGTAAAAGAGATGCCATGTGGCCTCCAGAAGATAAAGACACCTATGCTCCAGTACCTATAACAACGAGCTTAGTGGTAAAATATAAAATAATGGAAATGGGTTAATTTAAGATGTCTTTTTGTACACACAATTGCAGGAAGCCGATTTGCCGGCCGCCATTACAAGATGGCACCACCGAACCCCTGCACCACCAAGTAAACAACTCCATATTAGGCAAGGCTGTAGACAGAACCTCTCGCATGCGCAGTAGTGTGCAGTAATCATGGCCAGTCCCGTGGCCGGGGGCATCGAAAGACGAGCGAGTAGCCAATCCAGGCACGACACGTGTCCCCTCTCCCTTTATAAGTGGCTGCCAATTTAGTCCTGGGGCCCCTCGCTTCCTGCTCTCCCTTCAACCAAGAGGCTCCAATAAAGCGTGATTTGAGAAGAATCCTCGACTGGTGGTTGTTCTTCCCTGCTGGTCAGGGGGGTTCGCTGCACACAATTAACTTGTGATTTGTGCCAAGTACACTCACAACAAATAGCATTAAATTTCACCTTTTTCATATGACATAAAATATTGTCAACAAATTATTGGATATGCAATGTTTTATAGTTTTGATTCATAAATTTATTCTAACAGTTGCACTGATTTTATATTCATAGAAAAAATTTGCGAAGTCACTGGAAAATTTGATATTTAATTGAGGTTAGTAATTAAACATATTATTCATTGCTTATGCATTTCCCTTTCATAGAATAGTGAGTTGTAAGGGACTCATATTTCTATGTAGCAAGCATTAACATGTTTTATAGATAATCTCTTTCAAGTTATACTTTAAATATTAATGTATTCATTATTACATGATGGCAATATAAGATTATATTAATGAGAAATAAACTTCAGACTTTATATAAAATATATATAATAGTATAAGATAGTTAATATGATAAATTTTATTTATATATAATATATCTACTTAATATTATGTGCCAACAATGACATTTTCCATGGATTTATTATAATATACAGATATGCCACTGATTTCTTACATTGTTTTTTCATCCAAAATATTTCAATGATCCACTTTATGAAAAGAATATTACATCAAGGGACCATCTTAAGTTCCATCAATATTTTGTGTATATATATATATAATTTTATTTGTATAATTTTAATTTGTCTACTTGTATCATCTATAGTTTGTAAAAGCAATTTCTGCTGACAGCATTATTTTTGTGCACCTAATTTTTTCAGAAATAAAGCATTACTAATTTCATATCTGTGTTATAGTGTTTTTTTGATTTTCTAAGTATATACATGTCATGATGGTTAACATGTTAATGTTTATTACTTATTATAAATAGAAAATTAAATTACAATGCTTTACACTTTTACAATCATTGATTTTTGTGTGTAGGTTTATTGGCAAACATGTGTCATGCATTTTGTTATCTACTCCAGTAGATGGCCCTAAACTCACACACAAATTGGCTGTGCTGAGTGGGCTCTCTGGTCAAAACACAACAAACAAAACAAAACAAAGCAAAAACAAACTAAAGCAAAAACATGAAGTTGTGAGAGAAAAATGTTGGTAGGAAACAGGATGAATTGTAGTTGATGGAGCAGGGCATGGGTTGATCTGAACATACTCTATCCACGTATGAATTTCTCCAATAATAAAAAAAGAATTTAACTTTTTCAAGATATAGAGTTTTGCAAAGTAACTGCTTGTTCCCTTTCAGGGTCCATGCCATGACCCGTTGTGAACTTTGAAAATAATCTTTTACAAAAATATTATACATGAGTATTGTACTTATAAGATTTCCACCCCTGTTTTCAACCTGCAACTCTGCCCATTTTCTACCACTTCTTCTCACACTTATATGTCCTTCAGTTATCACTTAACATGCATACAACTGCACACACACACACACACACACACACACACACACACACTCATGCACATTATTTCATAGGCCCTTTTAAAACAGTCTAGATTTTGTCCCTCATTCCTTTTCCTTTCTCTTTATTGCTCTCCAATTACTCTTTTGTCCTGCCCTAGTTGAAATCTCCCACCATGTTTTTCTCCCAGTTTCCCCCATCATGAAAGCTATGTCAACCCTCTTCCTCTATAGAAATCCTCTCCTCCTACCCTGTGGGTCCTTTGTACCTTTTTGGCTCATCTGGTTACTTTGGGTTCTGAGATTACATCTACAAATTTAGAATATGAACCCAACACTTTGGAATGTGTGGTTTCTTTCCTAACCGTATATTATCTAGTACTTTCCATATGTATACATCATGACATCATTTTTAGAGCAGAATGAATTCCACTTTTATAGATCATGGTTTCTTTTTTATTAATCAGTTGAAGGACACCCATGATGCTTCTATAGTCTACATATTAGCAATAGAATGACAATAAACGTTGCTGACAAAGTTTCAGTGAAGTGGGACAGTGAGTTTTTGGAAATATGGCAAGGGGTGGTATAGCTGGATCATGTCAAAGGTTTATTTTCATTTCTTTGAGAGGTCTTCACATTGTTCCAGAGTGGCTCTCAAAATTTGCAAATTTAGCAGGTAACACGGATTCACGTTCCCTACTTCCTAGCCAGCATTTATAGTCTGTTATATTTTTAATCTTAGACATTTTGACTCAGGAAAGAGTTTAGAGGATTTTTCCACTTATTGTTAAAGATATTAAACTCTTCTAAGATATATTTATCAATCATTTATTTATTTTTATTACTTATTTTGAGAACACTGAGTTCTCAGCTCTAAATGAGACATTTATATTAATTCCACCAACTCCAAGATCCAGAGAAAGCCATGAGAAGAGATTGGAAAGATTATAAACGCTGTAGAGTGGGTAGGAGATCAAAGGGAATGCAGTCTTCTGGACATGTTGTGAATGTTTCAAACTTGATCTCGCAGCAGCTGTGATTACCCACACAGTACTTACACAGATCAAGGCACCCAAAATTTCAGGATAAAATGGCTAGAAGATCTTTACTCTCAACCCTTAGCAAGGAGCTATTGACAATGGAAAGTTGCTCTTAGGATTAGATTCTTTATTGAGTATTTGCCCACTGCTTGGCCAAACTCATGAACACACAGGCTGTTCTGAATCAGTAGGTTACCAAAAATAAAATAAATTATATGAATGTGGAAGAAAGCATGATGATATTGGAGGAGTGGAAATGGTAGTTAACTATGAACATATTTTATTAACATACAATCTTAAAAAATAAAGATAAAATTTTAAATATACAAAAATCATAGTATTATCTCTAGGAAGATACTTAATCACCTACTGGGTATTTGAAAGTACAGGAACTTTATGATATTTAATTACTGACACATGTAATCAAAGTTTAATCATCACAATATTTTGTCACAAAAAGACCAAAAGTTAACTATCTTTTTGTAAATGTAGAAACAGTATTAAATATAGTAAAGTGAGAAAATATTAAACACAACCATTTATCTCTGCTCATATATATATATATATATATATATATATATATATCATCTGTAGTGTGTCAATTATCTTAAACTTTTTATCTTCACTGTGGTCCATATCAGACAATTTTTTTTCAGATATGAGGCCAAGAATCAGGACCATGTGCTTGCTAGGCAAGTACTCTACCACACACCTAAATCCCCAATCCCTACATGAGTATTTGCATGGAAGCAGATGCTTCAGTTTGCCCATCAGATTTAATACTGAACTGTTCTGCTGTGTTTGTTTTATTTGCTTGTTTCATCCTGGAACTCATGTCAAAGAACATATTTCTGTACAATCTACACAAAGTTGCCAAGAAAGTCACCAGGCTGTAGTTTGTCACCTAATAACAGACTCCATCATTTCTGAGTTCCCGTTTTCTGGCACTACTGAAGTGCTTCCACCTGAACCACTATGGAGCAAGCTGAGCCATGGGGATAAATCTGCCGCTGTGTTCTGCATCCACAATAGATCATCTAAGGGTGAAGTGGGGGGTCTTTGGGAAGACAGAAACTTTCCCCTGCTTACCCTATGTAAATACGAGCCTGAGGAGGATGAAGTGCTGCCTGCCCACAGTGTTATTTATGGCACTCTGTTACTGCACAGCATTTTT
Source organism: Arvicola amphibius (assembly GCF_903992535.2). Taxonomy (NCBI): domain Eukaryota; kingdom Metazoa; phylum Chordata; class Mammalia; order Rodentia; family Cricetidae; genus Arvicola; species Arvicola amphibius. The sequence goes on from NC_052049.1 coordinate 19,749,664, forward strand.
CAGTAACAATTCGACACTTCCTCCCACAATGCAGTTGCTCCACAGAGCACTCTCTTCTCATGGAACTGCTGTCACTAATGGAGAGTTTGTTTCTTCCATGCTAATTCATCATTTTAGCATCCATGAGTCAGGCATCTTATAGCAATTCTGAATTCCCATTTGCTCTCAATCTCTATGCCTGCCCCATGGATCTGGGTTATTGTTACCTTATGAAAGATACCCGGGTCACGGAGCTTATAAGCCCGTCAGTGATGATTCAATGCTGTATCTCCTTACCTGCAAGCACAAGCATTTTAGTGGACTACAATGTCTCTGGTGTTTGGTTACCTGATATACTGCACTGCTTCATTTCTAGGCTTTTTTCCCATTGCACAAAAGTTACACCCAACTGTTTTTATACAGTTTAGGTGTTCATTTGAATAGCAACATGAGGAAAAAAGCAATATGTTCACAATGCTGTCTAACACTGATGAAGCCTCATTTGTTTCCCATGTACTCTATTTACCCTGAAAAAGACACTAATTCTGAATTAGGTTTGATTTAATATCTTGCTGTTATTTTGGATCTTAGTGCCCAATTTACATGAAACTCAATTTTATGAAAATGAAATTATTATTTATTTTTATCCTGTTTCATCAATATTCCCCCAGTTGATGAATGTAGCTGCCACCTATTCCATTGTGATAGATATTTGCATAATTTCCAGTATTTTGAGATTTTTGAAATTGGTCTCAAGAAAAATCTGATTTCATGTTTGTCTTAACATGTCTCCATGATTATCTGTAGGGGATATACCAACTTTTGGAATTGCTGATCATTTATTCTGCCACTTGCATTATTTTTCATCAAAATGCTGATTGGCCAGTAGCCAGGCAGGAAGTATAGGTAGGGTGATGAGAACAGGAGAATGCTGGGAGGAGGAAAGGTGAGTCTGCAGTCATCACCCAGACAGAGAGGAAGCAAGATGAGAATGCCTCGCTGATGAAATGTACCAAGCCATGTGGCTAACACAGACAAGAATAATGGGTTAAGATGTAGGATTAGGAATTAGTTAATAAGAAACCTGAGCTACAGGGCAACCAGTTTATAATTAATGTAGACCTCGGTGTGTTTATTTGCTACTGAATTGCTGCAGTAGTGAGCGGGACAGAAATCTCAGACAACATTGGACAGTGGGGCTAAATAATATAAAGTGTTTTCCAAAGTCATTTTATCACTGAAGAGTGGGGAGAACAGTTTTGAGTGTCCTCTTTAAAGCCAACTATGAGGGAAGGTTTGATGTTACAACAGGCCACATGTGAATGAAGAAGCACAAAGCACCAGTGTCAGGAACACTACTCTCTGATATCCTCGGGGACAAGAATATGAAGAGAAGGGTACTTAGCTGTTGGGAGCAGTGAGACCCCAGATCCTGAATTTCTTCTAATCCCCTGATCTGAGTGCCTACAGCTGCTGCTCTGAGCACAAGACCTTCAGAAGTTCCTGATGGCAGAGTGGTTTCTGGTGGGTTTGGCTGGAGTGTGGCTATGTCTATATAATCTGCCCCTGAACACAATAAAGAAGGCATTCGTGGGGAATTCGAGGATGACCCATGTCGCTGTCTCTGTGTGTGTCTGTGTATTTTAACCTCCAGCCCTTGCCCGAAGCTCGGTAACTGGGTAAAAGCTCATCGAACACAGACACGGGAGCACGGTGCGAGGCAATTGGAGATCTCCACTGAGATTTTGGCAATTGGAGGTCCCAGCCGAGATATCTAGAACTAGAAAACGCTAAGAGGTCTCCCTCAGAAGGTGAGGGTGGTTTGGGGTATATGTGTTAATCCTGACAGCCTTCGCTCAGTTTGGCAGCAAGTGGAACTCCAACTGAGAAAGAGGGGTAAATGAACAGGTTTGTCCCCGGCTGGAGAGGACGTATGTATTGCGAAAAGATAGAATGTATATAGCTTTAAAAGATAGATGTGTACAGATGTATGATATGTTGATTGTGTTGTCTTTTGAGTTCTGGATTGGAGAAAGACATTTGATTCTAGAAACTGCTAAGAAAGGTATTTTGACTTTAAAATACGGGCTTAAGAATTTGATATTTTGGAAAGGAGGTTCTGTTTTTGTCTCCACAGACAATGAGAACCTGAGGATTTATTGGAGATTCATGTGATCTGAATCACTGAGACCTCCTGAAATGTTGCAGTAAATACCCCCAAGAATGCAGTGTCCCCGCTCAGCAGGAAGTAGCCAGACATATTGACAATGCCCAAATTCCCTAAAAGATTGTTTAATTGTGGCCCTTCAGTGGTTGCAGAGCAGCAAGCCTGCTTTCCTGAGTTCCACTCCACTCCATGCACCAGTTTGGACCCAGAACGAATGCAGCTGGGGCTAGAAGGCAGCTGGAGCAGAGCTTTGCTAGGTGGCTGTGGTGGAAGGCACATTGCCTCAGCCCAGTCGGTGCCTAGCCTGGCGGATGCCACAGCAGTGCCCTGAAGTATCAGCAAATGCAACAAGTGCTGGAGCTGAGATAAGGAGCACAGATCCCACTGGGCTGCCCAAGAACGCAGCAGTGGTGCAAGGAAAAGGCAGTGGCAGTTCTAGGCTCTGCATGCTGAAGAGTCTGCAGCAGAGTGAATTTAAATCAAGAGACTGCCCTATTGTAGGAGCAGGTGGACTTATGGCTAGTACAACAAATGTCTTGTTCATTATTCCATTTGTATGGCATCTGTTAATATTGCTAATGCCTCTTATGTGGTAAACAACTCAATGGTTTCTTGAATAACCGTTGAAATGTTACAATTGGCACACCAGATTGTACTGTTTAGCCAAAGGGATGGTTGAATACCATAGCTCAAATGGGAGGTTGGGTCCAGTGGTGACTGGGGGCCCTACTGCTGGCAATCTTAATGCCTGTTGCCATGGGCATTCATCTTTACATCTTGTGTAAGAACAGACAACCCATGAGAATGCAGCATATGGTCACTTAGCAGAAGCAGGATCAGCTTGGCTGCTAGGGAAGCCAAAGAGGTGCACGAGCGAGAAGGTGTCTTCCATGCACTCAGCTGACAAGAATGAATGTGCCACGGGGGTATGGCAGCTGGGGTGTGTTATTTAGGGGACTGCTGAAGGAGCAGTTGTTTCTGACTGCTCCTGGGGTCATGGCAAAGCCACTCCTAAAAGTCCCAAATCTGATATGGTCACACACCTCTGTTCACTTGAGGGGAAGAGGGTGTGTGGGAAATAGTATGAGGAAGCAACAGTCTCTGGATACTTGAATCTATCTGTCTTAACAGGCTTAAGTTGCTCTCTTGTGTTCCCTAAAAGCCAGTATTCTCCTGAGGAGATGCTGTCACTCTCTCCTGAGTACAGGTTCAAACAAAGTGACCAAAAGGCTGTGTGTTCAGAAGGGTCATCTGTTTTATAAAAAAATTTAGGAGGGAGATGTTGGGAGCAGTGAGACCCCAGATCCTGAATTTCTTGTAATCCCCTGATCTGAGTGCCTACAGCTGCTCTGAGCACGAGACCTTCAGGAGATCCTGATGGCAGGAGAGTGGTTTCTGGTGGGTTTGGCTGGAATGTGGCTACCTCTATATAATCTGCCCCTGAACACAATAAAGAAGGCATTCTTGGGGAATTCAAGGATGACTCGTGTCTCTGTCTCTCTGTCTATGTGTGTCTGTGTATTTTAACCTCCAGCCCCTTGCCTGAAGCTTGGTAACTGGGTAAAAGTGCATCGAACGTAGACACGGGGGCGCGGTGCGCAGCAGTTAGCTATTGGAAAAGGAAACCATACAAACCATTGTATCTTGGATTTCACATGATTTGATAGGACTAACATTTTTCTTTTTTTTTTTAAAAACAAATATTAGTGAAACATATGAAAAACATTTTTAAAATTAAGGTATAATTTATATTGAGGGCATATACTCTGATCCAACACAGTGAACCATAGGCTTTGATGATTAATGTAGCATTTGTTTTCAAAGGGGAAACTATTAAGGCTTACAGTTCTCCAGTCTAGGAAAAGAAAGCACAAATCATTCCACAAAGAGATTTTGTTTCCCTATCTGGTGCCTCAAAAGTTATCCTTCCCAAACATAAAATGTAAATTCACATAAACAACATGTTAGGTCTCAAACCCAAGAGGCATATTTAACCTATTAAAGTTCAGCCAGCTGCCTGATTCTCACAACATCATTTAATCCCTACCAGTTGTGTTTGGTTGGCATACCCCACCCCCTACCATAAACTTCTAAGGCCCAGGAGCTGTGCTGCCCTTCCCTGACCTGCCTTTCCTTATGAAATCCAACATGTTGGTTACATGGCCCCCCTTTTTTCTAACCTTTACTCCCCTGGTTTCTTGGTCTGGCTTTCCCCTCTCCATTCATCCCTACCCATATATGGCTCAGCTGAGGGTCATGTACACTCTACACTATCCTAGATTCCCTGTGTCTGGCTATGCTCTCCCACACATCAAGAATAAACCTACTCGGGGCTGGAGAGATGGCTCAGCGGTTAAGAGCATTGCCTGCTCTTCCAAAGGTCCTGAGTTCAATTCCCAGCAACCACATGGTAGCTCAAAACCATCTGTAATGAGGTCTGGTGCCCGCTCTGGCCTTCAGGCGTACACACAGACAGAATATTGTATACATAACAAATAAATATTAAAAAAAAATAAACCTACTCACCTCCATACCTAGGAGCAGTCATGCCTTTTCTTTATATTTTTTTTTAAATTCACAACGGAGCACCATACCCACTTCCAGTGCGAAATTATATAAAAGTAACAACATAGGCTGTATATTTGCTTTAAAGGCATTTGTGCAATCAGAATTACATTAGATTTATTAATTTAAAGACAAGGTAATGTCTCTTTACAAAGACGACTATGTCTCAATTACAACTAGTGGTAGAATACTCTAAATAGCAAAAATAATTGCAAATGCAAATGGTACTGAGGGTCCTAAATATCTGACCCTCATTTAAGAAAAGTATTCTAAATTGTCAAGATGAGTTGATGGATTGAATGCAACCATAAATAAGAAAAATAAAAAGAGAACAAACCCATAGGAAGGAGACTTGATAATGGCTCAAGTATTGTCAACAACAACAACAACATACACACACACAAACAGTTTAAGAGAGAATGACTAATAAGGGCTGTAGACATCCTCTAAAATATAAATACATACATACATACATACATACATACATACATACAAGAATGATGATGGGATCAAATGTATGTCCCTCAATAAAATGTTTAAAACCTAGAACAGAGCCCCACCATCATCTTAAGACAATAGCTACATATAATGTATGTACCCTGCAATAATAATTTATTGTTGTTTAAAGCCAATGAGTGCATGGTTATTTACCAAAGAAAGAAATGAAAACTGCCACATTGATATTGACCGGACATTTTATGTCATAGTCATTGTTTCGGCTTGCTTGTCTCTCAACAGTGAAAGCGATGGGATGAGTATATAGCTGATTGGGAGAGCACTTGTCTGCTGTGCTTCAAAACTGGAGGTTGCTGCACTGCAGATAGATATATACATAGATAGATACAAATGGAGAAAGAAATTTATCCTTGATAGCAATGTAGAATGGAAGACAGTGTGTTTGAATATTCTTGTGACTCTAGAGAAGCTCTCAAAATGAACAGAGTAATACATTCTTTAATGTTTTATGGCCATTTGGTTATGTTATTGTCTTTTTCATATTTCACTTCGATAGAAAATCATGTGATATTTATTTTTCTAACTAATATACCCAATGAAGTTGACTAGTTTCATTATACTCTCTCTTTCTCAAACATGCACACACACATACACACACACACACACACACAACCTTTTGTTACTGTCATGCTTTTCTTTGAAGTTGAATATTGGTATCTCATCGATCTTAGGAGTTCATCTTCATCCTGTTAATCATCACAATATCACTTATTTTAAACAAAATTGCATTATCTCTTAACCCCCATTGTCACTAATATACACTTAAAATATTTATTTTATATGTCTATTTTGTCAGTGCATATGTATGAATGTATACCATGTATGCATAATTCTTTGCAGAGACTAAAAGAGTGGTTTAAATCATGTGAAACTGGAGTTCCAGATGGTTGCATCTGGTCAAGTGTGTTCTAAGAACGAACTGTAGAACTTTGTTAATGTCCACAATTGCCCTTAAATTCTGAACTATCTCTGTGACCCATTAATATGTACTTTCAATGTTTGTTATTGTCATCATTACTTAACAGTCACTGAATATAAATTGTTAGATAACTTTTATCTCTTCTTCCATACCAAGCTGTGCTCCAAGGTTATAAACCTTTATTTTATCTTTGTCAGAAACTTGGTAATTTTCACTTTATTTCTTACCTCATAGTTGATCTATCTGTTATAACTAACATTTTATCTGAACATATTCATGCTCTTTTTTTAAAAGGGCTATTGCAACATGAGTATCTTTGAAAGTTATCATTGGATTTATTTCCTTGATACAAATGGTCTGGTACAAATGTTCTGAATATGACCTGTCCCTCATTTCTCACATTTTGAATGCCATGGCTAATAGAGGTCTTGGCAAAATCCAGTCAAATATACATATAAGAAAGCATCAGTAATCCAGTGATTTATACAGCAATGAATCTGAGACGGTCAAATCAGTGTTAATTTTACTTTACTGAAGGAAGTATTCAAAGTCTCTCTCTCGCTCCCCCATTCTTTCTTCAGAAGCTGCTCAAATTGCTCATATTCATCAGTCAAGTTGATTATTACATCACTTTTCTGAAAGCCCCAAATGTGATCTTGAGTGAAATTTTGATATAATTGTGTTCAGAATCACTGGAAACTAATAGAAGACAAAGAATATTAATTGGAGTGCAATGGAATAATTTATACACAATGATCTTTATCTTTTTGTTTGATAATATTTACTATCATTTTATTGACAATACTCAATGGACTACACCTAAAAATATTTCTAAGATATAGTAGCCAAGAACATCAAAAGTTCAACAAGAATCTTAAACTGATGTTTAATTAACTCACCTATAAGAAAGACAAATTGCCATAGATCTCTCCATGGTTTATGTAGTAGTCCTTGTTCTTTGTTTTTCACTGGAATATGCTTAAATGCATCTATTTTCTCCTATAATGTTTCATTATAATTATTGCTTCTACTGTCTCTTCCATATTTAAAGTCAAGTCTAACTATCTTTTTAATGTTGTATCACAATTCATTGTATATAACCTAATGAAACTGATATAAACCCAGTAAAAAAGACAGATCATGTTTCTCCCTATCTTTTTAAATTTGGCACAGCAACAGAGCAGTCTAAGACTTGTTGACTTGTTTTGGCAAATCTTCCTTCTTTTGTCACAAGGATTCAGTAATACAAGAAGATGTCACCATTGCATATAATACTATTAATTAAACTCTGGCTTTAATACAAACTTGTGTTTAAAAAGTTAAAAACTGCCAGTAAGAGATAACTCTTACTTTAAAAATTATCTTGTATTATTCTCTTTAGATTATAATGAAAACCAGGAAGATAGGTATTTTTCCACATATTTTTATTATTTTATTTTTTTCAGTGTTAAAACACCATGACTAAAAGAAACTTGGAGAAAAAGAATTATTTGACTTATAAGTACAAATTACAGTCTCTTACTGAGGTAAACCTTGGAAGAAACTTAAGAAATACATAATCTTGGAGGAAAAGATTAAATAGAGACCAAAGAAATGTGCACTGACTTGCTTTCCATGGTTTGTTTAGCATGATGCCTTACATAACTTAGATGAATCTACAATAAGGTACCATTGCCCATTTTGGAATGGGTCCATACATCAATAATTCAAACAAAAAGTGCTCTGCAGACAATATAAAAATGTGTTTTTTCAGCTGAGATTCCCTTATCCCAGATGATGTAAGCATGTGTTGACAACAACAGGAATCACTGTTGATTCCTGGCATTCCTAGTGGGAATTTTTCTCTACTAGAGACCAACTATCCTAATATAGCATATCCTCAATATCCCAACATAGCTAAGGCATAAGAAATAAATGTTAATACTGTATGAAAATAATAGAGATCCTCAAATAGGAAATTAAGAAACCCAGGAAAACACACACACACAAACAGTATAAGAAAAAGAATAAGTATAAAGAACTTTTCAACACCTGAAAATTCAAATAGGATCTATAAAGAAAGCCAAAACAGAAGGTATTATGAAAAGAAAAAAATAGGAATTCAAACACAAACTACAAAAGCAAGCTTCATGAACAGAATTCAATGATGAAAGAATCTCAGGTGTTGAAGATGTGATAGAAGAATCAGATACATCAGTCAAAGAAAATGTTAAATCCAGGAAATATCCAGTATTTCAGGGAAACCATGAAAAGACCAAACCTAAGATTATCAGGAATAGTGGAAAGGAAAAAACTCAGCTCAAAGACCCAGAAAAATGATTTCAAAATAAATCATTGTACTAAAATTTCCTCACCTAAAAGAAGTAGATGCCCCTTCAAAAAATCATGAAAAGCACCAAACAGGTTTGTCCAGAAAAAAAGTTTGTTTGTCACATAATATTCAAAGCATTTAATATTCATAACAAAGAAAGAATATAAAAATTATAAGTGAAAAATACCCAATAACACATGAAGGGGAACCTATCAAAATGATTCCTGACTTCTCAATGAAAACACTAAAAGCCAGTAGGTCATGGAGAGATGTGATGAAGACTCTAAGAGATCACTGATACCAGCAAAGACCACTCTACTCAGTAAATCTGCCAATTACCATAGATGCCCAAAATAAGATTTTCCATGATAAAGCCAAAAGTAAACAATATCTATACAGACTTACAAAAGATGTAATAAGGAAAATTGCACTTAAATAAATTAACTACACCCATGAAAACACAAAGAATTAATACTTTCATACCATCAAAATCAAAATAAGGGAAGCATACATAATCTGCCTGCACACATACTTGTAGACACACTCATAATAACACCATCAACAACAAATTCAAAAAGAAAATAAAAGTATTTAACAAACACTGGTCATAGGTATTTCTCAAATCAAAATTTTAGAATGCATGCAGAATCATATTTTATCTTGCTACTTTATCCAGAAAATCTACATCAACATCAAAGATAGATATGACCTCAATCCAACCAAATGGACCCAAGAAAAAAATTAGCATAGCCATTTTAATATATAAGAAAATAGATTTCAATCCAAAGCTAATCAAAAGAAACAGGAAAGAACAATACATTCTCATCAAAGAAAAACTCCGATGAGATGATATTTTAATTCTTGGCATCTATCCCTCAAACACAAGGACTCCTAGCTTTATTAAAGAAACACTACTGCAGTTCAGATTACTATATTAACCCTCACACTTTGATACTTGGGTGAGTGAAATATCCCCATCTCAACAATGGATAGGCCACCCAGTGTAGTGAGGACATAAGCAGGCCTGCTTTTCGTCCCGCCCAGCTCCTGCACAGCTAGCTTAGCCCCAGAAATAACAACACACAAACTGTATTCTTTTAAACACTGCCTGGCCCATTAGTTTCAGCCTCTTATTAGCTAATTCTCACATCTTGCTTAACCCATTTCTAATAATCTGTGTAGCACCACCAGTGGTGTCTTACTGGGAAAGATTCAGCATGTCTGACCTGGCTGCTGGCTCCATCTCGTCTGTGGCATGGCAATTTCCTGAGGCATCTGCCTCACTCCCAGCATCCTGTTCTGTCTACTCCACCCACCTATGTTCTGACCTATCAGGCCAAGCAGTTTCTTTATTAATTAACCAATGAAATCATCAGATAGATAGAAGACCCATCTACATCAACCCAGACAAAAACTAAACTAAAGTACAAGACCTAAAAGATATTTCAGCAAACCACAAAGGGATATATCTTCTCTCCGTGTCATGGAAATTTCTCCAAAACTGATTATATGCTCAACATAGGCAAGACTCAAAAAATATTAAAAAATTAAAATAACTTCCTGAATACTATTAGGCAAGAAAAGATTAAAACTGAATATCAACAACAATGGAAACCTTACAAAATAACATAGAAACTAAATAATTATATACAGGATGAAAAGAGAAATGAATTAAAGACTTTCTGTAATTCAATGAAAATGAATACACAGAAGTTCCAAACATGTGGGAAACAATGAAATCTCATATTAGTGAGTAAACAGCACAATTAAAAGCTCTATATAAAAAAGAAGTAATCACACCCAATGTAAATAGATGTAAGAAATAATCAAATGGAGGTCTGAAAACAATAAAGTAGAAACAAAGTGAACAACACAAAGCATGAATGAAACAAAAAATTCATTCTTTGAGAAAATTAGCAAAATGGTAAATATTCATTCAACCTAACTAAAAGGAATAGTGAGAGACATACAAATTTACAAAATCAGACACCCATGATATCCTGAGAATCATAAGGACAAACTTTAAATACCTTTACTCCAATAAATGAAAAGTGTAAATGAAATTAATAACTTCCTTGAAAAGTACCACTTACCTAAGCTAAATCAAAATCAGATAAGCATTAAAATAGCATTATAACTTTTGTGAAATAGAAGCAGTTATTAAAAGTCTCCAAACCAAAAAAAGGCTATAGTTAAAAAAGGATAAATAACAACAGACATGTAGATCAGTGAACTTAAACTTATGATCCAGACATTAATCTACACGTATATGAACAACTGATTTTTATGTTTTTTGTTTTCTAAGGCATGGATTCTCTGTAGATTTTGGAGCTTGTCCTGAAACTAAATCTTGTGGACCAGGCTGGCCTTAAACTCACAGAAATCTGCCTGCTTCTGCCTCCTGAGTGCTGGGATTAAAAGCATATACCACCAGGACAACTGAATTTTTGATTATCCAGAAATACCAAAATAAGCACTGAAAAAGAAAGCATTTTCAAAATTCATGCTGTTAAAACTGAATATCTGCGTATAAAATAATGCAAATAGACCTACATGTTGTAGAATATTTCTATACTGTGTGAGGATTTGTTGTGATTGGTTTAACAAAAGAAGAATGGCCAATTGAAATTCTTGTTTGATAATTGTTTTTACTGTATATAGTTTTGCTTGATAAAATTAATGCAATTCCTTTCTATTTAGATAATACCTGTAATTGTTCTTATTGTATATAATTTGACTGTTAGAGTTAATAACTTTTCTTTATATTTAGACTTAAAGGGGAAATGTTATTAAACAATATTTTGTCTAATGTGAAAAATGTGTCACTATGATTGGTTTAATAAAAAGCTGAACTGCCAATAGCTAGGCAGGAATTTGGGGGGGGGGGGCAGGTAGGACATTGGGAAGAAGAAGACAGAGATTCAAGGCCATGGAGGAACCAGCACAGGCAATTCAGAGTAAAGGTAACCAGGTCATGTTAAGAAACACATGTTTATCAAGTTTTCTAGGACAGTGTAGGTTGATCAGAATATAGACAAGAAAACTAAATTCAATGAATTAACAATTTACTAAAAATCTAAGGTTGAAATAAAATACTTCAGACATTCTGTCGGGGGGAGTTGATGACAATATCAAACATGTCCTTTTACACATCACTGGAGGTTACAAAGAGAGGGAAGAGCAATGAACAGAAAGTTGCTGAATAAAGAAAAGAAATATATCTCTAATTTTAAGGAAAATTCTGCATCAGTTAATACTGCCAAAGTAAAATCTAACAAATGTGTTCTAAGTGCAACCAACTCAAAGTTTTTAATGACAGTGGCAAAGAAAACAGGTGACATCTGCAAACAGGTGACTTTTCCTCAAATGCAACACTAAAGAGAAAGAAGGGGAATTAGTAATTCCAATCAAATTACAGCACACATAATTTGCCAGTCAATCAAGAAATTTATGCCTACATAAACTGATATCCTTTTGTTGTTGTTTTTGTGGTTTTGTTTTTCAAGTCAGATTTTCTCTGTAGTTTTAGTCCCTACCCGGGAACTAGCTCTTGTAGACCATTTTGCACTCAATCTCACAGAAATCTGCCCTTCTCTGCCTCCTGAGTACTGGAATTAAAGACATGTGCTACCACCTCTCAATGGCATTCTTGAATGAACTAAAAGTAAAGCATTGATTGATTAAAGCCATGATGGAGAAAATATGTTGAAGATAGTAAAACTGGGAAATCATGAAAATTGTTTTAGGATAAATATAACATACAAATAAAACAATGACTAGATTATTATTCTAGAAGTTCCTTTAATGAATAATTTCCTGTAGTGTTTATAATGACTGCATTGTTATATGTATCTAATAAATTCTTTTGTAGATGATATAAAGCTAGTTCATTGTGAAAAGTGCACTTAGAATGAAACTCTAGATGATATACAAAGCAGATTACAACTTGACAAAGATTGTAAATAATTTGGAATAAAATATTAAGTTATTTTTAAATCAGGTAGTTCTGAAGATTAGAAAACTATAATACATCATAAGGATTACAGAACATGAGCTTGAGATTGATAATTGAAGGAACCTGATGCTATAATTGCTGCTCAACTGAGAAAGCTTTCATTGAAAATTGTGAGGAATTGATTCCCATCTAAGAACTATAGATCATCATGACCAAATTTTGACCTTCCGAAAAACTGAAGATACATGTAAACAGAGGAGAGAGAGAGAGAGAGAGAGAGAGAGAGAGAGAGAGAGAGAGAGAGAGAGAGAGAGAGAGAGAGAGAGAGAGAGAGAGAAAACTTCTTTTACTGGACATTGGCTTTCTACCAAGTCACATAAAACCACACATAAAAATGAAGTTATGTCAATAAATCCAAGAGGGAACATGTTGACAAAAAATATATATCACTTATACTTTTTCAAGTACAAAGACCTTAGATAGACTTTCTTTTGTTCAAGAAAAATGACAGCAGAGAGAAATTCTAAAGATTTAGAACCTAAGTCAATGTACCCTTGTTGTTTTTCTTCAAAAAATTGTGTTTATTAAAAGTAAGGAACACAACAAGTAAGGAACAAGTGTGCGTCAACTGTGTTTAAAACATTTAAACGTATACATTTAGTCATTTTTGATAGTTCTATTATCAAGCTCATGTCTTAACACAATAGTTGGACATATTGGGGGGGGGGGTAGAGAAACCTAGTACCATAGAAACTTCCTGGATCCTACTAGAGCAAGCCTAGCGAGGACTCCTAGTAATGGAGGATACAGAGCCTGAACCAGCAATCTTCTGTAACCCAAATGGGAACTCAATGTTGGGACCCAGCTCCAAAAGCAGTGATCCGCAATCTGACCTGACTCCAAAAAAAAAAAAAAAAAGTGAGATAGTGGTGGATCAGAGCTTGTGGGAGTGGCCAAAGGCAAAACAATGCTCACACACTATGCAGATGGCAGGATCCTGAAGTTGGATGGAGCAGAGTCCTAGAATGTACCAAAACATGATGAACAAGGAAATTTTTTTAAAAGACACTAAAACGATTCCTAATTATAGCCAATTTTAGCCTGTTACAGGACTTTTCTCTTTCCCAATTATCATAAGAGAGATTCCATCCAGCAACCGATGGAAGCAGATACAGGGACCCACAAACAAACATTAGGTAGAACTTGGGGAACCCTATAGAAGAGGGGGAATAAAGACTACAGCTCCAGGAGTTGAGGATACCAGGAGAACAAGGCTCACTACTAAGCAGCTCACAGGGCCTCACAGAGGTTGAAGTGGCAATCACAGAGCCTGCATGAGTCTATACAAGGTTATCAGCATACCTGCTATGATTATATAGCTTGGAGATCTCATTGGAGTCCTAACAATGGCAGTATGGTTGCCTCTGACTCTTTTACCTGCTCCTGGGACCTTGATCCTCCTACTGGATTTCCTCCCCCAGTCTTGATATAAGAGCTTATTCCATCTTCTTTTGCCAAGTTCTGTTCATATCACCGACAGGCCTGCTCTTTCCTTAAGGTAGACATTGGAGTAGGGGATCTAAGGGAGGATGAGGTGGGTCTGGGAGGAGGGGAAGGAAATGAGGCTACATTTTAGAAGTAGAGTACGAGACAAAAATAATTTGTTAAAAAAGAAAATACATAAAATATAAAATAATAGTGTATGATTGAACATCTAAGATAAAAGGCATCAGTTGTTAAATTGTATCAATGGTTATTCCATTTTTAAATAATATTTAAACACTTGGTTAACTTAAGATTATAAAAGTTATAATAGAAGCAAACAATATTTTCATAGGAGTTTATTGATACCTTAGCAACCCCTTAGCATTCTGAACAGATATATACAAATCATTGCTTTGTTTGGGTATGAAAACAATGCAACATCTGCAGCCCAGGCTGGCTATCAGCTGTCTACCTCAGATGCTGAAAAAAGAATCATCACACGTTCTGTAAGTCCTTTCCCCGCCCCCCAGAATTTCCTAATGTATAAAAGGGTATCAATATTTTCCAACCATCTCACACCTCAATACAACCAGTAATCTCCTCTTTTTCTTACATTTCAGTAAGTGTTATAATAAGTGTCCCAATAGAATTAACAATGAGTCTTAAATCTGATATTTATCCACATCTTATATAAAACTGACTTCGTCCAACCCAGAATAGTTCCCATGCAAGCTTTAACAAAATCCTAACTGGAATTCGTCTCCAATAACTGCCCATTTGTGTCAATTCCTACAAATCAACTAGAAAGGTGTTTTTCAATTTATAATGAAATAGTGTGTTTCCCCTCTTCACAATAGCTTCTTTAGTCTTTCAGATGACTGGGGATAGACTAAAGCCTTAGTAATTGCACACTATATCTGCTGCGTCTGGATCCTCGTCTCCTGATATCCCGATAACCCCAAACCCAGTGGCTGGCTCTGTGAGAACTCATGGCTATCGTGTTGCTCCTTAAAAAATACTGCTATCATTAGTGATGCCATTAAAAATTCTAGAAGCGGACTCTCACAGCACTCTCATGATTCTTCTTTGCTTTGAATGATGTGTCTATTAAACTCCCAGTTCTTTTTTTTTTATTGAGCTCTATATTTTTCTGTGCTCTCTTCCCTCCCCTTCAACCCTCTCCCAAGGTGTCCATGCTCCCAATTTATGAGGAGTTCTTGTCTTTTTCTACTTCCCATATAGATTAGATCTCTGTATGTCTCTCTTAGTGTCCTCACTGTCGTCTAGGCTCTCTGAGATTGTGATTTGTGGGCTGGTTTTCTTTGTTTTATGTTTAAAAACCACTTATGAGAGAGTACATGTGATAATTGTTTTTCTGTATCTGGATTACCTCACTCAAAATGATGTTTTCTAGCTCCATCCATTTGCCTGTAAAATTCAAGATATCGGTATTTTTTTCCTGCTGTGTAACACTTCATTGTGAGAAAAAAGAACTCTCATTTCTTACAAGATATACTCTTCTGTTGCTTCATTTAAAATTATATCATTTGAAATAAATGATTTCAAATGATTAATTTGACTTATAAGAAACATTTTAATGAAATTTTAACCTCTACAATGTCTACACTATCCAACATTTCAATAAAGAAAAGCAACAAGAGGACAAGAAGAGGCAAATAAAGAAATAAATAAATAAATAAATAAAGGCATGGAGAAAAAGAATTAAGTGAAAAACAGTCTGATACAGGAAATTTATTCATGAATTCAGGAAAAATAAATTGAAAGAATTTGAAACTAGTTGAATAATTTCCTAATAGTTTATTCTACTTAAATGTACAAGTTGACCTCTCACAAGTCTATTGAATTGATATTGACACCTGATATACATACAAAATATCCCAAAATACTAATGATAATGACAAAAGGTTACTCAGTTATTTATTGTATTATGGTCTGGCAACTAGGGCTCATACATAAAGGTATAAGTTACCAAATTTATAGAAAATATGTATTGTATTTAGTTCACAGTTTGTTTAGGTATCTATTTCTCTTTATAAATTTATGCATCATTTCTTTTAAAAATAATCTTGATTAATAATAATTTTGTCTCTATTTTAATAGATAAGAAACTATTTTCATACAAGATAATTATAATATTGAATAAAAGTCCATAGTGGTGCTTCATATTGTTAGTTATTAACATAGAGGTTACTTTATTCAGTATGGCAGACTAATGATGTCTAGTAATCTTTGAATATGAATCTGCCCTATATATATTAAAAGTAAAATCATTAAAATAAGAAGAATTTAAAGACTATTTGAATCTAAGAGAAACAAGGGTGCTTTCATGGATGTGGCAAGGTGCATGTGTAATGAATTTTATAAAAGTAAAATTGTATTACTGACTAACATCAAGTTTATAAGTTGATTAAATTTTAAGTTTTTATTTTCTACCCAATTTATAAAAGCAGAACTCCTTTGTACTCTCAATTATTTGCTTTATTTAATTTCATATTAGTAATTCTCAAATAGGGAGCAAATCTCTAATTTACTTTTTAAAAATTTATTTAATATCTGAATAATCATTTTATTCAGAATTATGTTAAATCTTGAGTCTCATTTTTGTCTGGACAGTCCAGTAAGTTTCAAGCCAGAAAAATAATAGTCTGTGTCCTTATCTAAAGTAATGAACCAAAACAAAACGCAAAAAAAGAACTGAATAATCTTAATAAATAAATAAATAAATAAATAAATGAATTTTTGGCTTCTATGGCTTTGTATGTAATTTATGTCTAATTGAAATTTATAATTTAAAAAAATTTAGTGGTAGATGTCATATTTTATAAAATAAAGTTATTCGTATATGGTTTGAACAAAATCATTAAATACAATTAATAGGTAATTCAAGCTGTAAGGTGCCCAGAAACAGAATGGTTTCTGTCTCTTCATCTGTAATAAATAGAAAAAAGAATGGTTTGTGTCTGTTAATCTATAGCAAGTAGATATCTAATAGATTGTCAAATCCCAGATCAAGGAATTAGGGGATTTAGGGTCACTAGAAGAGTCTTGTTTAGCATATAGAAATTTCTTAATTCAACTCCTATTCCTAAAAATCCAAATCCAGGCAGTAGGCATAAATCCTGGTTCCACTGTCAGTAGTCCCACAGTCTGCCCCAGACATACAATGGTCACCCACGTTCAGGCAGTTTAGTTTGGTCCTATACGGGTTCCTTTCCTGTCCAGCTGGAATTGAGCTCACATTAGCTCAGGGAGATTGTTTCAGTGGGTGTCCCCATCATAGTCTTGATCTCTTTGCTCATATTCTCACTCCTCGCACTCTCCAACTTGACTTTGGGAGTAAGTCCAGTACTCCACTGCAAGTCTCTGCCTCTGTTTCCATCAGTTTCCAGATGAAGGTTCTATGATGACATTTATCATAGTCATCAATCTGACTACAGAGCAAGGCCAATTGAGGGATTCTCCACTATTTCTTATGGTCTTAGCTGGGGTCATACTGGTGAATTTCTGGGAATTTCTCTAATGACAGGTTTCTTGTTAGCTCCATAATGGCTCTCTGAATCAAAATACCTCTCTCTGTCCTTCCCCCATCTTGACTATACTGTTTTCTCAGGTTCTCCTTCTGTCTCTCCTTCTCCCTCCTCTCCCCTTCTGCACTCTCTTCTTCTCCCACCCCCATACTCCCAGTTTTGTCAGGTAATCTTGTCTATTTCTACTTTCCAGGGGGATCTATATATGTTCCTCTTAGGGTTCACCTTGCTGCATAGCTTCCCAAGGGGCAAGGACTATACTATAGGCTGTTATCCTTTGCTTTACAGTTAATATCCACATATGAGTGAGCACAAACCATCTACATCTTTTTTAGTCTGGGTTATCTCACTCAGGATTTTATTTTTTCTAGTTCCGTCTATTTGCATGCAAATTTCAAGGTTTATTTTTTGTTTGTTGGGTTTTTTTTTTTTTTTTTTTTTTTTTTTTTTTTTGCACTGAGTAGTACTCCATTGTGTAAATGTACCACATTTTCTTTATACATACTTTGGTTGAGGGACATCTAGGTTGATTTATCCCTACTGCCTGTACTGTCTTTTTGTAACTGATTCTTTTTAGATGGATACCTTGCTCAGCCTAAATACAGAACAGAGGTCCTTTGTCCTTCCTCAAAGCAATATGTGTCACCCTCTCTGAGGAGTGGATGGGGGTGGGTTGGGGGAGGAACATGGAAGAAATGGGAGGAGGGGAGGAAATGGGAACTGGGATTGGTATGTAAAATGAAAAAAAGTTAGCTTGTATTCTTTAAAAAGAAAATATCCAAATCAAAACCAAAACTTAAGCCAGAACCAAACCAAACAAACAAATAATAAAAGTATAAAAACAGGACAGTCAAAAAAGACATTATTATTATTTTATAAAGAACTTACACAATTCATTATTTTTAGAGAAAAAAGTCTTACTTAAAATATGATAGACAAGAAAAATTCTTGTCAATAATAGTCACTAATTACAGAAATGTTCAAATGTGTGATTATGAAAGGCAGGAGCATTTTCTGGTATAGATTTATATAGTTCCTAAAGATATTTTTGAGAAAAGAAGCAACACAAATAAAAAGAAAAAAATCTTAAAATACATGTAAAACTTTTATTGTAACCCCAAGATGTTTCCTCTACCTTGTGTGCATACAAACTACCAGATTTTAATTAATACCAAAGAATATTTAAAACATGGAATATCCATGAATTCACAGTTCTGCAAAATACATGAAAATGTATTCACACAGTAGATGCCTTTGTACATACTCATTGTATGCATGAGTTAACTGTCTGATTACTCCTAATAAACATTTGCCTAAATTCTGAAATTAATTCACTCCCACTCTATTCAAACAAAAATTAAAGATATATAAACATAACATTTTGTAAAACAACAAACTGATTCTCACCAAAAATATCACAATAGTTACTTCACTTGTCTTTTTCAATGTCCTTTAATCTTACTGTCATCTACATCTTAGGCAATTTCATTGCTTCTTATGCTTTCCTTCTATAGAACATAAACGTGTTCGAGTTTCTAGTCTTGTTTCTTTTCTAATGCGAGCCATGAATAATTTTTATACCCATTTAATTAGAAACTAATTCAACTTTGAAATGGTTTGATATGCTAACTTTGAACAGTCTTTTCAGTTCCACTGTATGTTAGGAATTTCAGTAACAGCCTATGAATACTAGGTATGCTATATTAGGTACAAAGTTCCGCACCCATTTTTTTTCCCTAAAGAAATGCCAATGTTTGCTAATTCTGCTTAAATAAAATGTCATTTATTGTGCTAAAGGATGTCTTATTTAGTGTCTTTTTAAACTGCTTTGAATCACTCTAGCATGATGTAATTTCAGTTTCAAATTAATTTCAAATATTTTGCTGCAAGTGTTGCTAAATAACCTACACATAATTTTCTTTGGGTAGGGAGGTCACTCCTCTCTCTCCTAAGAATAAACATAAGGTGCAATAGCAGAAAAAGATATTATAAGACTACTTTTTGTGATGAGATTTAAACTAAAGAAACTGTAATGTATTTTTAAACTCCTTTAAACCTTCCCTCCATCTTAGCTAATTTCACATATTCTATAAATAAGACTGTGTCAAAAAAAAAACAGCCACGTATCTCCCTTTTGTATTTTAAGCTCTCAGACCTTTATGCAATGTTGTTTTAAAACTATACAAGTAATAGAACAGAAATGTGTAATAATAAGCAAAGTAAAAATATTTTTAGTAATGTATAAGTGAATAGAATGTTTTACTAAAATTATTTTTGCACAATCTTGATCATGCTTTGGAGTTCGGGTATTCAAATATGAGTCTCCAATTCTCACCAGGATGATGTAGGACTGTATATGTATCCTTTAAGACTTTAATTTTGCTTTGCTTTTACTTTTTAAGATATCCCCAATATCCTCTTTCGGATAAATTGAATAATAATAAAATTGAATTTATTGTACTTGGATATATGTTCCCATTCTTAGTTCTTTTTACAATGGAGCATACATAGTTAAGAATTATTGTTATGTCTCATCAGGGACATTGGAGTTTTGATGAATATTGTCATATCTAAAGTTTATATAGGTGTGTTTATTCTGTTACCAATGACATACTTTCTCCATGCTATACATCTTATAGGTTCCATAACTTTGCCAAATATTACCACTAACTAGGGATCTAGTCCCTAATGCAAAAATCAGTGTGATACATTTCTTTTTCAAATTACAGCTGCTGTGGGATGATGCTCTTGTACCCTGTAAATCTTGTCACTCATTTGTTTACTAAAGTGCTGATTGACCAGACTTGGAGAATCCTAGGAAAAGGAAAGGCAGAGACACAGTCACAAACCAGAATAAGAGGAAGCAATATCAGAATGCCTTATTGAGTAAAAGTACCAAGCCATGTGACTAAACATAGATAAAAATTATGAGTTAATTTAAGTTGTAAGAGTTAGTTAGTAATAAGGTTAATAAATAGGCCAAACAGCTTATAAGTAATATAAGCCTCTGTGTGTTTATTTGGGACTGAACAACTACAGGACCAGGAAGGACTGAGATTATTTTATATGTACTACACTTTTTCTTGGACCCTATAAACTCACGAGTATCAAATGACACAAATGTATTTATTCCAACTTCAAAATTTCTCAGTTTTTAAGATCATAGAACTATTTCAAATTAAAATGTCTAAAGTCTTTTCCAAGCTTCTAAGACTCTAAGCAATCCCTAAAATTGATCTCTTCCTAGTCAAACAATAAATTACATACTATATATTAAAAATATCAAGTTCTTTGGGTGCTAGTCAGATATATTGTACTTAAATTTCAGAGGCCTTAGATGGCTAGAATAATTGTGGTAATATGCATCCCTTTCCTGAATGGATTATTCTCTCTGTGTGCATTATTCTCTGCATATGCATCATGAATGTGGTGTTCTCAAAATTGTGATTCTTCATGATAACCCAGACTTTATATTCATAATTCCAATTGGAGCACTGGACTGAGCTCCCAAGGTCCTGATGAGTAGCAGAAGGAGCGAGAACATGAGGGAGAAAGTCAGGAACGTGAGGGGTGCGTTCACTCATGGAGACGGTGGGACAGAACTAATGGGAGATCACCAACTCCAGTTGGAATGGGACTGGTGGATCATGCGACCAAACCCGTCTCTCTGAATGTGGCCAACAGTGGGGGCTGACTGAGAAGCAAAGGACAATGGCGCTGGGCTCTGATTCTTCTGCATGGACAGGCTCTGTGGGAGCCTTCTCAGCTTGTTCGATCACCTTCCTGGACCTGGGGGGAGTTGGGAGGACCTTGGTCTTAGCAAAGAGTGGGGAACCCTGATGGCTCCTTGGCCTTGAGAGGGAGGGAGGGGAGGTATGGGTGGAGGGGAGGGGAGGGAAGGAGGAGGAGGAGGGGAGGGAGGGGGGAGGAGGAGGGAAGGAGATGGAAATTTTTAAATATAAAAAAAAAACCATGAGGAAAAAAAAAAATGATGGGAATCCATGTGACTCCCATATTCATGTATGCTGCCTGTCCTCAGTGGCTCTCTGAAATTGCAAAGAAGAATCCCTAAATTACTCAGTCATTCAATGTGATTTTCTTCAAAACCAATGACAAGTATACAAGGCTACTAATTTTCAAAGACACCTTTGAAGATAACCTGACCTTCTTGGACTACAATTGTAGTGGTTTCTGTATCATGAATATACTGCTAAGCACATAAGCATGTGTTTTCTCGAGGAAGAAAATACCCCCAAATCCTGTAGAATATCGTTTCACAAATTGGAACCTCAGATGACTTGGATATTACTGTAATAGCCAGAACCTGGAAACAACCTAAATGCCCCTCAGCTGAAGAATGGATAAGGAAACTGTGGCTCATTTACATATTAGAGTGCTACTCAGTTTAAAAAACAATAACATCTTGAATTTTGCATGCAAATGGATGGAATTAGAAAACACTATCCTGAGAGAGAGGTAACCCAGACCCAAAAAGATGAATATGGTATATACTCACTCATAAGCAGACACTATCTATAAACAAAGGACATTGAGCCTGTAGTTCATGATCCTAGAGAAGATATGTAATAAGGTGAACCCAAAGAAACGCATATATAGACCCACCTGGAAATTGGAGAACATGAGAAAGAAAGTCAGAACCATGAGGGAACCTTCATCTATGATGGATGGAGATAAAGACAGAGCCACATATTGGTGCACCGAACTGAGCGCCCAAGGTCCAAATGAGGAGCAGAAGGAAGGAAACATGAGCAGGGAAATCTGGACTGAGAGGAGTGCTCCCACCCACTGAGATGGTGGGGCTGATCCATTCGGAGCTTACAAAGCCCAGCAGGACTGGGACTGAAAAAGCATTAAGATAAAACTGGTCTCCCTGAACATGGCAGACAATGAGGGCTGCTGAGAAGCCAAGGACAATGACACTGGATTTGGACCCTACTACACATACTGGCTTTGGGGGTCCTGGCCTGTTTGGATGCTCACCTTCCTAGACCTGGATCGACGGGGGAGGAACTTCGACTTCCCACAGGGCAGGGAACCCTTACTGCTCTCAGGACAGGAGAGGGAGGGGGAGTGGAGGAGGGAGCGGGGTAATTGGGAGGCAGGGAGGAGGCAGAAATTTCTAACAAAAAAAAAGAAAGAAAAGATTACCTGACAAAATGAGAGCATGGGGCTGAGGGGGGGAAAGAAGGGGGAAAAGTAGTGAAGAAGGGGAGGGTTGAGGAGAGCTTGAGGGAATGGGTTAGTCGAGATGGAGGACAGAGATGAGAGCATGGAAAGAGATATCTTAATTGAGGGAACCATTATAGAGTTACTAGAAATTTGGCTCTAGAGAAATTCCCAGGAATCCACAAAAATGACCCCACCTAAGACCCTAAGAAATAAAGAAAAGGGAAAGGGGGCCTGATCTTGACTTGATCTTTAACCAGACTGATATTATCTTAAATATCACCATAAAACCTTTGTCCAACCACAGATGGAAACAGAGGCAGAGACCCACACTGGAGCCCTGGACTGAGCTCCCAAGGTTCAATTGAAGAGTGGAAGGTTGAGAATATGAACAAAGAGGTCAAGACCATGAAGGGTTCACCCACTTAAACAATTTACCTGAGTTAATGGGAGCTCACCAACTCCAGCTGGACTGGGAAGGAACAAGCATAGGACCAAACTAGTCCCTCTGAATGTGGATGACAGTTGTATGGCTGGGACAGACTGAGGGGCCACTGGCAGTGTCACCAGGATTTGTCTATCTCTACTACATGTACAAGCTTTTTGGGATCCTATTCTCTTTGGATGTATTCCTTGCTCAGCCTAAATATAATAGGGAGGGCCTTGGACCTACCACAAAGCAATGTGCCTTACCCTCTCTTAGGATTATATGGGGGTGGAGTCGGAGGGTATATGGAGGGAATGGGAGTAGGGGAGCAAGTAGCTTTTGGATTGGTATTTTTTTAATCTAATAAATTTTTAAAAACTAAATAAAGCTTTTTGTCACTATGTGATTGATTGTTATCTTAGTTATTGTACTGTTCATTTCTTTTCAAAACTTCCCATTTATATTACTTTCTAACCCTCTTGTATCTGTTTTGTGTGGTGAAGCAATATAAATATAATTAGTAATAATAAACCCATGGAGTCAACATTACATTGCTTTGAAATTTCTCTAAAAAATACATTTTTATTCAGTCACAAGCAAGTTCTTTGGACACAGGTAGAATGTAGCTAGATTATTATGTGAGATGTCAAGGAATCAATCCCTATGCTAGGCTAGGTCTTGGTAGAGTCTTTATACATCTCTGTTTTTGAAACTTCATGAACTGAGTCTTTTAAAGCATTGCTCTCTACATTACTGACTTCAAATTTACAAACAACGGCATTTAGACTTCACTCAAAAAATACAAAGGATTTCTTAGATCAAAACTTTAGTCTTCCACAAAATAATTCAAAGGCCTAAAATCTAGCTGGTTAGACTTATAGCAAGAACTTCACTCCCTGTACAAATACCACTATCAGTTACATTTTTTTTTCTTAAAGTGATAAATATCATGACCTATTGTAACTTATAAAAAATAGGCTTTATTTAAAATTATTTTTTTTTTTTTTTTTTTTTTTTTTTGGTTTTTCGAGACAGGGTTTCTCTGCAGCTTTTTTTTTGGAGCCTGTCCTGGAACTAGCTCTTGTAGACCAGGCTGGCCTCGAACTCACAGAGATCCGCCTGCCTCTGCCTCCCGAGTGCTGGGATTAAAGGCGTGCGCCACCACCGCCCGGCTTAAAATTATTTTTCAAGATGTTATACAACCAGCATGCTGTGGAAGACATGGTAGCAGGAGGATAAAGCTAGCTGGTCAGTCTGGAAGCAGAGATCAAATGTCATCCACTAAAGAAAGCTCTCTCTCTCTTTCTCTCTCTCTCCTCTCTTTCTCTCTGTCTGTCTCTCTCTGTCTCTTACTTTCTCTCTCTCACACATACACACACAACACCACACACACACAGAGGAGGTGGGGATAGGAAGAGAAATCTGGCTGTTAAACACTTAAAGCATGAACCAAATAACGTATTTCTTCTCTACAAAGATCCACCTTAAAGGAGTGCATCAACTTTTCAAACAGAAATATCAATCAATCAAGTACTTAGATAAAAGGACCTATGAAAGTAATTTCTCATTGAAATCTTCATATGTGTTTGTCTGCATATATATAGCATATATATATTCATATACATGTATATTCATTGAAATTAGAATAATTTGTAACTCCTTCCATTTTTCTATTCTGAAACTTCCTGCTATCAATAACTATGAGTATTTTCAGTAATTTGCATCTACTTTTCCTAACAAATTTAACCTTCCACCCTAAACTCTACTTATGTCTTTGATACTAAATTAAAAATTAAAATTTAGTCTTAAAAGATGATCATTAAATGCATATCAAAAACTTATAAATGATCTAAGCTGGTTATGTTTATGATATTATATACATTATATAAATGTATGCAATTACAATTAAATAATAAAAGCCCATGCATTAGAGGAGTATAAGAAAGGGACATGGATCAAATTGGAGTGGAATCATAGAGGGAAGGGTGTAAATACGATACTCCAACATGAAATTCTCAAAAAATAAATTAAGGTAAAATAACAATGCAGTACTTTTCCTTACCCTCTGTGCTGTATGGACACTGTTCAGAGTTTATCCTGTGTTACTCAAGTCATCCCTGAAATTCTCCTCTTCAGCTCCTCTCACATCTATATTCCGGGACCTCCTGATATTCAGCTCTATATTTCATTATGCCTTTTAACCAGCTATCAGGAGAATAATTAATGGCTAAACAAAATGTTTGCTTGTGAAGCATTGTTTAATCTGTTTTCAGCATCTGACATTAGGAAATTGATTTGACCTTTTCAAAATGTTCTCCAGAGTAGCTTTCAGAGACAAGATCAGCATGAATTTCTCAGTCACAGATTTATTTTGAAATTCTGCCTTTCTTTTTTTCTTACCCTATCACTCCTAACTGTAGTTATTGTAGCCAGAAATTAAACAGATCTCTGCTTTTCTTTCCATTATCTTAATATACAATATAAATACTATCTCTTACAAATTTTTAACTTCATATGTGTGTGTTTTAATATATGCATATACTATAGAAATAATTAGCAAACCACTTGGCTATATTTAAAAAGTATTGATGTTATTTTGTGTAGCAAATATTTTTTTATTTGCACATTTAAATGATATATACTTACTGTACTGTGAAATAGGACAGGGGTTTAATTTCAGATCCATCATTTCACTGTTCATACCTCTGGATTGAAAGGGTGAATATTTGAAAATAACTCTGGAGACCCTCTCTCTCTCTCTCATATGTGTGTTTAGTCTTTACCTATAAATGTAATTCTAAAATTGATCCTCCCTTACACAATTCCCCCTTTTCTGTATACTCATAATAGGGCCTGTTCTGGAGGAACCACATAAATGTAATGAATTCCAAAGAGAACCCACTTTATTATTTAGACTGCCTAGTTTGGCTTTGCTCTTAACATTATTCCCATTATCCAATACAAACAGAGATATTTGAATACTTGTAGGTGATATCAAAAGTCATTATAGGGAGAAAAATAAGCTAGAAAAGCCACCATTAAAAATTCTGGATTTTGAGACTTCTTCAAAACATTGTTAGCTTGCAAAATAGAAACTTACATTAAAATGAATATATGTAGCCTCCAGGAGTTGAGAGGGAACATATTCTGAAAACATTTACTAAAGTAGAGCCCTGGAACTTGTGGATACAGGAGCTGCCTTCCACAACAGATGAGATGACCTTTCTCGGGTACTTGGAGTAAGAATTCAGCCATGGGTATCTTGTGTTTTACACATAAAAGATCAAATTCTGCACCTGATACCTAGTAATTGAATCTTCATATATTGACTGGTAATAAATTTGCATTGTCATTGCATTTGTGTTAGCTTAATTTGACACACTAGAGAATTAATATAATATAAATTTTTTTCTGTGTATAATTCTCCTTAAAGTTTATCTAATTAGAAGAAATCATATAAAGTAAATAAGAATATGGAAAGCAGTTTGCATGTTGTATTAACAAGTAGAATTCTTCACCTTTCCCAGAAAAAAAAAAAAAAAAACCACTCAAGTCCTCTAAGAAGTATTTCTTTATCTGCTCTCTGGTCTGGAGTATATGCAATTAAGTTTTGAAAAGATGTATCACTATATTTAAAGTATGTAAAACTAATGCAAAAAGAAATGGTATCAGTTAATTGTTCTCTTCTATGCCTATTACTTCAAATTCTGTGCCACAAAATTTTGGACAAAAATAAATGTGTTTCACCTGCATTCTTGTGTGATTCATTTGCATAGAGATAATATTTTAATCATCAGACTTAATCTTATTTATTATGCTAGCTACATTTTAAAAATAATTTTAAAAGTATCATGTGAGTGTAATATCTACAAGTGAACAGCCAATCTACAAGAACATGGAACATCATTATCACCATTTCTACTAAGTTTATTCTACTGTTGTGTAAATGTCCTATACACAGTAATGGACAATAACTGCAATTTCAAACACAATATATATGATTGTCATTTGAAAGGGCCATTAACTGCTTGTCTACTATAGATTCAATAGACCAGGTTTCGCAAATAACTATACAATTTTGAAGGAACACTTTTAGTTTTTGTATACCATATTTGTAATTCTTATGTTTCCACTTATTAAAATACTGCATTTAAATCTTATTTATAGTTGAAAGCTTTGAGTATATTTGGCCATTTATTTATACATTAATTGAAAATACTTAGGAGATTTCAAGCTTTAAGTGTGAAATTGAAGGCATATTGTTAGGGAAAAAAGCCATCTGTACCTAATTGGGCTTTAGTGGACCATGATGAGTCTAGTTGATCCTTTTATGGGCAATTAACCTCAACAATTTTAAATGGTTTTGACATCTTCTTATTAGTCATTATTATGTGATTAACTTAGCTCTGTTAAGAGTAATGAACATGATTCTGATGTTTAGGGTTAACTCAATTGGATGTTCTAATTAGGGACACAGGTGTTATTTAACATTTTTATAACTCAGGCAACCATATGTTTCCCAAAACACTTTGGTCACTCTTGCAATTACTTACATGCAATATTTGCAGCCTACACTGAAGCAGAGCACATTTTAATCTTTATCATCATCCAACTTAAAAGAACGTTGAATTGTGTGTACCAAATTGGCCTAGGGAGTTTAGTTTTCAAAAGTCAACATTCTTGAATTCATTCAGGAAAAGAATAAGATTAAATTGAGCTAACTATTTTTACATAATGTTTGTTTTAGTTACGTTATGTTTTCATATTTACAAATATCTTCCAATGTCAACTTTTCTTGCTCTCTCTGCATCTGTCTTACTGTCATTCAGTAAGATTTTATTTTGCAGCTAGATTTACATTCTCAATCTTTTTGCATCATCTCCTACATTTTCATATTAAAATTGTGCAGCAAAATTATTAATTAAAATAAAAATTTATATAGGAAAAATCATTAGTAGACATACTAGAAGAATGTTTTCCATCTATTTTGCTATCAACATAATTTTAATTAGATGTTTTGAAATACTTCCATTTATTAATTCTTAATGATTAGTGTCAGAATGCTTTTTTTACAAAATTTAGAGTATAAGACATTTTCAGAAATATTTGGAATGAAATTCAGTAATAGAAATCAGAGGTATTATTTTTCTTCTATGCAGTTTGAAGACTCCCCTGATCAAAGTCTCACTTTCAGACGTTTTCAGATGTTTTATTTATCCACGGAAAATCATGCTGCTTCAGAAATAAAAATAAACGTATCCAAACTATTATAAGGCTTTCATCATGATATATATATATATATATATATATATTCAATATAATATTTTCATTATTTAATATATGTATTATCAGTTGTATTTTATCATTTGTTAATATTAGGTTTCACCATACCTAATTTGCACATTAAACTTTTCATTTACAAAACCAAAAAAAAAATAAATAAATAAACTTTTCATTTACATAGCTATGTAAGGACATGGAAAATTTTAAGAAACTTTGCTTGATCTGGAGCTGGTTAGTGCATTGGAGTCAAGTAACTTTGCAAGATCAAGAGTTAGTTGAAAACAGGAACCTCTGCAAAAGTATAAACTACGAAATGTTCCTAGTAACTAGCCACCTGTTGACACCCAGCTTTGGGGTCTAGACAGAAGCAGAAGCAACTGCTTGGGGGAAGTTTGGGCAGCATGCACAGACGCAGAAATAGCCCTTAAAGGAGAAAGAGGGAGAAGTAGTCTATACCCTGTACTCAGCAAAACCAACCCCCTGTACCCTAAGTAAACCTGGCTTACGGTTGGGCCTATATATGTCAACTCCAAATGAGAAACGGGAGCTCTCCCTACTGTACTGTTTTGTATGTAATGGATAGCTCCCAGCTTGCTGGCAAAAGAAATAAACCTTGCTTTTGCATTCTGGACTTCATTGGATTCTGGTGGTGTCTCTCTGGAGGTCTTAACTTGGGTACAACAGGTATATAATCTAGGAGTGTGTGTATATATGTGTTTCTGGGTCTGTCTTATGTGTGTGTGTGTATGTGTGTGTGTGTGTGTGTGTGTGTGTGTGTATGCTTATCTGATGTCTCTGTTGGTAAGACTACTATATACAAAACTATGAAATCATTATGTTTGGAGGAATCCATAGGAGTATTATAAAGTTTTTTCCATGGGGAAATAATGATCATAGTAGAACTAATAGTTATAGTTTTCCTTTGTCAGCTCATTAATAGATATTGAAACAGGAATAATCTGGAATTGTTACATTGCATATGTCTTCTCATATATAGTTTACTTTATCTGACTAGGATAAAACCCCAGAAAGTATAAATCATTATGTTTACAAAGAAAATATATTTATAAAGGGAATGGTAATTTTCTCATATCAATATAGTAGTCATATGTACCAGTTACTTAGAGTATATTCACATGTATGAGGATACCCACTACACTATTAACCAGTAAGCCATTTCTCTAGTCTGCTGCAAGTTTGCTATAAGCCAAAATTCTATTAAAGTGTTCATTTTGAGAATAAAGTATTATTTGGCAAAATATTTTAAAGAATATTTTTCAAATATTATTTAAATTACATAAATTATCATAAAATAAATTTAATATAAATTTCCAAAAAGTGTATGTTCCCTCCATATATGTTTTTAGTTCAGCTTGTGGATATTTGATATCTGTCAAGCAGACTCAGTAAATATGGGAATTGTGTGTAAATATAACACAATACTTTCTTTTGAAATGTGTGAATGGTATATTCCCAATCTGAGCATAAACTCATATAATTACACATATAAGGAAGGCTTCAAACTTCTGAAAAAAGTAAGAAAACAGAACTCTTCAGTAAACAAAAGTAATGACTTTGCATTTTTCAAATGCCTTATTTAGTGTTTTCAAATGCCTTATTTAGTATTTGACAAAACCAATTTTATTTGTATCTATCACAAATAATTGAATTTTAACCACAACCTGTCCCACAAATTAAAATGTCATTCCAGATCAATTATAAATTAATACAGAATACTCAGCAATCTTCATTTGAGGTCAACATGTCCTTGATACATTAACAGAAGACATGAACACAATAAAAATTATACGGGCAGAATTGACATTCATTAAACACTGTGAGTAAAATTACATAATTCATATTTTTAAATGCAGCTTCACATTCATTAATAAAACATATTTATAAAACATAGCAAAATTTGGGAAACTTTAATGCATTGGAATATGAATATTTGTGTTCTGATAACAATATAATTAAGTTGAATATCTAGCAAATCACTGTAGTAGAGGGGTTGGTCCACCCACTGAGGCAGTGTGCCTGTTCTAAAGGGAGCTCACCAAATCCAGCTGGACCTGGACTGAAAGAGCATGTGATCAAACCTTGGAATGTGGCTGACAATGGGGGCTGAGTGGGAAGCCATTGATAAAGGCACTGGGACTTGTTTCTACTGCATGTAATGGCTTTTTGGGACCCTAGTCTATTTGAATGCACACCTTCCTAGGCCGGGAAATAGGATGAAGGGCTTTGGACTTCCCACAGGACAGGGTTCTTTGCCCTCTCTAAAGGAGGGAGGGGGAGGGAGAAAGGAGAAGGGGGAGAGGGAGGGGAATTGGAGGAGGGGGAAAAACTAAATTTTTGAATGGAAAAATAAAAAAAAAAGAAATTAAAAAAAGAAATTAAAAGTATGCTTACAAAATCATTAAAAATTATCCAACAGAATTGAAAAACATTTGAAATTTGATAATAAAATTATAAGCCATCTGAATTGTGACACATAGAAAGGAAAATGCTTGGAGAGTATTTGTCAGGAAAAAAAATTATAGCTTTATAAAGAAAGGCCTCAAGGCAATGAAGAATGTATCTACACTAAGAAATATTTTAAAAAATCAACATAATTCAAAGTATATTCATAGAAAGGAGCTAAAATTACTAAAAAATATCTACATGGGACAGGGAAAATATACTAAAAGGACAATATTAAAGAAAGACTTTATGAAAAGCATATTTGTTTAAAAGGTCACTAAGAAATACACAGTAGTTCAGAGGTTGCCACCTATCAAGAGGATGAAAGCTCACTTTTAGTATATACATTAAGAGCTCACAGCTGCATGTAATCCTAGCTCAAAGGGACATGAACCTCTGTTGTTACTTTTACAGACACTCTCACATACACATGTGTTATACATGCACACTACAGATATACACACACATATGCGTGCATACACATAACTAAGTTTTAAAAATTAAAGTTCACAAAATTAAAAAAAATCCATGTTTCATTTAATACTTGTAAGATTACAGAAAAGGGGATAAAAATACACACACACACACACACACACACACACACACACACAATACCAACATAAAGAAAGATGAAGAAAAGAAAAAAAAAGTGATGAAGAATCTAATGATAACTCAGTTATTTAAGGAATAATAATGGAAATGCATAAACACTTAAGTTTATAAATTTGATAAATTTAATTCAGTATAAACATATAACATTTTAAAATAATATAAATAATTCTAGAAAAATATTATAGCAAAACAAAATAGTATAACCTGTCTAACTTGCCATCTAATAGAGACAGTTAATTTTAACCATTAACCATTGCCTAATATCCACAGAAAGATAAATTGCACAACCTATCAACTATAAATGAGAGAACCGTTACTTATTTTTGAGTTCTACATATTCTCATAGTCAAAATATAATATTAGTGTTACAAGGCACCCAAAGCAATATGCTAGCATACTCTCTTGAGTGCCCTGGTGATACAGTCATCCACATGTCTTGCTGCTAGTTCTATGAGTTCCCAGTACACCAACTGGCCTAGACTTAACTCAGGAACACTGGTTAGGAGTGTCTGGTTTTTCCTTTAAGTATATTTTTCCATCAATTT
Source organism: Arvicola amphibius (assembly GCF_903992535.2). NCBI lineage: Eukaryota > Metazoa > Chordata > Mammalia > Rodentia > Cricetidae > Arvicola > Arvicola amphibius. The sequence continues at coordinate 19,781,626 of NC_052049.1, forward strand.
CATTAGTACAGCACTACAAAGAATTTAAAATCTTAGCTTTGACTTCCTGCACCCCACATATTCATTGGTTAAAACATCTTCTCTTCCCTCTAGTGATTGGTTAGAGAAGGAAAATAAGCAGTTCTGACAAAAGGAAGCCCCAGACAAAATATAGAGCCTAGGAAGACAGAAATTATTCTCACAATATTAGCTTTTGAAAGTCTATTCTGCTAGTTGGTTTCAACAGTGAGTACATAGGTTCACATAAGTCTGCTGTCCCTCTCTCTCTGGCAAGGTGTCTCCCCTGGAATGTGACAAGGTGCCCTCTCGAACTAATCATCAACTCTTGAAGAGCTGGCACACAGCTTACGGGCTCCTTGTCCAGACTGCAATATGGAATGCCAGATATTGTGGTCCCGGCTCACTACTACAAGAAGCTATATAGCTAGGTAAGAAAGGGACAAAACAGGAGCTCAGAGGAGCTAGCGAAAAAGGGAGGAAATAGTTATGAAAAGGGCCAGCAGAAGGTCTGCAGGTATCTCAAGTTGGTCTGGAGGAATTGGTTCATGTTTAGGAAGGAGAAATAAAGCAGTGTGGAATTAACATGAGTGCCTGTCATTTACTTAAATTGTAGTGTAATACAATTAAGGGTAATTGTGTGTGAGATTGAATTGGTATTATCTGTGCTTTGTTCTAGCAAGTGCACATTTCTCTACGCAATTACTACAAATATCATGTTTTAACTTGAGGTCACACACTTGCCAGGATAAGGAGTCTCTGTAATTTCTCACAAGTAACTCATACACCATCAACCTTTACGAAGACGGTATTGAAATGAGTTATACAAAAATGACTGGGTTGCCTTCCTGCCCCAAGCATAATGGCAGTTCTTACCCATTCCTTGTAAACTTGCCCACCAGCAACTAACTGGATTGAGATGGAACTAAGTTCTTTTGAGAACTAGGACGGCATGCTGCCTCCTACAAGGGGACTATGTGAAGACATCCTTCCCTATGTTCAAAATAATATCTTGTGCACTTAATCTGAGATTCCAGTAAAACCATTCTGATCCTGAGGAAAATACAAAAGTAATATGTAACTTGTGTTTATAGTATTATGAAATAGGAACAGTCAACTTTTCGGATCATAGAAATGATTTTATCAGGAAAGAACTGAATTTTGAAGAAAAGCCTAATTTCTATTCACATTTTAGGTATTCCATGAATGTTTTTGCAATTTATGCTATTTTCTGGAAGCTTGGGTATTGGTTCCTATCACAATCACATGTCACTACCACCAGACTGCTGCAGGAAAGCTGCTTTGCACCAGGTCCCTTCACATTGTCCTCATTCCACCACTGCAGGTTCTGACCATCTGGTAGGCTGCTTCTAAATAGTACCAATGTGGTTTCTGTCACATCCACATCCCCAGAGGATATATTCAACAATCACTCATCCTAAGCAATAATAACCTCTCTTGAAAAAAAAAAAACAGTTGTTTATATATCTGAGCTGCCTCTAGCATCATCAAGGCATTTAAATTGAAAAATTAAATACATCTTCTACAGCTAGCTATTAACTGCTGCTCAGTACATCCATAACCTCTAGGGATAAAGATCAGATAGTATTAATGCAACTGCAAGAGACTGCCCCCATGTTACGCTGTTCTGGTGGACACTGTCCAAGAAAAGATGTCTATAGCTGCTGGGGAAGAAATGAATTATGCAGGCACATTAGGGACTCTCTGCATAGCACTTTCTCCTTTAAAAGCAGAAACTTCTTTTGAATAGCATTGCTCAATAATGGGAACAGAGATTTTTAAAAATTTAAGCAAAAATTAGAATGCACATAAGAAGCTAATGTGCCTTCAATTTTTAACCTTCAATCCTTTGGTACAACAAAGCAACCTATTGATCCATTTTTTTATATGATGTTCTACAGCCATTCATAATTTCAAGTTTTATAAAGAATAAAATGGTGTCTATCAGAACTATGAATTGATAGTTAAAACACTCAGAAAATACTAATATAATTTCAATGAGATTTAGGTATAAGTAAATGTGTCTGGTGAGAAATTCCACTTGCTATGATAATATCTCAATTGAGTCTATGATGTTGTACCACAATGATATTGATAATGAACAAACTTTATTTCATCATAATTTAGAAATCAAAACCCAAGGCACTAGTATCTGTTGAATACCTTCATTATTATTTATTTCATGTTGAAAAGAATGTAAAGAATGAGGGATCACCCTTAAAATATTTTGTATGTCATTAATCATTTAGGAAGCATGAGGTCTCATGATATGGCAGAATTTATGACATCTTAACTCTCTGTCATAAATATTTTCACATGCACATATGGGTAGATAGAAGTATTTTCTATTTTATACTTACTTTTCTTTTGTATTTAAATAACATTTTTTCATTTATTTTACGTATCAGTAATTCCACTCTTGGGAAATTACCCAAGAGATGCCCAATCATACTACAAAAGCATCTGCTCAACTATGTTCATAGCAGTATTATTTGTAATAGCCAGATCCTGAAAACAACCTAGATGCCCTTCAGTGGAAGAATGGATGAAGAAACTCTGGAATATATACATGTTAGAATACTACTCAGCGGTAAAAAACAATGACATCTTGAATTTTGCATGCAAATGGATGGAAATAGAAAACACTATTCTGAGTAAGGTAACCCAGACCCAAAAAAGATGAACATGGGATGTACTCACTCATAATCGGTTTCTAGCCATAATTAAAGGACATCGAGCCTATAATTCGGGATCCTTGAGAAGATAATAAGAAGAACCTCCACCTGGCGATGGATGAAGAAAATGACTGAGCCCCACAATGGAGCACCAGACTGAGCTCCCAAGGTCCTGATGAGGAGCAGAAGGAGGGAGAACATGAGAAAGAAAGTCAGGACAGTGAGGGGTGCGTTCACCCATGGAGACGGTGGAACAGAACTAATGGGAGATCACCAACTCCAGTTGGAATGGGACTGATGGAACATGCGACCAAACAGGACTCTCTGGGTGGAGGCTGACTGAGAAGCCAAGGACAATGGCGCTGGGCTTTGATTCTTCTGCATGGACGGGCTCTGTGGGAGCCTTGTCAACTTGGTTGATCACCTTCCTGGACCTGGGGGGAGTTGAGAGGACCTTGGACTTAACATAGAGTAGGGAAACCTGATGGCTCCTTGGCCTGGAGAGGGAGGGGATAGTGGGTGGAGGGGAGGGGAGGGAAGAGGGGAGGAGATGGAAATTTTTAAATAAAAAAAATAAACCATGAAAAAAAAGAAATTGAACCTTGCTCCTTTTCTCTTCTCCCCTTCTCTTTTTCATCTCCCCTACTCTGAATCCACTTGTCCTTAATCTCCATTCAGAAAGTGCCATGCCTCCCATAGACTTGCACAAAGCACTATGCATCAGGTTGAGGCAGGACTGAGGTTCTCTGCTTACATTGAGGTCCTGCTCTCACTGTTAGAAGCCTTACTTAGACCAAGCTACAGGATTGCCACACACACACAGAGGACTTAGGTCAGACTCCCTGATTGTTGATCCAGCATCCATGAGCTCCTTGAGCTCAGGTCATAACATCCCTGGCTATGGCTCTTACAATTCCTCCTCCCTTTCTTCCACAGACTCTCAGAGATCAGTGCAGTACTTGTTTGTGAATCTCTGCCTCTACTTCCATCAGTTACTGTATTGCAATTAGGAAAGCCACCAAACTGCTGCCAGTAGATGGCCAGGTCAGGCACCCTCTCCTTCATTGCTAGGAGTCTTAGTTGGGGTCATCCCTGAGGGTTCCTGTTGTAGGGAAGCCGCTACTTGTTGGTTTTCAGCCACCCAGCTAGTTTAGACTTGAAATAATCACACGGTAACTGTGTTAATTAAATCACTGCTTGGCCCATTAGCTCTAACTTCCTATTGGCTAACTCTTATAGTAATTTAACCCACTTCTATTAATCAGTGTATTGCCACAGGACAGTAGCTTACCAGCAAAGTTTTGGCATGTCTATCTCTGAATCCATGGCATCTCTCTGGCTCTGTCCTTTCTCCCAGCATTCAGCCTAGCTTTTCCTGCCTACCTAAGTTCTTCCTTGCTATAGATCCAAAGCAGTTTCTTTATTCATTAATGGTAATCACAGCACACAGAGAGGACTCTCACATCAGGTTCCTGGGGGGGTTCCCTGACACAAGGTTTCTCCCTATTCCAAAAACGGCTCCATAAAGGCCATTCCCCCCTGGTTTTTTTTTTTTTTATTTCAAAACAGGGTTTCAGTACATAACAGCCTCGGCTGCCCTGATACTTGCCCTGTAGACCAGGTTGGACTTAGACTCATAAAGATCCACCTGCCTCTGCCTCCGTCTTGCTAGAATTAAAGGCATGCACCACCACTCCTCTGGAAGACATCTCATTTGTTCTTCTCCCCCTCCATCCTGCCTATCAATGGCCTCCTGCACCCAGCCTGACCCACTAGCTCCCTCTAGTTGCCATCCCTCCTGTTAGCCAACCACCATCTATAGTACACCCCAAAAATATTTCCTACTTCCCTTTCCATGGAAATTCAGGCATCCATCTTTAGGTCCATCTTGTTATCTAGCTTCTCTTGGGCTCCGGGTTTTACATTGGTTATCATATTCTTTATTCCTAAAAACATCTATGACTGAGTACATATCATTTTTGATTTTTCTAGGTCTGGGTTACCTCATATAAAATGAATTTTTTCTAGTTCCATCCACTTGCCTGCAATTTCATGAGATCATCATATTTTACAACTGAGTAGTACTCCATTGTGTAAAAGATTTCCCATGTTCTTGGATAGGTGGAATCAACATAATAAAAAAAAATGGTAATCTTACTAAAAACAATCTGCATCTTCCTGTCTAATGTATAATTCTCTTCAGATCTCCAAATTCTTTCAGCTTTGTTTATTGCAACATACATCTTTTTCTTGGGCTCTTTCCATTTCCTGTTAGCAACTTTTCTTGCCACAAATATCTCATCTTAAACATCTTGTTCTCTCCAAGCCAAACCAGGCTTCACATTCCCACCTTCATACAATGGCATTTCTAGGCCTCCTTTCAGGGACAGCCCTGACTCATGCCTTGCCTTAGTGGCTTTCCTTAGTACTGAAGGAAGGTTTCATAACTCCTTTCTTTTATCCTTGGCTCTAAAGCCACAAACACATGACTGAAGTTGCCAAATTCTATTGCTTAATGCAACTGGAATATGGTCTCCTCATTCAATTACATCTTCACGGGCTTTCTGATTTTGATGGTTGCCTTCATTAGCCTAAGCTTGGCAGTTCTGGAATTTTCTCTGTAGACTGATTTAGCCTCAAACTCAGAGATTTGCCAGCCTATGTCCTCCCAGTGCTGTGATTAAAGGGATGCACTACGACATCCTTCTCTAAGCTTTCATTACTTTCATGAGTTGGATGTAGCTGAATAGATTTTGCCCTGAGGTCACTACTTCCTTTATTCTATTTCTTAATCTGTTTATATCCTTAACATAAGTCTTAGCTCCATTCTACTTGCAGGTGTTCCTTTTTTCTTCAACTTGCTCCTTTTCATTATAAATGTTCATAAGCATGAACACTAATAATCACGGGACAGAGTCAATGCTGGGTTGTTTTGAGATTTTTTCTGTCAAAGAAATTAATCAAAATTTCTTTAGCTTCAGGCCGACTCTTCAGAAAAAGGCAACCAGCAGCCAGATTCTTTACCAAACTATAAGACTGGTTTCTAGGCCACAGACTAACGTTCATCTCCTGTGAAACCTCTTGATTCAGGTACCCAGAATTCAAATCAGCCTCAGTACCACTGTCTTCTGTTATATGTCCCAATGTGTTCTAAGATGACCCATTAGGCATCACTTAAAGCATTCAAATGCTGTTCTAATCCACAGTTTGAAGGTCTATATTCCTTCAAATATAAACATGGTTAGGCCTATTAAAGTAATACCCAACTTTTGATTACAACTTCTGTCTTAGTTGGGGTATCTACTGTTGTGAAGTGACACCATGTGCAATGAGACTCTTGTAAAAGAAAACATTTAATTTTGAGACTTAAAGTTCAGAGTTCAGTCCGTTAACATTATGGTGGGACAGTGTGTCAGTAGATTCTTAAGAGCTCTATATCATGTGCAGACAACAGGAAATGGTCTGATTCAGTAGGTATGACTTCAGCATATATGAGACCTCAGAGTTCATCTATACAATGACACATTTCCTCCAACAAGACCACAATGTCAAGTTGGGAGCTTATCCCTGAGGGTAAAAGGATCCAAAAGAATCTAAAACACAGATCTTATTTAAACAACCAATTTATTATCATTAAATCCTACCCCAGTGTCAGAATTAGTTTCAGCTATCATTTTCATCAGATTTAGCATGCATTCTGTCCATGTCTTTAGACAATATTTTTGAGGACTCTAATTTACCATGAGATTTATTTTAAATGAGCTTTTATGTTTTGTTTTATTTAATTATTTTATTATTAATCATTAAATAAAAATAAAATCTCTCTTCTAAAAATGAAATACAAGTACTAGATTTCCATTCATTTTCACAATTATTAGCTATTAAATCAGTAATAATTCGGTTTCTATTTTTATGACTTCAGTCACTGCATATACCAGATTACTTATTCAACTTGTATACAGCTGACAAAAATCTTCATCACAATAGAAAATACCATTGCTCAAAATGATGTAAGCATAGGTAATGGTGACTATATACTCATTGAAAATTGGTTATCATATTGAACTGATAAGTGTGAAAATTTTGCTACATAAAATTACTGCAAAAGATCATGGCATATGCAAGTCAAGATATTTTATCATTTATTTATTGCCTATAAATTAATTAATTTATGTCTGTGTGTGTCTATGTCTGCATGTGTGTGTATGTGTGTGTGTGTGTGTGTGTGTGTGTTTGAAAGAGAGAGAGAACTATTGCAAATGTGTAGAGATGAGAAAAAAAATCCAAGATTCTATTTTCTTCCTTCAGTGTGGGATCCAGGTATTTAACTCCAGTGTTCAGTCTTGGAGGCAAGATCTTTACCCACCAATCCATTGAGGAATCTCATTGGCTTAATATTTTCTTTACATAAAATACATTGTCAATGGCAACTGAGTAATAAAATAATTAAAACTCTTTTATGTTAATTACATGAAATTGGCTGAATATGTAATAGCAACAACAATGGATCAATAAGACTATAATGCAGCATTAAATTTTTCTCATCATAGCTCAATTATTAATTCTGTTAATATTGTACTGATGACCCTCCACATCTATGGGATTCAAATCAACAAATTAAAATCTATTGAATCTTCAGACAAGACAATCATATTACTGAACAGAGATGAACCACAATTTTATTATCACTCTGTAAATAATGAAGAATATGAACCTTTAATGTGTTACCACTGCATTAGGCATCATTAATAATCTGAGTAAGATTTGGAGTAAATGGGAGGCTATGCATAGATTATATGCAAAGCTATGACATTTAACTTTAGGGCTTAGGGAATGTGCTAGTTTGGATTTCTTGAGTCTGGTGACAGGAATTATTTCCTAAGCTATTGAGAGATTCAGGGACAACTGTGACTTCCAAGCTCACAAATTGGAAGAAGTAGTGGTGACAGCCAGAGACAATTAGGCTTTGTAAGCGGCAACATAGCCATAACTATTCAGTGAGCCTGTGCTCTGCTGTGGCAGTTCTGTAAGTAAATTCATCTTGAGTAGCTTTGGGGAAAGGATATCATGACTGCTCTAGTAATTTTAAATGTCTAAAATTATCATTACTAAAATTATCAATTTGACATATTGGCTTCGATATTATTCAGCTGTCTTAATAATTAAGCATAACCAGTGAGATTTATAAAAAAAAAAAAAAAAAACAGAACCAAAATATTCTTCAAAAAACATTGCTTATATGATTGTTTTCAGTGTGGTAGGTGAAAAGGGGCTGTCTCTTTTAGTTCAACTATGTAACTGCTATATGGCCATATAAATCAGTGAAAGTAAGAGACAACAAAGAACATGGACATTGAATAAACATCAGGGATGCAAGTTTTAGGGAATGGAGGTGGTAGTCAAAATAATCTAGCGCATTAGGAACAAAGTAAACAAAGATCAAAGGGATATATATCCAAAGATGGGAAATTGACTAAAACTCATTAACTTTTGGCATTTAAAAGTTTCACAAGTGTTCTTTCAGAGGAAGATTAAGCCATCATCAGTAAATAGTAATAATGTGTTCCCATTATCCATGTGCTTATTTCAAAGAGATAATAAACAATCCTATTATTGCAGCATATGAAGGGATTTTCCATTGAATAACATCATACCTTTTGAGATAATTCATTTATTCGATATTCTACTTAAACTGTAGTCTTTTCATTCACAGGTGTGCGCTCGCGCGCGCGCGCACACACACACACACACACACACACACACACACACACACCTCAACTGTGATATCACATTAGCAAGATAGAGAGAAACTCTGAGTTTAGGTTTCAACTTTCCTAACAATTGAGTCTTAAGAAAACTCCTTCCAACAGACCAGATATCCCTTAAGAAGGTTGAACTGTCCTGTCTCTCAGGGGCCTCACACCAAACCCCACAAATAATAGTACCACCCATCAACAGCATCAGATTTTCATGGTAAACAACAAAACTCAAACCAAAATAATGCAATGTAACAGGAATGCCGGCCCTTTTTTTTTGTCCCAGGTGCCTGGCTAGCTTACACCCAAAATAATCACATGGAAACTGTATTAATTTAAATACTGCCTGGCCCATTAGTTCTAGCCTCTTTTTTTTTTTTTTTTTTTTGTTTTGTTTTGTTTTGTTTTGTTTTTTCGAGACAGGGTTTCTCTGTGGCTTTGGAGCCTGTCCTGGAACTAGCTCTTGTAGACCAGGCTGGTCTCGAACTCACAGAGATCCGCCTGCCTCTGCCTCCCGAGTGCTGGGATTAAAGGCGTGCGCCACCACCGCCCGGCTTAGTTCTAGCCTCCTATTGGCTAATTATCGCATCTTGATTTAACCCATTTCTAATAATCTGTATGTCACCACAAGGTCATGGCTTACCAGGAAAGATTCATCATGTCTGACTCTGGCAGCTCCATGGCGGTTCTCTCAACCTGCTTCTTCCTCCCAGAATTCAGTTCTGTCTTCTGAAGCTACCTAAGTTCTGCCCTATGAGGCCAAGCAGTTTCTTTATTGATTAACCAATGAAAGCAACACACAAACAGAAGGACCTCCTACACCAATGCAATAACTGTAACATAGAGAAGAAAACTGAATAGTCCACACACCTTTGAACACCTGATTTTTGACAAAGAAGCAAAAAATATCAAATCAAAAAGAAAGAATAGAAACACAGATTTTAAATTGTTCAAAGTTAAAATATGAAAACATTTGCTCATTATATTTTCATATATATTAATTTGTATACACATAGAAGCACAATAATATAGAAACATATGCCTGTGTTAATTGCACTTTCTTCTTGAGACATTAGCCACAAAGGGATGGTATGTTTAGACTTCTCAGTAAGAGATGACTATCCAATACCTCCTGGTCTAATTATCAACATTAGTGATTATGACTCTTCCAAATAGCTTCACTGGAATAAGAAAAAGCCAATGGGGAAGAAGTGACTTTTTATGGTCTGAATAAAATATAAACCTGTAGTAATATTAAATTAATTCCAGTTTTTTAAAAAAATATGCCTTACTATAACTTTAGATAATTTTCAACAAAATAAACAAAAATCATCTGGTTTTTGAGTAAGAGAAACATGCCAAAATTATCACATTATTGTTGTTCCTAAAACTGTCTTGGTCTTGGTCAAAACTAGTATGTGTGTGTGTGTATATATATATATATGTATGTATATGTACATATGTACATATGTACATATGTACATATATACATATGTACATATATACATACATATATGTGTGTATGTATATATAAATGTGTGTGTGATGCTAATATTATAAAAATATGTATTTTTTACATTGCTTTTCTCTCTTAGAACTCAGAGGTGTTTTAAATTTCTATTGTAAAATAAGTGTAGCAATGCAAAAGGAGGAATACAAGTCAAGAACTCATTCTTTGCACTAAAATATGTTTACAATGACTACTCAAATTATCTGAAGGTCAAAAGGATATAATTTTGCAATATTATAAATACTGCATAATTTTACTGTGTATGAAAATATCTTTGCTTGATACACCACATTGTTGTCATTATATTAATCAAACATACCTTTTTTCCCTTAAGACTATTGCCAAAGTTTATATTAAACTTTAAAAATATAGTTATGCTTTCAGAAGTTTAATTACAGAAAGTATACTTTATAACCAACCTTAATGCATTATTTTAGTGTTCATGGTATTATTAAGAAATTAATACATCCAAATATTGGAACAAAAGCAAATATTATTTTTATCTTAGCATAGTTTCAAAGTTAATGTAATATTAATATGATAATTTAGGGAAGTCAGTGTAGCTCATAGATAAAATTCCATGCATAAAATGATATTATAATAATGTAATGTCATTGTAACTTATACTCATTGCCAAGTGTAGAGCTTTTTTCTTTGCAAATTTTATGACTTTTAATATTTTGATGTTTTATTTTTAATTCTTCCCATCTAGAATATTTTTAAATTATTGTAAGAAAGCCATGTACTCTTTCCCACTTCTTGATCAAATAGCTCTGAGAAGATATCAATAATACTTAGAAAATAATTATGAATGCCCATAAAACTCTTATTAATCCTAAGCTTAAATATTTTGCAGCTGTTTTTATATAATGTTTGTAAATACCTATCTGCTATTCTTCAGACAACATCAACAGTTACCCATATGGAATTTTCATGCATTTGTAAGGTAAGTCTGCAAACTCGGGTCAATTAAAAATAAATCTGACTTTTCTCTGTATAATCCAAAAATTGCATCCTTTTATTTTCCTTTACTTTTTTTCTTTCTTTTCTGCTCTTGAAATCAGTGTTTTGACAAATTGTCTTGACTTAAGGCAGTGTTATTTTTCCCCCTTTTTTTTCTTCTTTTTTTCTGGGGTTTGGACATTATTAAAAGGAAGTAATATGCTATAGAAAACCAATACAAAAATACATTCTCAAAGTGAATTAAACTTTCATTGCTACCTGAACTTCTTCTGTTAGAAGAGTTAGGAGGTGAC